>NW_024423319.1:124530302-124590355 GCF_017311325.1 Ursus maritimus | reverse complement strand
ACCCCCCCCCCGCAGCCCCCCGCCCCACAGCCCTTGCCATAGCCCTGGCATGCAAAATTTAACCCTAAACCCCAGGCGCTGGTCAGTGTCGGAAGGAGGGAGGAGAAGGCACTGGGGGAGGCAGGGGTGGAAAAATCCACCACAGACGGCTGTCGATTTTACGTCCTGACCACAGTGGGTGTAAATGGAAATACGTGGGTGGGTTTGTGTGAATTAAAACATTTATAGAGCCCCGGGTTCCTGTTAGCTCTTAGGCGTCTTATTAAAGTATGGTTAGTATAAACATGGGGGTTGTAAACCTGTGAGGCCCCAGCACCAATTAAAATAATAAAAAACAAGGAGCTGCCACAAAGTGAAGGGTGTTTGGCAAAGGCTCCTGGAGGCGGAGGGAGGGGAGGGCAGCCTGCAGCCGCCGCGCACGGAGGACGCCTGCGGGATCCGGGCTCCGCTGGGGAGCCGGGGCGCTGGCGGATAAAAGAGAGAGCTTCTGTGCTAGCCGAACGTGCCTCTCCTGTGTGAGCATGCAGGCTGGGAGGGAGCCCACCGTGTCCGAGAGCCAGCGGGTAAGGCTTGGGGACGAGTCAGAGCCCAGGACCACGGGAAGGGATGCTGTGGTCAGCGGTGCGGGCTGTGAGCTGCGGTAGGGCTGGTCCCACAGTCGTGCTGCACTGGACACGGGGACGGGGCCACGGGGATGGTCCCACAGTCATACTGCACTGGACACAGAGATGGGGCCACAGGCCCGATCCCGTAGTCGTGCTGCACTGGGCCATGGGGACAGGGCCATGGGGCCAGTCCCACAGATACACTGCGCTGGGCCACGGGGACGGGACCACAGGGACGGGGCCACGGGGATGGTCCCACAGTCATGCTGCACTGGACACGGAGATGGGGCCACGGGGCTGGTCCCACAGATATGCTGCACTGGACACAGGGATGGGGCCGTGGGGCTGGTCCCACAGTCATGCTGCAGCAGGACATGGGGCCAGGACTGGTCCCACAGATATGCTGCAGTGGGACACGGGGACAGGGCCACGGGGCCAGTCCGCACACCTGTGCTGGGCCTGGAGAGGGAGGAGGGGACAGACAAAGCTCCTGATGTCTTTGGTAAACAGTGAGTTGTGGGAAATCTCCCACCCAATGAAGGATGGGGACTTGCTCTGGGGATGGTGTTGGCCTCTATCCTAGGGGACACCCATGTCCTCTGATACCTGGTGGTCCCTCAGGGTAGTGTGTGTCCAGCACAGCAGTCCTGCAGCCACCCACCTTCCCGCTCGGCCTCCCTCCCTTGTGCCCCACCTGCCAGGCTGCCGCCCCGAGCCTCACTTCCCGACACCTGCCAGCCCATAACCAGCCCCCCCAACTCACAACTGCCCAACCCCCTCCCTCCGTAGACTCCAAGATTCCCTCAGGGATCCCCAGCGTTTCCTGCCTTGGGATCTCGTGTGTCCATCAGCCTTGAAGGCCGACGGGAACAGAGACTTGTCAGGGGACCGGTCACTATTTGCAGGAGGAACTGTGGATCATGAACACTGGGGAAATGGGAGGCAAGTCTCGAGGCAACATCTTAAAGCCGTCTTCCTGGGGTGCCTGGGTGGCACAGCGGTTAAGCGTCTGCCTTCGGCTCAGGGCGTGATCCTGGTGTTATGGGATCGAGCCCCACATCAGGCTCTTCCGCTATGAGCCTGCTTCTTCCTCTCCCACTCCCCCTGCTTGTGTTCCCTTTCTCGCTGGCTGTCTCTATCTCTGTCGAATAAATAAATAAAATCTTTAAAAAAATAAAATAAAAATAAAGCCGTCTTCCTGCCGCCTGCCAGGCCCTTTTCCCAAGGACCTCACTCCCGCGAACTCATGAATATTTTGCTGAAATATTAATCCATATGTTTCCGATCCCATTGGCATTAACTCGGGGGGCTGGCGTGTTTTATTTTTTTCTTTTTCCCCTGGAGGCAGACATTCAGGAGGTGAGAGGGGCTAACTGAGCTCTGACAAGCGTGGGCAGGGTTCTCGGGTCTAAAAGTTGAAGCGTCCAGATGTCTGGGGTTTCAACGGTGCAGCTTGCCCGTCCTCCAGTCTGGGTGGAGCAGAGAGGGCTCTCTTGGGACCTTCCCAAAAGCAGCATGCATCTGTTGAGTTCCTGCGCTCGGCCTGGACGGGGGCCGGAGGACACTCACCCACCAAACCCCCACCAAACCCCCTAAAATTCAGGACCCGAGCAGCGAGGGCATCACAGAAACAGTGAGACCCTTTCAGAGGCAGGACCCGAGGGGCACGGACATCTTTAGGGCTCGGCCACTGGTGCACAGATTGGAGTTTGAACCAAGAAGCTGCCCCAGGACCTTAGCTTCACCTTCAAGCAGCACTTGCAATGAATCTACTGTGTTTCTACAGGAGGGTTTTTTTTTTTTTTTTTTTTTTTTGCGTTATAGAAACCAGAGCACATCCCATGAAACACACCCCAAATCAGCTTAGCTGCTTTGGTCATCATCTGTCTGTATACGTACGACCATGTGGATTTCCCAGCAAGTTTTCTTAGAGCTCTGTCGTGTGAATAATCATGGACTTGCGGGCTTTCGGGGGAGGATGTGTCCTTGCCTACCGCTCCACCACGCACATTTTTTATTTTTTATTTTTTTTAAAGCACACTCCATGCCCCGTGCAGAACCCGAGACGGGGCTCGATCTCACAGCCCTGAGACCATGACCTGAGCTGAGATCGAGACCAGATGCTCACATCACTGACTGAGGCGCCCCTTCATTTTCATTGCTCTGATCAGCATTTCTAGAACTTCTTGTGCTGACTCGGCACGGCCTGTGTCTGTAGGGAATGGTACTGCTTTGCGACAGATGTTCACAGCCATTATTTCTAAATACCGCCTCGCCGGGGTCCCACAGATCGGGAACTTGGTCTGGCTGATTACCTTCATTATGCTTTGGGTCTAAATACATAATCACTGGTTTTCTTTACGATTTCCTTTTTAACACAAAGGGGACTTGGCGCTGTGTTCCATTAGCAAACACCCAGGATTTTTAGTCTATTCTTGTGTTGGACTCGGAAATTTGAGTCTATGTGATATCAATCTTAGAGAATAGACGGATGTTTCCTCAGCAGGTTCTCGTTTTCTCCATTCTTGATACACGCATGGAAGGAGTAGGCATCGTGGAATGATGGGGCGGAAATAGGACAGAGCCCCGATGAAGAGGGACAGGAGTGGGGAATGTGGAGAGGAAGGTGGGAGGAAGCTGTCTCCATCCAGAAGGACACATGGGAAGACAGATGAAGCGAAAAGCATGCTTCCTTAGGGTCCAGACACCTGCAGTGTTCCCCAGTTGTCTCCGGTCAAGGGTAAGTGTTGGCTTCTGATGTTCTGGCTGATACCAGAATGTTCTCGCTAAGGGTAGGGAGGAGGGATGCACGGGGATAAAATGTGGGGTGGGAGAGTGTAGTAGGACAACCTAGGGAGAACGTTCCATGTCCTGCACACAGAAGGTTGCTGGGAGGACAGGGGTTGGAGCAGGTATTTGCAGACAACGGTGAGGGTCTGGAGGTTTTGGGTGCACAGGGAGGATACACGTACACCCAAGCATGGGGACAGAGCTCCAGAGAGCAATGGGGTCCATGTCCCAGGCTGGTTTGGTTCCCGCCCTCCACCTCCAAGAGCGAGACACCCTTGGGCACAGGTGCAGTTTCCAAGAAGACCAGGTGTAGGCGTTTTTCCAGCACTCAGGAGGTCACAGTGGTGGTGGCAGAGGAAGGTGTGAACGGAACGCCATGCATGTGAGAGATACGCCCATGTGGGGAAACGGCGGCTAGCTAACTTCAGGTCATACGGAACTCATCAGTTACCTTGGAGAAAAGGCTCTGCTTCCCGTGTGGCGTTTTCTCACCAACGTGCACACGCTGTTCCCACCTCTCCACGTTACGGAGCGCCAATGTTGAATCACCCAGATCAAGTGAATGAATAGGAGAAGTTCCTGTGTTTTCTCTTAGGAAGGAACATGGATCCGTTGCTTGAAAGAGTGACATACAGAAGAGCCATCATCTACACCTTGGGTGCATACCTGAGCATTTTAGGACAAGAGTGAGAAACCCCAAGGAATCATCAGCTTTAGACACAAATGACGTTCAACGAGGTTACACCAACGAGACTCAGTGTTGCAGACTTTACCTTCGCATAATAGGCAGTGAGAGCGCCGGTACTTTGAAGAAATGGGAACGTTCTTAGCTGCACTTATTTGAAAGCACAGAGGTTAGAGATGGGAAGACGAATCGTGAGTCCAAAAAGCGTGGTTGAATCAGCTGCTTTCATAAAAACGGCAAAATCTGTGCTTCTATATACAGCTCTGGCTGATTACCACGAAAATTCTCCACGTCTGTTTTATGGGGCAGTGAGAGTGGTCATATGGTGGACAATGTGAATTTTTTAAAAGTTGGTCTATCATAGCATAGAAATAATTGCTTTTAACTAATGGCACTGGGTTTTTAAAGTGAGATCACTGTATGTATTAAACAAAATAAGTGTATATATATATATATATACACACACACACACACACACGTACATCAATGTGCATGTGTACCTGTAGCTACTTACCATCTAACTATCCATCCATCTATCCATCATCTATCTATCCATCCATCATCCATCATCTGTCTATCTATCCATCCATCCATCTATCCATCATCTATCTATCCATCCATCCATCATCTATCTATCCACCCATCCATCCATCATCTGTCTACCTATCCATCCATCTATCCATCATCTATTTCTCCATCCATCATCTATCTATCCATCATCTATCCATCCATCCATCCATCCATCATCTATCTATCCGTCACCTATCTATCCATCCATCCATCTATCCATCATCTATTTCTCCATCCATCATCTATCCATCCATCATCTATCTATCCACCCATCCATCCATCATCTGTCTATCCATCCATCCATCATCTGTCTATCCATCCATCCATCATCTGTCTATCAATCCATCCATCATCTGTCTATCCATCCATCCATCATCTATCTATCAATCCATCCATCATCTGTCTATCCATCCATCTCCTATCTATCCATCTATCATCTATCTATCCATTCATCCATCCATCATCTATTATCTATCTATCTATCTATCTATCTATCTATCTATCCATCCATCCATCCATCCATCCATCTATCCAGCCTTCTATTCTCATCTGTTAAACACCCAAAGCAGGAATAGCCGCAAACCCTAGAAAGCTGATCGTCTGGGACTGCAGAGAGAGGGCTAGGATATCACAGATGTAAATCATACCAAAGATCAATACATCAGTTATGAGACAACTTGGGACGATCCTGAGCCCCCTGAAAAGCTTTTCTTTATTGCATTAATTATTAAGATCCATGTGCTTCTGCTGATGGATGAGTGGAGGAAGCTCAGAGGTCATAAATTAAATGAGATCACTTGGCGAGAAGACGGGTACATGTTGAGACCATATGTCCCGCACGCTCTGCTCACGGGTGCATGTGGGGGCACGCAGGGGCGTGTGGGAGATTGTATACACATGCAGGGAGCATGCTGTGTAGCTTTCTCAGATTGCATTGTAAACGGCTCTGTCTGCATACCTCTCTCTCTGGGTGCCACCAAATTGTACACCTTTGGTGGAGGCTATGTTGACACTGTTTGGCTCCATGTCTTTGAAAGAGTGTGTGGTTCCATGAGGCTGCCCTCACATGTCAAGTTATGTAGTGGAGATTGGTCAGGTTGGGTTCCTGGTTAATGGCACCTAGAGTAAAAATGTGGTTAGAAGTGAGGAAAGACATGGCTTGGTACACAAGAGGTGTGGGTGAGGGTTCAGTGCCTCGTTGGAATGACCTCCTGTGCCGGGAGCACCCAGCCCAGTACCTGACACAGAGTGTGCATTTCATGCTGAACAGAACTGAATTAAACCCAGCGAGGGCTGATGGAAACTGGTGAGGTTATCTGGTTTGTATCAAGGAACCAAGCAAAATGTAGGAGGAAAGAGCGGGAAAGAAGTAGACCAGGACCCTCAGTGGACCCTGGTGAGCAGGACACATAATAAATTGTATGGATGGGCAGATCTAAAGGACTCTATCCAAAAGTCAAGGGGTCTCAAGGAGAACAATGAAGTCTCTGCCATTTTGAGCCATAACGCCAAAGACCACGGTGAGCGGCTTCACGTGGAGAGAGATAATTCCCAACAATGTTGAACCGTAGGAGGGACTATGCATTCCTTCTGGAGACTGGTGGTGATGGTGAGTCAAAGGGGCTGCCATATTGAAAAAACCAGAGAAGAAGGCTGCCTGGGATTGAGATGGGTTGAAAGGAAAGATGTCGCTGCAGACTTTGGGACAAAGAAGGGGCTATTCATTAATTCATTCTGTCTTCTGAGCATCCCAGGCTCTATGTAGGGCTTACAAATACAACCATAATCTATGTCCTCCTAGCGCTCATACTTTATTGGGCAACAGAACACAGTTCAGGGAACAGACCGCCATAATGGAACATGCAGTGAGCACTGATTGGAATCAGTCAAGCAGTGGACAGTGGTGGTTCAGTTCCCTGCAAGGGTGAGGAGACATTAACCCGATCTATGGGGAGGGACCCGTAGGGGGCTTGCACTGTGTCTGACAGTGGAGAAGGGGCTCTGTTGACAACACTTTTCACTGCAGGGGTTATACGTAAAATGAAGGAAACTGTTAACCCAGAAACAGATTTCACACAAGTGTCGCGAGTCATAAAAATCCCAGAGCGCTCCCTCATCTTTTGATTGCATCTGAGCGCTGGATTCCTGGCAGATGCCGACTTCTGTGCAGGTTTTCACCGCTTCGAGCCTTGTTTCTTTCCAGAGAAAAGAAACTCACTCATCCCCCACCCCTTCTGCAAATGCACTTGTGTTAAATTCCACCTTTAACCACTTTCACATTGTAGAACAGAGCACGGTTGTATTGTTACAAAAGCCCCTAGTATGAAGATTGGGGGCGTTCGTTCAGTGATCCAGCTGAGCTCCAGGGAAGCGGTAATGGCTGGAAGATGATGTTTTCCTTTGTCAGATTCGGCAGGGTATCAACTGGGTTCTGAATTTAACAACTTCCCTTCTGCGTTTGCTTCCTAGGGATACCATGACAAAGTATCATGAAAGGGCCCTAAACCCCATGACGGGTGTCCTTATAAGAGATGTAGACACAGAGGAGAAGCCACGTGAACACAGAGGCAGAGATGGGAGGGATGTGGTCACCAGGCCAGGGACGCCTGGAGCCCCAGAAGCTGGAAGAGGCGGAAGGACTTTCCCCTGGAGCCTCTGGAGGGAGCGTGGCCCTGCCCCACCTGGATCTCAGCGGCCCTGACCTGCCTGGATCTCAGTCGTCCTGCCCCACCTGGATCTCAGTGGTTGTGCCCCGCCTGGATCTCAAACGTCTGGTCTCCAGACCTGGGGCAGGATAAATTTCCATTGTTTTAAGTCTCACAGATTGGGTCATTTATTGCTGCAGCCCTAGGACCCTCACAGAGTTCCTCGTGGAAGACCATCAAATGAAAGAATGCTTTTGTTGCTGGGAACAACTGCCTCTTCCTAGAGAAAGCGTGCTCTGTTGCTGGAGGGCTTGCGGACCGTTTCATCAACTGTTAGAGGATTTGTCAGGTAGGTTTGCCTAACCCCCAGCGGGGTTTGGAGGGAGCAGAGGAGATGTGGTTGTACGAGGGTGTGATGACAACTGAACACGTCCGTAAACACGTTTGCACAATCCATTCCTGAGCCTGGAGATATGTTTGGACTTATCGCGTGTCAGGAAGAAGGAAAACAAAAAAACAAAAAACAAAAAAAACAAAACCTTTGAGAATACCTCGAGGGCGTTCCTTAGAGAAAGAGGAGCTGAACCAAAAGTGGATATACTCTTTTTGTGTATTTCCCTGCTGTTTCTGAAGTGGCTGATTTCATGTATATTTCTTTCACTCGATAGGTTATGACAGAGAGAGATTCTGATGGGTTCCTTTTGGGGAAATTTTTTTTTTTTTATTCAC
This sequence comes from Ursus maritimus, assembly GCF_017311325.1. Taxonomy (NCBI): domain Eukaryota; kingdom Metazoa; phylum Chordata; class Mammalia; order Carnivora; family Ursidae; genus Ursus; species Ursus maritimus. The sequence goes on along the minus strand of NW_024423319.1, from coordinate 124,582,331 downwards.
ATGAAATCAGATTATCTTCTTCTCATGAAACACCAGAGCAGGAAAGAGTCCTGGATGGCTTTTGGCAACAGCTCCCTGACGCAGATGGAGAAATGTAATTTGTGAGAAGTTTCTTCAATCGGTGAACGGTCAGGGGGTTCCCTGGGGCTTAGACCTTGGCTCTCGGTTTTGTTCAGAAATATCCAAACTCCACCCCCAGGAAGATGTGGTTTATGTGCTTACTGAGGATACCCGTGGCTCTTGCCTTCGAGAAAGTGGTCTCCTTGCTGCCCTCCCAGGGGTCTATAGAGGAGGACATACCATCTCTACTAGCAGGAGGCACAGGACACTCCTTTCTGCAGGCAGCCCACTGCGCATCACCATTTCACCAGGGTTGGTTCTCCCGGACAAGTCTTCTCGTATATGAGACATACCTCAGGTGGGGTATTTTCAGGTTCCCTAAAACACACACACTGTGTCTTGTACCTTGCTTTCTGGTTCTCCAACCCTCCCCACCTGTCGTATTTCTTTATCCCTCTACATCCCTTCTGAAACTGTTTCACAACCTCACCACTGTGTCTTTGAGTGGCCATGAGACCCCTGGGGCAATAGCTTTTGAGGCCAAGTTTCTTCACCTAGTTGCATCAAGAGTTGAATTACCACCCAACCTTCTATTCTCATCTCTGAATAATAATAATATAATAATAATAATACTCGTGCTCGGTAATTCTTTTCGAGCCTGCTTTCTTGTTTCTTTAATCAGCTCTGTGAGTTCACATCCAAACTTCTCCAAGTAGTTCCGACTTTCCTTCAGTTATGAAGCTCGTACGCAGAAAGAGCAAATTCGATCCGCAGGCTTTTGCCTAGTGTTTCCATGAAGACAGGGTCTTCCAAATTGGTAGTACGACACATGCGCTATGCCTCGAACACACAGGATCTGTTTCTCTAAGCACCTTCTTTTGTTTTAGAAATACCTTCAGTGTGGGTTCCAGGGTCCATCCCCAAAGTCTTCGTGATTCTCTTGAGTCATGACTGAAGACTAAAAAGAAGAAGATTTTGGTTGAAAATAAGCTCATCCATGGGGTTTGTGAGCATATCAATGAGCTTATCAAATGGGTGTATCAATGGGGTTTATTTAAAACTCCGTGCTTGAAGTATTCCTGGGGTAGCCTGTGTGCAAAATGGCGGCCATAGTTCCCGTCCTTGCTGTTGGTCCTGACCAGAAAAGCCCATGTACATCAGGCTGTTTGTCCTCCTGCTGGGAGACCTTCCACCAACATACAAGGTCTCTCCTCCTAAAGGATGGGAGGCCATCCCAGGTCCCAGCTGTCTCATCCACGTTGACTAAGAACCCACCCACAGAAGAGAGGCCATCTCTGTCACTGCCGACCTAGCCAGCCCACTGGTGTTTGAGGCAAAATAAACGCTCCTTGTTTTAAGGTACTGGGTTCTGGGGCCATTCATTACATAGGAAATGCTAGCCGTCACATATACCTTTTTTTCTGTAGCTTGATATGCCCACATCTTCATTTCAATTCTTGTAATATAGAAAAAAAAAATGGACGAGCCCAGGGAAACAGATGCACACAGTTAACATTTGCACACTTAGCTTCTACAATGGGCTTTCAAGAAAGTCTTAGATCACTTCGATGTTTGTTACTACTCTAGACACAGAAAGAATCTCAACTTGTGGATTCAGTCACAGCGAATCCATTCATTGAACCAACGTCTTTGCATTCCACTTCGGCAATGAATCCTTTCTGAGACGGTACCTTAGCCCCTATTAAAAAAAAAAAAAGAAAAGTAGCTCCTATCTGCTAATATGCAAATATATAAATATTCAATTAGTGGGTATAGATAAACAAGATGTGAACCTTAATATAAAGAGCTTTTTAGAAGTCTATAGTTGATTAAAGACTATATTTACTGGAATTTTATAAATCCCCCCAGTGTGTTATAAATTAATAATTTGCTATATTTATTTGTGTGCTGTCTATGTAATTCAGTCAATTATTAATGAATACGTTTATTGTGTATAAATAATAAAATTTCCGTCGCATAATACAACCAATGCTTCATGTTATTATACTGGGAATAGCACATAAATAATGAAAAAAAGGTAAAGTAAATAACGGTATGGGAGCTGCCGAGCATTTGTTTTTATTCGAACATTTCGAAGGAAAGGCAAGGGGAGAGACTGGAATTGTGACACTCACACCCTTACACTCTGGATGGGTAAAGGGCAAGGGCATGACGGCCACAGACTCGCATAGGACAGAGCTGCACGGACATTTCTGCTGTTCAAACGCAGCTATAGTAACATGCTGGGCATCTACTCCATGCGAGACCCTGCGCGAGGGGCTGACGTGTGCACCCTGCTTGGGGGTCACGGCTCCTTCCTTCCTCCCTCCCTTCCTCCCTTCCTTCCTTCTGTCCTCCCTCCCTCCCTCTCTCCTCCCTTCCTTGTCCTTCCCCATGACGTGGTTCCATTACTCATTTCTTTGCATCACTTTGGACAAGGACAACACAATTGGAAGCTGAGTTTATAAATGTGTCTTCGGTATCCACCCAAACTGGAACCAACATGGGGGAGGATGATACCAAGTCCACTCTGGAGACATCACCAAGGCAGAGCTGGTAAGTCCAGGAGAACCGTCAAGACGCGGATGGAGCCAAACGTCCAAACAATGGGAGGTGGGATCTTTATCGTGATTTAAGCATATCCGAGGGACTGGGGAGAAAACCATAAAATCCATTAAGCTTTATGTGCTATGGGCATGCACAATGAGCTACGAGGCCAGCACTGGGGCTCAGGCTCCGTGGATTTTCAACCCTCAATGACTTAAGAATATGGGCAAATTTTGGGCATCCCTGTGTCTACTTATGAGAGACTCTAAAGATAGATAGATCTAAAGATAGATAGATCTAAAGATCTGTCTAAAGATAATGCAACTTTGCATTTTATCTACCGTGGGCTCAACTCCCTAGAGATTAAGAAAAACGAGCTTGCGTTCTTACGGGGATAATTAGGATTTCTTACGTTGAGAGAGTTTTTAGTTAAAGGGGCTTAAAAATAATAAAGCAGCTATGAAATCCCACCATGCTACTTAAACAGACAGCCTCTCTCTGACACCTAGGCTTTTCTGGTCCAGACCAGGAGTCATCGTGAGTCACCCAGCAGAGCCGTGCCAATAAAACTTTATTTACAAACACAGAGGGGGCCAGATTTACCCCCAATGTTGTACGTCGTGTACCTTGGCGATTGTGCCCTATGCTCTAAGTACATGCATTTTTGTTTGGTTTTGCCTTTTAAATTTTTAAAGAATCTTAACTTTGGTTTTTAAATGGTTTAATTCTTATTTTAATTTATTTTAAATGCCATGTTTCAAGTGGGATGAAGTTCACATCCCATGAACGTAACCATGTTGAAGTGAATGACTCAGGGACAGCACGTTTGCCGTGTTGTTTAAGCACCACCCGTTTCTGGTTCCAGAACATTCTCATCCCCCCGAAAAGGAGACCCTATATCCATCAAAGGGTAGTGGAATATGGAGTCATGGGACCCCACATTGCCACCTGGAAATGGGGTCATGGCAGTTTGGGACAAGCCCTGGCCCCAGAATGTGCGTCTTTGGCATATGGAATATTTTGAGCTGCAGGCACTTGAAACCAGACTTTCTCACTGAACTTACCTGCCTACCATTCCCCCAAAAGGGAGCCGATTATCAGCAATGCCCTCGTGGGGCGTCATCACCCACGAAGGTGGACTCTGGTCACAACAGAGGACATGGCTCTCAACCCCACAGGCAGACATTCTCCCTAATCATATAAATGGTATCATACACAATGTGGACTTTGGTGTCTCCTTCTTTCACTGAGCATTGTGTTTTCCAGAACCTTCTGCGTGGTCACAGGTGTCAGAGATCCATTCCTTTTCATGGCTGAGCAATATTCCATTTTAGGGATGGACCACCTTCTGGGGTTCCATCCATCCGTGGACGGAAGAAAATGCTTCCAACAATAAGATGGTTTCCACATGGTCTGGTGAGAATCCCATTGTCAACGTCGGGGGGCCAGCACCTATTTTCAGTTCATGACAACAAAATGCAGGAGGCAAAGAACGGATGTAACCCACAAGAACTTGGCCTGGGGGCTATCTTTCCCTGGCCTTAAATGGATTAAAGGAAAACGGAACAGCCTCCACTCTGCTGCGCATGGAAGTCTGGTCAGGGCAGGGCCCCTAAATGGGACAGGGTCACAGAAAGATGGCGTTTTTTAACTGACCAGGCACCATCTTGCAATCCGTCCACGTTGTGAAACCCCTTTAACACAGAGGCCTCACTCCCTTAGGTCCTACTGTACCCGTCTGAGCAATTTCAAGGCTCCAACATTCTGCTGCGATGTGGGGGCTTCTTTCGTCGTCCATTGGCCATAAGTAAAATTAGGGACTTTGTTATATCCACTACTGTGGGTCCCCAAGGACTTTGTTGCACACATGCAATGCATTTCCTTCCCGTCCTGGGCTAAATGCACTCCCTTCCCCCAAAGGGAATGAGCTAGCTTCGTTGTGACCACATGCAGAGAGCAGTTTACAGTGTGATGCTGGCGAGGGGCCCCCACAGCACAAAACGTGAGCATTCGCTCTTATGCCTGTTGACAGAAACAGCTCTTCCAGACACTAGACCTACGCCTTTCCAAAGTTTATTAGTGGCTGTGTTGTCACAGATTAAATTGTCTCCCTTTGGCCAGAAATCGGTTCCTTTGTGCTAGGCTGGGAGGGGGCGGTTCTAGCTTTTACACAGAGAAGATAGGAATGGGATAGATTAGTGGTTCCCGACCGTAGGGGGTGGGGGTGGTTCTGCCCCCAGGGGACAGTTGGCAATGTGTGGAGACACTTGGGGGTGATGTGACTGGGGAGATGGGATTCCTGGTGTCTGGTGGTTGGAGACCAGAGATACTGCTCATTACCCTACAGTGTATAGGACGCCTCACCTCCAAGAGTGGTCCAGCCCCAGATGTCGGTAGTGCTCCATCTATCCACCGTATCTATCTACGAATCCATTTATCTATCTACAGCAATGATTGGCAACCAGATTGATTGTGTCCCTGGGAGACACTTTGCCATGTTTGGGACATTTTTTCTTGTCACAACTTGGGGTGGGGGGATGCTCCTGGCACAGGGTTGGTGGAGACCAGAGATGCTGCTGAATGCCCTGCAGAGCCCAGGACGCCCACATCAGAGTCATCCAGCCCTAGATGCCTATGGCACTCATGTTGAAAAACCCTGAAATAGACAAATATTTTGCCTCCCGGTCCTAGATTTGGCACCTTTCCAAAACGCTCCTTTCTTATCCTTTCTTATCACCCTCACTGATTTTCGACGGTCACGCCGGTCCCTAAATACATGATTCTGATTTACAGCAAGCAACATGCGCTCAGAACTGAAGCCTCGCGCAGGTCTTTAGGGAAACATTAACCGAGAAATGACTGCCTTGATTGTCAGGGGCTCAGCGCAAATGGAGCCTCCAGGACTCTTTGGGGCTTTAGGAGGTCACCGCAGCTGCCCCCAGGGGCCATGAGCATTGTGAGGAGGACAAAAAGACCCGAGGACCCTGCAGAGACCAGCTGGGCAGGGGGTCCCGCCTTTGTGAAGGAGGCCTTTCGTATTCAAATAGGCCTCCTTTTCCCTTGGCCCAGCCTCTCCACACAGGCTGTCCCTTGGATGGGCCACTTGCCAGCCTGTGGGGGCACAGCCCCCAGACCCAGGTGATCCTTTCAGAGTTTCTTCCAGGCCAGGCTGGTTTCCCAGCAGAAGCCCCTAGCATGCCTCTTACCCTGCACCACGTTGCCCATTTTGGCTGGAAGGATTTCTGACTCCGCAGACCCTGGAGAGAGGGGTCCAGGGGACGCTCTTACAGACTCCGGGCACGTCCTGTCTCCACTGCATCCTGGCTTCCCTTGCACCCACGCACTCCAGGCTGGAAAATCCCACTGCACAACCCCTGTTCCTGCAAACAGAGGAAACCAGCAGCCCCCAAACGCAGCCACCAGCCCATGCTTGGACCGTCTGCTTTGCACAAGCTACCCGTTCCGCGGGGCAAATCCCTGACCCGAAAATAAACGAGGCTGGGCCACAAGCCTTGATCGTCATTTGCTCTTAAACACTGTGTTTTTCTCCTGCCCCCTCCGAGCTCAATGCCGATGGCCGTTTCAACGGGGCTTCAAAGAATGCCAGTGACGCGGGGGTGTTGATGGGCCATGTCCGACCACACTGTCTAAAGGACGTCTCCGCTTCCTTCCCAACGGTACTGCAGTAAAACACACAGAGCCCGGATTCGGAGAGTGGGCCTTTTGAAAGTCTGCCCGTGAAGGAGAAAAACATTATGTACTCGGCGGGGCTTTGCTAAATGTGTCGTGTCTCCAAGTCAGAACGGCGGGCCGATTACCCGAGAGGGCTCCGACGTGCAGACGTTTTCGTCGTGCAAAGAGCATCGTGACTCCGGGCTTATGCACATCACTGATGTCGAATTTAGGGCCCTGGACCAGGAGGCTTATGAAAAAGGCAGGGTTCGTGGTGCCTGCCCCAGAGCAGGGAGATGCGGACCGCATACGCAAAGACGGACGCTGTCAGGCACGTGTCAGATGGGAAGATGTGTGGGTTTAAGGACAGGGGAGGACAGGACGCTGGTTGTTTCCTGAGTCCTTGAACTCAGTGTGTATGTATTGCCGTGTCTATACTGTAATGGGCTTTGCAGGGAGTACGGGGAAAGTAGGGCCTCAAAGCATCTCATGGGGTGACTGGGAAGGCACTGGTGATGGGGTGTGGGTCACGCCACCTCAGAATATGGTATCTTGGTACGTCGGGTATTTTAAGCCAAAGGAGATTGAGAAAATGGCACGGGCAAGAAGTCACTCTGACCTTGTCTTTCTTTTTCCTGAAATGGGTGCGAGGAGAGGACCATCCTTATCCCCGAGACAGGGGGTCATGGAGACAGAATCCCAAGACGCATGCTAGGTTCCCCTCTTTGTCCCATGTTGTTCACACCCTTTCAGATGTCTACCCCCTCCTCCCCAAAGCCAGGGCCAAATACCTGCGTCTTCAATTCCTTGGGAAAGAAGGCTCCCATGTGCCAGAAAATGTACACTCTGTACGTCTGTATGAGTCTCTCCTGCTCGCGTGTCCTCGTGAGGTTAACTTGGAGATCCAGGTGGGGACGCCAAGAGCCTCCAGGAACACTTTGCTCCTGTACAGTGGTCACCTGGGAATCTTGAGGTACATCGATACGTGGTCCCACCCAGGGATCCTTCCCTCCATTGCTCTGGGATGCTGCCTGTGTCCTATATTTCCACAACCCCCCCTGAATATTCTGCCACGCATCACAGTTGAGATCCTCCAACCCCATTAAATAGAAGTGTCCCCAGAGTAGGGGCACAGAGGAGCGTCTCTCTGTGCCTCAGTTTTCCCATCTTCAAGTGTGGATTACCTGAGGGGAGGCATACGTGGAAGAGTTTGGTACCTAGCAAGTGCTGTTCAATGCATGCTCTTGTTAGAGCCGCCATATTTGTCGGTTGTGATCAGGACTTTCTATGGTTTGGAGGTTTGCTCCAGGGTGACACACAGATGTGGGTATAGAGTACCGTAGCATTGCTCTGGGGGAGAAAGGGCATGGAGATGGGCGGGCACACTTTGTAGGAATGTTGCGCCATCTTGGGTGGCCATGACATGACATGCGTTACTTGACATTGAGTAAGGTTGGAGGACAAAGTGGGGCCAGCTAACCGAGGTTCGAGATCATTGGGGATGTGTGGTGGGTCTGGCAAGCAACACAGCCCTGTGTGGGACAATAGCATCATAAAAGCTGGCTTGGGGGAGTGAGTGGGGCAGTGGAATACGGGATGGACGAGACAGGGCAGTGGAGAGAAGGCATTCAGAAGGGCTTTGAAGGGGAATCAGGTAAAGACGGGATTGCTAAGAGAATAGACATGGGGCAACACCAGAAAAGAAATTCATAAAATGGGGATATAGGATGAATTCTCTGAGCATCCTGAAAGTAGAGATGTTGGAAGAATTCACGTGGAGGGAAGGAACAAGGCTATGGCTGAGTTAAGACCGTTTGGTACTTTTCAAGTAATATCATGAGACAAAAGACAAACATGAGGTTGAATTTTTGGAAGGTAGACAAAATTAGGATCACTCTTGGTGAAATCGCTGGATTCTAGACAGCAGAGAAATAAATAACTAGTTATTATGGGACCTGAGAACAGACTTCCTTGAACAAGGATGAAAGGAATATAGAAAGCAGGAGCCAGTAAACGGGGCAAACTATGATGAAAAAAAAATAATGCCAGTAGGAACAGTGTCCGTATGATGGAAATACAAAATGCAAAACATATTATAGGGTCATGCCATCATTGCAACAAAATGTAAAATGCTTGGGAGTGAATTTTATAAGAAACGTACTGGAGCTTTTGAAATGGAGACCCTGAAATCTTTACTGATACACATAAAAGAATATTTAAACGGAGAAGCATGTTGCCTTTCTGGATATAAAGGTTTAATATTATATAAATAGATCAATATTTCCCAAATTTAAATACAGGCTTAATCCTTCCAGGAATTTTTTTTTTTAAGTTTAGAAAGAGTAGAGTGATTTCAACATGCTTCTGCAAGGATAACTTGGTGAAAGCCTGTCGCCATTTTTGAAGAAGAATGAACAGAGGGAGCCTACGTTAGCAGACGATAAAACCCTTTATAAAGACATAATAAATGAAAGCAGTAAGGGGCTGGCATGGGACTAGACAGATCCGTGACAATGAAGAAATATGCCAAGAGTTTATGATGTGACAAAAGCGGTTTTTCTAGGGGCGCCTGGGTGGCACAGCGGTTAAGCGTCTGCCTTCGGCTCAGGGCGTGATGCCGGCATTATGGGATCAAGCCCCACGTCAGGCTCCTCCGCTATGAGCCTGCTTCTTCCTCTCCCACTCCCCCTGCTTGTGTTTCCTCTCTCGCTGGCTGTCTCTATCTCTGTCGAATAAATAAATAAAATCTTTTAAAAAAAAAAGCGGTTTTTCTAATTCATTCCATAAAAAGAAAAAATTCAAGGGGCTCCTGGGGGGCTCAGTTGGTTAAGTGTCCGACTCTTGATTTCTGCTCAGGTCATGATCTCAGGGTCATGAGTTCAAGCCCTGCATTGGGCTCCATATTTAAAAAGAAAAAAATTAAGATTCGTGTGTGTCGTGAAATATATACAGAATTAAAGGGGAACATGAGGAAACATACAGAAAATACAGTATATGCCAAAAACATCGTTAATACATAAAGGATTGTTGCAAATCACAGATTCAGTTCCCCTATAGAGAAAAAGCCAAAAGACATGACACAAATGGCCAATAATCAAAAGAAAACGTTTGACTTTGGTGAAACACTAGAGAAATACCGTCTTTTAAACAATCCGACCCCATTGCAGTCTTGCAAGTAGATGCCTTTCCCCCACAATGATACCACTAGTGTGGACATGTTCCACAGAAGGCAGTATAGAATTGGGACCATCTTTTGGGAGAGGGCGTGGTTGGCTAATGAGAGGCTTTAAAAACGTCCCCCAAGTCTTGGATCCAAGAATTGCATCTCTACTGAGCGCTGTGAAGTCCAAACAAAAACAGCAACAAGAATACAGCAAAATCGTGCGAAAGCCAAAATTTGGAAGAGCTATGGATGGTTCTGTAAAATCTTCTGTACTTTTGACATCTCTTACTGGGAATGTATATAAAAAGTAGAATTTAAAAAGTGACAAGTCTACTATCAAAAGGAGTTGTGAGTTTGCACATGGGATCGGGGTTGACCCAATCATAACTGAGTGTGATGACTGATTGGTATGAGCCATTGGGAAGGTGGGCCACATCTGAGAAGGCTGGGAGAACGGTGGTCTGGATACCTGGAAGAGGGGAACGTGGGCAGAAAAGGCAGATGGTGGTGATACCAGGTTGACTCCAGATGGGACCGTCCAGAATACAGTGACACATGAAGAACAAATGTATATCCACGCAGAGCCACACCAGAGACAGCAAGTCCGAATCCATGTAGCCACCTCCATCTGGAATAATGGCCACAGTCCCCAACGACGCCTTCCTTCCCACATCCTCCTAGATGAACAGAAGTGCCAACAGAGGGAGGAGAAGAGCACGTACCAAGGTGGACAGCAGATGCTCCTCAGATCTCTGGGAGCAGGGGTGTCCTCGTCTTGCTCTGACGTGAGCTCAAGGACATCACGGTTGGCGTTGGAGCTTCTGCCATGGTTGGGAAGGTTATTTGCAGAGGTTTCCTGGACTCCGGGGCAGAAGAAAAATGAATTCCACAGTTGATGGTGGTGGCGTGTTCTATTCACCACACTAGAGTGGGATGCCAAGAAGGAGAACCTGATTGTCTGACTTTCAAAGGACCAAAATGGTGGTGGGAGAGAAGGACTTGGGAACAGCCAAGGAGACGCAAGAACCAAGAAGGATGAGAAAATGGAAGGAGGGAATTCCCACCCAACCTGCTGGAAGGAGAGAGGTCAGGAAGCCACATCCAGCCTCCAGTGGACACTGTTCTTATGAGATACGGATACGGATGTTCATGTCTGTATGCCTATGGAGATTCATAATTATTACAGCTAAGTGTGCCTCAATGAAGTCCCTGAACACCTGATTTTTAAAAATATTGAAGGGAGGCAAATAACCTTCCTTATCCAGGCTGGATGTCCGCCACGTCGTGTCTGTGGAGGAAGCATGTTGTGTCTGTGGACATGGCAGTGGGGGGATCCATGGGACACTGCCAGGGTCTCCACGTGTCCTGGAAAACATCTGTGCTGTTCCGTTTTGGTTTTGTTCTTCTTCTTTTTTATTTTTATTTTTTTTTAGCTGGCCATGCCCAACCAGAAGCAGGGGGAAATGCAATTAAAATAAAAACGTATTTCTGAAGGCAGTTTTTTAGGAATTTTCAAGGGTGACCTCGGTATGGACCATAAATACAAAATTCATATGTGCTTGGTTTCCTGCCTGTAATTACCTATCAAAAGGTTCAGAGTTTAAGTGAAATTCGCTACGAAGCAAGAAATGGCATAATGGTAGGGCCTGGCTTGCTTCCCCTCGTCCCAAAACATGCACGGGATGGAGATCCATTTTCCCATGGCCAAGACCAACACCGCGTGGAGCCCAGGCACATTTGATTTTTAATCTCTTTGCAAGGTGGTTGGGTTTTCGTTGTTGTTTTACTAATCATCCTGGTTGAACGTCTCCTTTTTCCTCATGTGCTGAGGTTGGAGCACCTCGCAAGCATGCAGGAAGCACGGGAAGGAAGCAACACAAGGACCCGCCCTTCACAATTCTCCAACTTGACCTCATGTGATCCGAGGGAAGAAGCCAAGTTGGGTGTTTCCAGCCCGAAGGTGTAGAGGCCACTTATAATCGGTAATTATCGGCATGCCTCTGACAAGCCTGCCCTTCCTCCCCAGAGGTAAAAGTTCTCCCGGGGCGATAGATGATTCCTCGGCTCTGCTTCCTTGTGTTCCAAATTCTTCCAGAAAAGCTTTAATGACCGAAGGTCCTGTCCAAGAATGTCTGTTTCTATTCTAGTCACTGAAGATGATTACTGTATGCACATTCTATCATTTCCTCCAGGTGCATATGTTCACGTTCTCAAGTTTCTCCCTGGGTTTCCAGAGACACTGGGTCGTGTGTTCCTTTCCCAAGTTCAATGGACAGGACCGACTGGCCCGGACAGTGACATATTCGTCTCTGCACGTCGAGAGCCAGGGAATGGCAGAAAACGGCCTCCGCGCGCAAGTCCGCCATCACTAATGTTTTTCAAAGGGTCGCCGACGGTCTGGCAAATCGACGTAATTCTAATGGATATTTCTGTCTGCTCTACAAATAAGGCTGAACCATGTGTTCCAAATTTTTTTCTCCCCTCTTTTCCTCTGCATATAATTTTTAGACTTTTTTTTCCCTTGGCTTAGTTGTTGAGACAGAGCTAAATCAAACTAATTCTAGAAGAGTACAAATTCCGGGTTAATCGGAATCTGTGCTTGTTAAGATAAAGACTGCAACATCTGGTCTTTATTTGCAGGGAGCCCTTTGCAGAGGGCCGTGCTCTGGGGTAGCTGGGTTGTTGGTGCCATCTGGTGTAGCCTGGGGCATGCAGAGCCCACGTAAGGGTGAGCATGAACGTGAGCCCTAGGTCTCCCCGCAACCCCTGAGGGGCTGGGGCAAGAATGGGCATCACCCCCCAGGACCTTCAGATGCCAGTTCCCTTAATGGGCAGACTGCAGGACCTGTCTCCTGATGCTCACACCTTGCTTTCCTACAGCGGGACAAGGCTCGTTTGGCGAAGGATATCTTTCAGCTTTGCGTATTCCAACGAACAAAAGTAGATGGAAAGTCTCTTCCGTGTCACTAAAGAGTGCCAGTGTGATTTCCCAGCTCCTACTTTGTAAGACATTGCCCAGCTCAAGTGCATACGGTATCATTTAATGAGACCCTTTGTACCAGTCCTCGAGACCCTGAATTTACTCCGAGTATTGTTTCTGAAAATTTAATCTCGGGTTTTGCTTTTGCAAAACTTTTGCTACGGGAAGCCGTCTACCCGTGCTGCTCCCCCTTGCAGGAGGGTTGGCGAGATGTCCGCTGCCGGTCTGCACACGCGGGCATGCTGTTTCAGGAAACACGCTGGATTTTAAGACCCAGGCTTCGTCGGCCTCTGTTTTCTCCGCCGGTGAAGTAAATTAGCAGAGGATGTTTCTAATATTTCCTCGGCCGTAATGATCCACTGGGCTCATTAATAGAGAGCGAGGGTCTCGTAACTCACTCACTGATCAAGTGCAAATTGAAATCTTTAGAGTCTCGGCTTGTTCATTAGAAAAATAGCCTACGTCACTCGCCGTTCCTGGGATAGCATGATAGATTGCCTAACAAGCAATTAATAGGTTCATAAGTTATCTGACGAATCGATTTTTAGGCTGGACTCTGTCCATTACTTTAGCCATCCAGATATCTGATTAGGATCGAGCGTTCCATGTCAAATGAATTCCGATGGATCGTCCACGGACACCGGTCGCAGCAGCACACGGGCATGCCCACTCTGAAACACAGGTACACTCTCTGGGTTGGTTTTTCTGGCCAGGAAACTTCCCGATTGGGTCATCAGTCCCAGGGCTCGGACTCAGGTGAGGCATCTGCATGGGGTAGAAAATTTAGGGGGTGACCCCAAAAGCTCAGTTATTGCAACAAATATTTAATACAGTGATTCTAAACAGTGAAACTGAATGCAATTTAAAAAAAAAAAAAGAAATCCATGATAAGCAACCAGGAACCCTCTAAATAAATACAGGATCTCTGCAGGTAGAGACAGGTGTCAGTGCCCTGATGAGTTCTACTGGAGAGATGAAAAGTCCTGATCTTGCCTCTTTTAAGGACAAGTGAACGTCTCATTCAACCAACCCTTGTCCCACCCCTGGTAGCATATCTGACCCATAAATAAGTCATTCACGTCCGCTAGGATCACAGTAAAATGATTGCTACTTGGAAAGCACATTCTCTGGTTTTCTTTCCTTGTTTCAAACACATGAAACTATTTTTAATGTCGCTCTAAGGGGGAAAAGTGGGTCATAAAAATGTAATATTTTTTTTTTATCGCAGTAGAAACAGGTAACCGGGGAGCTACCCTCTTGACCAATTTTTGAGTGTACAATGCTGTATGGCAAATGTCTAAAAATTATTCGTCTTGGGTCATTGAGTCTTTCTGCTTGTAGATTACCAACCCCGCCTTAAGCAGAATCATGTGAGATTTGTCCTGGGACTGGCTGATTTCACTAAGTGCAGTGTCCTCCAGGTTCAAGCATGTTGGCCCATAGAGCAGGTTTCGTTTGTTTTTAAGGCTGAATTCTATTCCATTGTATGTGTTGATCACCCACGGTGGAGGACTCACGCAAGGGAGACTGCTTCTCTGCAAGAGGTTGGTGGGGTATATCAGATGTCCCATTTCCGTGACCCTGATGTCTGTCCATCCTTGGGATGATTTCATGATTTAATACACTTCCCTGTGTCTTTACAACTTTTACAGCAGATTTGGGGTATACCAGATGTCCCATTTCCATTACCCTCATGTCCATCCATCCTTGTGACAATTTTATGACTTCATACTGTTTCTTGCGTCTTTACAACTTTTACAGTAGATCTGGCTGTATGTTGTGATGTCAGGGGACAAGGACAGCCTGTGTCCCCACCCTATGTGTCTCCTGTTGTGACATGTACCAGAAGGAGACCCTACACCCATTAACAGTACTCCCTTATTCATTTATATAAAGTATCCCCCCTTGCTTTTACCAGGACTTTCTTTCTTTTCTGTGTTTATTACCCCTCTGCTCTTCAATTTGGATTGTGTCCCCAGGAGTCCCTTGCAATGTGTCTTCAGCCTAGAAGGGAACTCTGACAGGTTTGGGGCTCCAGGCTCCACCAGCCCTCTCACAATCTACCACTGACTGAGCACTGGATTGTACAACACCTCCAAGGGGGTTTCGTTGGGATGCCTTTTTATTTCTTTATTGTAATAAAATACACGCAGCATAAAAATCACTAGTTTGCCTATTTTTAAGTGCACAGCTCAGTAGCATGGAGCACATTCACATGCAACCAGCCCTACCATCCGTCTCCAGAACTCTCCATCTGCCCAAATTGAAGTTCTGTCCCCATGAAACACTAGCTCCCTGTCCCTGTCGCTACCCCCGGGCCCCACCATCTACTCTCTGTCTCTATGGGTGGAACTCCTCTAGGGAATCCATATACCTGAATCACACAGGATTTGTCCTTCTGTGTCTGGCTTATGTCACTCACCATCATGTCCTCAAGGTCCATCCACATCGTAGCAGGTGCAAAACATCCTTCCTGTTCAAGGCTAGTCATAGTCCGCCATGTGCGTGGAGGACCTTCTCTATCCATTCATCTGTTGATGGACACATGGATTTCCACCTCTTGGCTGCGTGTTCAAGTATTCTCTGTTTTCATGGAAACATTTATGCAGATTAAAAAAAACATGCTTCCACAATACAAAAGGGGGGAAAAGCAGCCTATGAGACATCATGGTACAATTGTGTCCATGGCCATTACCTATATCCACAGAGAAAAGCCCAAAAGAAACACAACAGTTATGAGTGATTTTCATGACAAAGTGGGAATAGGGATGGTGTCATTTGCTCCTTCCACGTCCCCGTGTTTCCCAATGTTTCTTTAATTGGCAGAATCAGAGGGAAAGAAGTATTTTTTAGTAAGACAATATCTGACTCTGAGTGCAACAGTGGGCATGTCCCAAACACATAATTTTGTTTATATCAGAACCTGAAACAGTAGGGACTCACCTCATTTCCTTCCAGGACATAACTGCCTTTGTTTGGGCAGGACCCTTACGAAATACATCTTATATCTTTCATACCAGAGAGATACCTTCTTAGAATCACCCAAACTCTACATAAATTTGAAAAAAAAAAAAATGCTGGAGAGGCAGACACTTGAACGCTTGCTTTGGAAAGGGAATTCAGGTCATGCGTGCTCCATCTCCACGTTGTCATGGCTCAGGAGAAAAGAGCCTGGGCTTGGGCTTGCCCATAAGCTTGTCTTGGTTTTGTCCACGTAGGGATGTTGTCCTGTGTCCTGCAGACCCATGAACTGGACTTGCCTGTGTAATCCCCTCTGGAGGCTCTTTTCCACATTCTTGGGTTTCCTCTGAAGTCCTGCCAGTGGCATGTTCCATTTGGACATGTCCACCTGCAGGAGGAAGAGTGTCCATCCCACCACCTGTGCACAGCTCGCATTCTCCCTCCTCAGGACAGGTGCACCAAATCCCCTGGTTCTACTTTCCATGTGCAACCTCACCTGTTGGGAGCTGAAGTGTTGTCCTCAGGGGAGGCAGGTCCCATCGTCCCACCTGGGACGAACGTCACTCTTGCTTCCAAGTCGAAATCACCACCACCTGTGTACTTTCCGAGGCCATCTCCATCCCGAGGGAGTTTCTAACCCTAAGAACCAGGTCAACGCATCCCGATACCCGGTGATCAGTGTAGACATGCAGCTAACACTTGGCCATGCTGATTGAAAACATTTTCCCAAGGCCAACATGGAAATTCATTTTTTAAAAAATCAGTTCAGATTCCAGAGGAAGAGACCATTTTGGAAGGACAGCAGCGTTTGGGAGAAAGTCGGTGGTTCTTATTCAGTGTCCATCCTTGGATCACAGATCTGTGATGGCATGTTTTCGGTAAACGATAAACGCTCGTAAAGACCAGGTAGGTGTCAGCTTTTCTCTGCAAGAGAAACGTGTAGAAGTTTGCGGGGACAATTCCTGAAGGTTGGGGAAAGATGGGGAGCACCAGCCTGAGGGACCCAGGGATCCTCTGCGTGTCCAGAAACGGGTGGGGGTCTCATTCTTGGTTTCTACACATTTTCTGGGGAGCCTTGGTTTGCACCTGCCTTGAGACCTGCATCCCTCTTGCTGTTGTGTGGCCGTCCAAGAAACCTGTCCCCTTTTGAACCTACAATTGGCTTTCCTGAATTTTGAAAGTCTCCTTGATATCTTTGTTACCTTTTTCTTGTGCGACTCTAATGGAGAAAGAAGAAGGCGTTTCAGAAACGTGGGGCTCGGGGATACAGAGGTTCTAAAAGGAGCAAATGGGCTCCTGCCGATGCATGCCACACAGGCATTGTCCCCAAAGGCAGACGCGGTCCAGGGATGTATCTGCCCCGTAATCTCCTCCCTGTGTCCCCACCTACAGGACACCGACTATCGTCATAAATTGTCCACACCTGTTTTGCTATGCATGTGACGTCATGGGGACGCCTTTCCAAAGGGAGCCTAAAGCTGTCCAAGTCTTGAAGAGCGTCCTACGTGTCTGAGTCACATCAGGATCGGCATGGCGACAAGGACGAAAGGCCCCCGTCTTGCCAAGGCGACGGGACCCCGACGGGAGGTCCAGGCATTACAAGAAATGACCACGAATGGATTTTCTGCAGGTGGGGCTGGGATGCGGTCAACCAGGTGTCCTGCAGACTGCGGGCGAACACCGGGAAGGTCCCGGACGGGGTTGCACCAGCTCTGGCCCCTCGGAACCGGCGAAGGGGGCTGATGTGGGGCCTCAGATGGCACAAATTAATGTCTGCACATGGCTCAGCTGTGAGGTAGGTAGAGCGGTGGGCGGTCCAGCCGCTCTGCCAGTTTTCCCTTGGACCACGGAGACGCAGAGTGGCTCCATCAGGCCACACAGCGAGCCTGCTGGAAGGGCCATAAAACTCTGGAATCCGCCAATCCCCATCCCCTACTTTGGCAATGGGATTTTATGGAGATGACTAAGCTCCCCACTCCATCGCCCCCCCTCCATCGCCCCTCTTCATGGGAAGTGTGTTGAAACGGGAACGCGCGGGTCTCTGAGTTAATGATTTAACTGTATGACTCACCGTTTCCACAGCTCAGTAACCTGATGTGTGGGGCTCACCCGGTGTGTTTCCACCGCCGCGTGTCTGAAGACAATAGGCCGATTGATAGCGAGGTCCCATCTCCCGGTGCGGAGAAACCGTGGCGGAGGGTAATTCGGGGGTGGAGGAAGAGCTCGGTGTTGGGAAGAGTACCCACCGCGGAGGGGGGAGGGGCTGACCGCGTTAAACCAGCGGTGAATCCCGCGTGGTGCCGGGAGTCTTTGTCCTCGTTTCTGTCCCCACGTGGAGGGTCTAGAGTCCACGCAGGGGATGAGGCAGGACGGGTTTTGAGGACTCACCGGGTCCGTTCTACGAATCCCCCCGCCCCCACCGCAGAAACACAAATGCAGAGTATTTTTCAGGGTGGCAATCGGACATTCCACGCACCACAGATCCTGGACATCGTGCCAAGAGCGGTACCCGTTCTTTACGGCTGGCGGTACCCAGCCCACGCCGACCGTGCAGGTGCACGCGCAGGACAGACGTTCCCACCACCGGATGGTCCCGTGAGCACGGTTGGAAGGGGGATCCATTTGCATGCTGTTTGCATTTAAAAATTTTTTTTAAAAAAAGGAAAAAGCCCATCTCACTCAGGATGGAATTGGAGGCTTTGATGCCTGCTGGATCCGCGTTTTATGAGCCGGAATGTTTAATATTAAAAGTCAAGAGAGCGCTGGAGGAAGCGCGGAGTGCCAGGGCTTGGCGGACCCGCAGGAATGCGCTCGTAAAATGCCGGGCGAGTCTCGCTCGGCAACTGCTAAGCGGGGTTTGGGTTCAGACAGAGGACCCCGAACCACGGCTCAGGGAGCCATCGTCCCCGGGGGGCCCCAGGTGCCCCCAACATGGAGGCGGACGGTGCACACAGGTCACACTCGCTCAACCCTTGCTGGTACCCGGAGTGTAGGGTTGGGCCAATAGTTGAGCGAAAGCAAGGCGGGCGAGAAAGACCCCCAGGATGGCGGGGGCAGCACCACCGGTTGGTCGCCAAGCTCCTCGGGGGACTGCACACAGTCAGCGTCATGCTGTCCTAGATAGAGGGTGGACGGGGGTCCCCATTCCTGGCACCGGAGATGTTCCTACATTGTAAGGGGGATAGAGGTGTGTTTCATTAGGTGAATCGAGGGAGTTTTGGGGAGCCCCTAAGGACGGGGGCTGGAGGGCAGCGGTACCAACTCTCTGATGGGAAGTCCCAGCCCTGACCTCCAGGAAACAGAGAGGGGCTGGAGGTGGAATCACTTGCCCCCGGCCACTGATGTAATCCAGCATGCCTATGTGATGGGATCCCCAAAGGCAACCATAAGAACGGGGTTCAGACAGCCTCTGGGTCAGTGAACAGGTGACATTTGGGGAGACAGGTGCACTTGCAGAGTATATGGACGGTACATGTCCTTCTCCGTGCCCGTCCCCATGCATCTCTTCATCTGTGTGTCTCTGAGTCACACCTTTGGTCATAAGCCCGTATTCACAGCCAACGTGCTTTCCTGACTTCTGTGCCCCGTGCTTGCAAACAGACCCAACGAAGGCGTCCGATGACTAGCGAATGGGTCCTAAGTCGCAACCTGGTCTCGCCCCTGGCGTGTGACGCGGGGAGCAGGTGTGTGGGACCGAGTTCTGGCCCGTGAGCTCTGTGCTGTGTCCGTGCAGTCTGTGCCAGAATGGGACAGGGGGACACGGCGTCCGTGCCCACCCAGAGCTGGGGAATCGCTTCTCGGGATCATTGGGGGCCGGGCGTGGTGTGTGCCGAGAAGAAACCGTGGTTGACTTTCCGTAGGGAGTTCCGGATGCCATCCCGTCCCGCGGGAGCAAACCTGTTTCATCACAAAGGACGCCAGCCATGCTGTGACCTGCTGTCGGGGGCTCAGCTGGGTGTCAGGAGGATGGTCTCCCTGCCCCAGGGGCCCCTCAGCTTGAGGGCGGCTTGGTCACGGCCATCGAGCGGGAAGTCTCGAGGACGAAGGGACTGACGCGCTTTGGTGCTCAGAGCCGAGGCTTCCTTCCGGGACTCGAGGAGGACGGTCTCAGACCTGCACCCCATGCAGCTCAGAGGCAGCGCGCCACATCCATGATGCTCTTTCGTGGACCGCTAAGCTCTATTTACATAATTGACCACGCCCGCTGCCCTGAATCTGTCGTATTGGCCACGGCGGACTTGAGCCAGCAAACACGGTTTTGCGGGGAGCGTCTTGACCTACGTCTGACTTGGGGACGGGGTGGTGGAGGGGGTGTCTTTTGTCCCAGCGGCCCCTGCCCAGGTGTGCAGCCATACCTGGCCAGGTGGACGCGGGACCCGGAGTTTGGGCAGCAGGGACGGGCGTGGGTGGCTAAGGCTGAGCTCGACGCCCCAGGGATGCCTCTCGCCCGTGGCCATTAGCAGACCTCACCGGTCTGTTTCCGTGTATCACAATCACGGGCGAGTTGAGAAGGGAGCTCGGTCACTCCCCTCTGAGGGTCATTCTGACTTCACATGTCGTCAATCCCATCCAAGTATTTGGGGTTCTATTAGGTGCTCGGGCGGCCATAACAAACACCCCTAATGGGGCAGCTTCAACAGCACCTTTATTCTCTCCCAGTTAATGCCGAGGCTGGGGGTCTGAGATCCAGGCGGGGCCGAGGCTGGGAGTCTGAGATCCAGGTGGGGCTGAGGCAGGTTCCTCCTGACACCTCTCTCCTTGGCATGTAGACCCCATGTCCTCCCTCTGTCCTCACGTGGTCGTCCCTCTGTGTGTCCTCATGTCTTCTTATAAGGACCCCAGTCCTATGGGATCAGGGACCATCCTAATGACCCCCTTTCACCCTAACTACTTCTTTAGAGACCACCTCCAAATGCATTCCCGTTCTGACGTCCCAGGGTGTGGGCTTCAACCTGTGAATTGGGGGGACACAATTCAGCCCATGACAGGGTGTCTTTGGGCACGCCTTTCCCGCCATCACTCAGAATCCTGGTTTGAGCGTGTCACCGGTGGGTCACCTGTCACGCTGACCACTTAGGGGCTGTGTGACCGCTGGAAATGAATCGATCTGTAATTCCGTCTGCAGCACACAGCACGAGCCTGTCCGCGTCGGAGATGAAAATCAGATAGTAACGGGCAGATCTAGGGGTAGGGCTCCCCTAGGATCTCCATCGCTGACTAAATTAGCAGGGTCCTGTGATCACCAAATGAGTGGTCTTGGCGGGACGGGCGGCTGGCATGATCAAACGGCGCTTCTGCCGGCGTTGACAGGTGAGGTGCGGACTTGCCCGGGTGCCTCTCTGGTACCTTCCATCAGCAGCAGGAGGGGCGGAGCAGAGCCGGGCTTCGGAGGCGGTTACCAGGGAAACCGGAGGAGACGTGCAGACACTCGGGGACGGAGCTCTCTGGATGCACGTGGAAGCCCATATTAATCAGCGGACGCGGGGCGCTCTGGCCACTTGTCCGGAGCGATGCACGCGGACCTGCCGTCCGTGACACACCCGCTGATGGCCTGTCACGGCTGACATCTGCCCCAATTGCCGCGGCGAGCCAGGACCCTGCCACTCACGGAAGGGAATTGATTTTTGTTTACAGGCACTGCAATTTAAATCGCTTTCTGATCTTTTGGAAAACACGGTGTTTCTGAGGCGTCGGCTCAGGGCTTTGAAATAGGAGCGTGGGTGCCTCGGTCCCGGAGAGCTGTCACCTCGGAGTATCTTATTATCCCCCTGTCCAGGCTGACTCCCTGGAGGAAGTGGCTCTCTCCTTTGCTTCCCCGGGTCCTGGGGACTCGTCACCGTGGAGCAGCCAAACATCTGTCTCTGCTCCCGTGCGCTTCCCCCTCCCGGATTCTCAGCCCCGTGCATCTGTTTCAGGAGTCCTTCTCCGGCACCCTTTCGGTCCCGGACGCGCGTAGCAAAGGGTAGACGCAGCCAGGAGCGCGTCGCCGGTGGACCATTTCGACCCCCGTCTGCACGAGGAGTAGAAGCAGAGAGACCACTCCCCATACACCAACCCCCCCCCCCCGTTGTACTCTGTGCTTTTCACAACCTGGGATGCTCTCTGCGAAGCACAGCTACTCCCCGTCCCCCCCTGACCCCTGCGTTCGGTGTGGTTGGCTTTGGGGAACGGAGAGCCCCTGAGGTCCGGTCACAGAGACGTGAATGATGATGCATTCTATGTCAACCTGACCCGGCAATGCTCAGGTGTCTGGCAGAGAGTTATTCCTCAGTGTGTCTGTGAGGGGGTTGCTGGATGGGATGAGCACCTGAGTGGGTGAACTCAGTAAAGTAGATGCTCCTTCCTGGTGTGGGTGGGCCTCGTCTAATCAGTTGACGATGCGCCTAGCACAGAAGGGCAGAGGAAGGGTGTATTCCGTGTCTGCCTGTCCTGGGATATCCATCTTGGCCTGTCCTTGGACATCAGTGCTCCTGGATTTCAGACCTTCAGGTTTGGAATGGAACTTACACCGTGGGCTCTCCTGGGTCTGCCGCTGACGGTCGGCAGACGGAGATAATGAGTCTCTTTGTAGATATCTGTCTCTGTATCTTGTGACCTCTGTCTCTCTCTCATTGTCTTTGTCCATAGCCGTATCCTGTGTTTGTCTGCAGAACCCTAATACAGCTTGGGTTTACTATTCGGGAATCAGCATCTACATGCAAAGACCCTTGAGGTTGATAATCTGAGAACCAGAGTCCCATCCAGCAGGTCCCGTGAGCATGATCACCTCGCAGCCCCAACACGGTCACGTTCCCTGACTCAGGGCTGAGTGGGGGCTGAGGCTGGAGATGGGCATCCTTCATCCAGGAGCCTGGGGTGGCAGCATTTGCATAGGGCAGAGGATAGGGCTTTGTCTCAGGTCCTCAGATTTAGAGAACTCACCCCTAGAATTCCACGCCCTTGCAAATTTACTTCCTGCAGGATTTTCTCATCCTTGAGCATGGCCCTTACCATATGGGCATCAACTGGCGGGATCTGTTAGGGCAGAGGGCAGACGGAAGCCCCACCATTAATGGGGCACACATGGGAGCCATGGCGAGAGCCCCAGAGGTGCCCCCACGGAGGGCAGAAGGGAAGACACACACCGTCCTAGGACAGCATTTCCTAGAAGCGACTGGGGCTGTGCCTCCGAACCATGGGGACCCAAGACATTTTTGGAAGGAGTTTGGAGCCTATGTCATCATTGGGCAGACGGCCCAGAGCAAATGCTTAGAGGCTAACAAAATATAACAGCCACACCATCTTTTTGAGCTGTGGAAATGACACATCCACTCCCAAAGGCAGCTGCGTGGGGAAAAGCTCAGAAAGACGAGGGAAACTCTTCTTTCCCATTTCCCTGCCTGTTGGCCAGCCTGACCTCTTCACAAAATGGCGCCCCAGCCCACGTTGACCTTGACTCCTTTCTGTGATACTTAGGATGTCAGTAGTCACTGTGAATTTTTTCTGCAAAGAGTGGACCTTAAGACCTAAAAAGTTCAATACTTTCCTTGTCCACCAGGACCATCCTTGGGCAAAGCCTCACAACCCAAGGGATATCTTGGACATTTTGGAGGATTGTTTCTTCTTTTTCTTCTTGCAACGGTTCTAATTGTTTTCCTATTTCATGGAAACTCATCTCTTAACTCCCTTCTTCTTGAAGTCTAATATCTACATGCTGTAAAATGGACAACCCATACCGTTGTGGCCCCATGAGTTCTTATGGGCGTCTGCTCAGTTTTGAACACCTTCTAGATCAAGGAACATGATCAGCCCCTCAGAAGCCCCCTACGTCCATCCTAGGCAGTGCTGCCAACCCCAAATAAGGCATGAGTCGCTATAAAGTCCTTGTGCCCCATCTTGGTCCTTTATGCAAAAGGGAATGGGCAGCACGAAGGGTTCTGTGCCTGGCTTCTGCCACCATCAATATGTCTGCAATGATCGATGATCATTGTTGATTTTATTACATGCATGGTTGCATGTGGCTGGAGATCATTCTTCCTTGGCGTGTGGTATTCCATGACATGCATGCACTAAAATGCATCACCGACATCACCAGGGATGGACATATGGGTTTCTCCCAGTTGGGATGAGGGATCGGGATGCTATGGGCCTTTGGGTGCCCAGAGGCGCTCAGTGCAGATGAGTACACACACGGGAAGGGAAGGGCTGGCTCCTCGCATGGGGCAGGTCTTGCTTTTATGAGAGGAGACGTTTCTCGGGATTTTTCTCTTCCTTCTGGGGCTGCGTTCTAACGCCTCGTACAACACGCCCAGCTCTTCTGCAGGGAACGCTTGATGTGCATGAGATAGAATCGAGAAGTAGAGCGTTGCAGAGCATAGCCCAGCGAGGACGCGTGCGTGGCTGGTCCTGGGTGTCTGTCTCCAGCGGGGACTGTGGCACATTTAGGGCGTTTTCACTTGCCAAGGGGAGCCCACCACGCACGTGGGGTTTGGTTCTGCGTGGAGGGCAGGTGCACAGATCGTGGCTTCAGTGGGTGAGGTGTCTCTGGGCTTCGAGGGTGCTGGTTACGAGCGTGAAGCGTCTAATTACCCGGGGTTAATCTCCAGGCGAAGGTGCCAGCCAGCGCTCCCGAGGACCGGTAATCCATGGAGATGTAAGCTAATTACTTAATCACTTGCATTTGTAAATCACATTATTGGAAAAGAAATTACTTCCGTGATCGAATTACAGATATTTATCTGCTAATAGCTCTGATTAACTGGTGATACTAATCTGTCATTTTGAAAGCTAATATTAACAGCATCAATCTCACCGGAAAATAAGCAGTTTATAGGAAATAAAACTTGGGTCTATTTAAGGTGCGGGGCATCGAGATGCTGGGTCCGGCGTGTCGCGTTGGCCTGTTAACCCTTTGTGGGTCACAAAAACGTCCCCTGGGCGTGGGTCACAGCAGACGGGGCCATGCTGCATTTGACCGGCGCAGTGAAGGGAAACAGACACCGGGAGTTTGTTACCGGAAAGTTCCAAAGGCTCCAGAGAAAGGACTCCCCCCTCCCTTCAAGAGACACCCTAAACACTTACTTACGATTCTTCTCAATAAAAACACGTCACCTAAAATTCTAAGAAAGGGAGCATTGATTCTCCCAGTAGATCCCTGGTGGATGCCATGGGTTTCCACTCTCGTGAAAGACATTCTCTTCAATTTTCTTGTCTTTAACGCATGTGCAGTCACGGGAAAGGAAACATGGTGGAAGGTCATGGCACACAGTTCCAAGTGTAGGGAAAACCATCACGGGAATGGAATTCCCCACGCGCTTGGCCGGGCGGCATGCCGTTGAAATACGGACTTGCCCGGGCGAAGGCTGGCATTAGGAGAGAGGCTGCTTTCATGTTCCTCCCTCCCTCCCTCCCTCCCGGGCTGCCGAGAGTCCCCAGGGTCTCTGTGACGCTCGAGGGACGTGGGGACTCCAGCAGTCCTACAAACCCGCTAACCTAGAACCGAGCTGACCTCTGGGCAGCACGGGCGACTAATCCCAACTCAAGCTTGCGTGGATGCACCCAGAGTATTTTTTTTCTTTTTATTTATTTATTGATCCCCTTCCCCACCCCAATTCTATTGAAGCATAACTGACAGACAAAAATCGTGCATATTTCCTCGTCCCGATGAGCGCCTGGTGACGGACGGAAGGGTCAAATCGCTGCGTGTTCACAAACTTGAATTTAAATACGCGCTCTGCAAAAATCGTGCCTCTCTCAGGCGCCCAGGACGGTGATTCGACATCCGTCTGTGTTGTGACCACCGCCATGAAGCTGAGGAGCATGTTAGTGACCTCCCGCGGTTACCATTTCGGAGGGTCGTCGTACACACTTGCAAGTACACGCTCCAGTATCGTTGACTACGGTTGACGCCCCTGCACATTACGTTGGCAGAACTTGCGAATCCCGCAAAACGGAGACTCTGGGGTCTTCGACCAGGATGGCCCATTTCCTCCACCCCAGCGCCTGGGAACCAACGTTCTAACTCTCTGTCTGTACGAGTTGGACTAGACGCGGAGTGTAGACTCTGTGTGTGAGTGATAGATACCAGGTGGTATGTGTCTTTCTGAGACTGGCTCATTATTTCGGGTGAGCCTTGTGCCCTCTGGCTCATTCCCATTGTCACAAATGGCAGGATTTCCTTTGTTGGGGGGGGAGGGGCTGAGTAATACTGCATTTTATGTATATAATATACAGTATATACTACAGGCTATATAGAGATAGACTATCATAGAAATATATAGAAATGTTATATATATTATATAAAATATATACACCACATTTTGTGTATCCCCTCATTGGTCAATGGACACTTAGGTCGTTGATGAATGTGATTTTACAAACCATTCTTTAATAATGCCAAGAGATCTGGCTAAGAAATGCAAGACGGCACAGATTTCTGGAGATCACTACACGGCCTCGGTTGGTGTGTTGGCCACAGTAAATGCGACTTCACGTTAACTCTTTAATGTCAGTAGAGATGATCAAGTCACATACCTTTCAAACCCACAGCGGCATTTCCAGGAAACGATCTCCGAAGGCTTTCACACACGTCCTCCGGGAAGCTTACACAAGGATGTGCCTGCAGCGTATCTTGTGAGACCTGGAACTTGGACCCAGCCTTCCCAGCTGAAGACTTGTGTTCACACTTGCTCAAATGACTCACAGACGTGGGTCCAAGGAGACACCCACTGGCCCGTCTTAATGCATGTCGTTGGCCATCACTGCTGATTTCTGGAGAGTTCCCTGCAAAGGCCACAGTTTTCTTTCCAGCTGTCTCCTCCCCCTGGAGCCCATGCCGGCAATGGGAGGGTGAATAGGGAATTCCCCACCTGTCTGTGCAGCACCAGGCAACATCTGTTGGGGACTAGGGAATATCCTTTCTTCCTCTTTAATTTTTCATCTTCTCTCTAGGATATTGGCAGGATGGGAGGACAGTCTACGTGAGTTAGCTTTATAAAAATGTGCATCTCTCAAAATCTGTTCCTGCTTCTCACGGCTTCTTGTAGAGACA
The DNA here is from genome assembly GCF_017311325.1 of Ursus maritimus. Classification (NCBI taxonomy): domain Eukaryota; kingdom Metazoa; phylum Chordata; class Mammalia; order Carnivora; family Ursidae; genus Ursus; species Ursus maritimus. The sequence goes on along the minus strand of NW_024423319.1, from coordinate 124,555,919 downwards.
GAAGACATTGAGACAGCGTGCAAAGCCAGTAGACAAGCGTGAAGAGGTTGCCAGGTGTGGTTGGGTGAAAGCATGTTAGAAACAGTGACACATGAGAGCTTCTAAGTCACCAAGGTATCACCGAGTGCCATGGGTTGAACTGTGGGTGTGACCTTATTTGCAGGTGGGACCTTTACAGATGTAATCAAGTTAAGATGAGTTCACTAGGGTAGGTCTTAATCCAACAGGACTGGTGTCCTTATAAGAAGAGGAGATAAGGACACAGACATGCATGGACGGACAAACATGTGATCACAGGGGCAGAGATGGGGATGATGAGTCTAGACGCCCAAGAACACCAAGGATCACCAGTAGCCACTAGAAGCCGGAGAAAAGCTTGCAACAGATACTCACCAGAAAGACTCAACCCTAGAGATGCCTTGATTTCAAACTTTTGGTCTCCAGAACTATGGGAGAATGAATTCCGGTTATTTTAAGTCCCGTGGTGTATGGAAATGACACATCTGGAAACAAACATTTCCGCTGGGAATCAACAAGCTCTTACCGCGTGGCTCACACCATTCATCGGGCGTTAGGAGTTTATGGGAATAGAAAAGGAAGCACCCCAACACCCCCAAAGCATTCTGCGTGCCACTCCCTTACCCACAGAATTGGTGAGGTGCACCTACTCTCCTTCAGTGACCACCCCGGAAAAGCTCAGCGTTGGTCACCTGCTGTAGGACCACGGGAAAGAGACCATTATAGTTTCATTGGCTCTTAGCGATTGAGCCACTCTCCTGAAATATCATATTTTTCCATCTCAAGTTCTTAATGGAGGAGGTTCTCATTCTTGCCATTTCTCACTGACCTCTCTGCACCTCCACTTGTCTTCTCCTTGGCCCCCTGTGTCCCCATCTCCCATCTCCAGGTTCACTAACGTCCGGCAAAAAGAAGATCAAGTCCTTCATGGACTCCCTCGCTGATTCTCGTTAACACCGTTATCACATAAGCTGTCTGTGTGTGTTAAGCTCTGTGGGAAGGACAGGACTTTGCTGCTGTTTTGTAAATTTATAAGTATCCATTCACCGGGAAACAGGACTGCCTTGGAATCAACAATACCATAAATGGGTTTTCAGGAGGTCAGCTTGTTGACCGCACGTAGGTTCAACTGAGCTCACTATTGTTGCTCCAGTAAGATGTATAAAATATGGTAACATGTTTTAATATGAATGTGTGCCAAGTTAGGAAATTTAGAAGAATATGGAGATGATTCAAAGTGTGTTAGAGGTTCTTGAGGAATGAAATAGACTTCAAAAGAACTTGGCCATATTCTCATTTTTTTTTTCCGTCGATAAATTTGCTGTCATAGGACTGAAGAGTCTTCTGGAGGGGAAATCACCGGTTGTGGAGAACCCATGCTCTAGAGAAAAATGGGATTATTGTTGACGTAAATTGTACGCTGCCCCCGTTCCTGATATTGTCGCCCTTTACAATGTGATTCAGAGCTGGGTCACGTCATAGGCAACCTGTCTTGTTGGACATTGAAGCACTTCCTTACTTGGTGTGAATTCTACTCCATTCCATCCCTTGTCCCCCAATATTTGTTCCTAACGTGTTCCTCCCACTGACTTTGGAAACCAGAACGACAGCTGTGTGGATTTCCATGCCTCGCACCTCTCCAATAATTAGCTAATTGTTCATTTTATTCTGGAACATTCATTCAACTCAATGGCAACCTCAAAGCACATTAAACACACAAAGTTTAATAATCCCACGTTGGCTCCCTCACCCTGTTTTTGTGCGAAAGCTACAGAGAATTGTGTGGCGTGGCTAGAATGCTCTGCCGGGGCTGGAAGAGGATCATTTTTCTCGTCACCCAAAGACGTTCTGACGTCTCCAATCCAGACAAATTAGTTTTCGCCATTTTCCCCTGATATCTGGTAAATTTGTTAACGCATTTTCTTTAATAACGTTGACTTTCCATTCTGTCTCATAACTTTCTAAATGGGTCCCAAAGCATCCTTGCTATTTCCTTAGAGAAAGTAATTTCACTTTGATTAAGTTGTAAGGTTTTATCTCTCTCCTCTTCCTGACTACCTGATGCTCTGAAGCACATTTTTCAACCTATTTCCACAACATGCCCAAAGCGGTCACTGATAGTTTTTGATCAATGAATGCTAACGTTTTACATTCAATCAAAAAAAAAAAAAAAATCAGCCTGAGTAGAAATGCAGAGTGTGTGTTGAATGAATCATTCATACTTCTGATTCAAATCTGGGAAAATGGCAAACGTGAAGATTTGGGTTCTATCACAGTTACTTTCCAAGGACTCTAGACTTCTATATAATGCCCAGCGGGGTTCTCCCAGACCTTGGGGATCATATTCCATGGTGGCTTCTGATCTTGCAATGCAGTAAACCACTGTCCCACGTAGACTGAAAAGCTTCATTGTCTGCAAGACACATACTCCTCCATAATCACAGGGACTACATGTGCCTGACCAAACCTAACCCCATCATCATCAGGGTCCCTTTCTTCTGACTCCAAGCTAGGACACAACGACCACCTCCAGGATGCTTGTAAGACGCCATATTGCAGAGCAGACTTCAAATCTAACACAAGTCTGCAGAGTCAGTCCTTTGCAACGCATTTAGGTGAAAATTCTTCTTCTCAGAGGTGAGAGCAGTTTGCAGTCGGGTCAGACCCAGAACTTGGAGCAGTTCATCGGTGTGCTTTCCTGACGGGTATTAACGGTACAACCGAGAGGTTACAAGAGAGGTGGACTCTACGCTGACCCAAGGGGTTCAAAGGCGGGTATTTTAGGGCTGTCTCAGAAAAATCAACGTTCAAAGGGGAGAGAGTGCTGAACTCCCAATGTCCCTGGTTTCACTGTCTCTCCAAGAAGAGAGTAGCTGCAGAATTCCATGTATCCTGTTCTTCCTGGTCGGCCCACCCATCCTCATCCCATTGGGGCCGTGTCCTTTGGTTTGTTCCCACATCCCTCCGGTCTCTGCCGCCATCTTCATATGATCATCTTCTCATTGTGACTCTTCACATCATTGACCCTTCGTGTGTGTCTGTGTTGGAATTTCTCCTTCTTTAAGGACATTAGTTATATTGGTTTAGGACTCACCGTAACCTGATTACATCTGCAAAGATCCTATTTCCAAATAAGGTCCTATTCCCAAGTACTGGGGGCTAGGATTTCCACATGTCTTCTTTGGGGGACACAATTCAACCCAGAAGTTCCTGTGAGGATGGAAATTCTGCACTGTCCAATATGGCAGCCTCCAGCCATGCGTGATGAGAGCAACTGAGGAATTGAGTATTTACTTTAATTAATTGCAATTAATTTACATTTAAAACACCACATATGGCTACTGGGCACTGCAAATGTGAACCAACCGACTAACTGAATGCTTAATTAACTGTAATAATTTACATTTAAACAGCCACATGTGCTCATTGGCTGCCATATTGGACAGCGTCATTATGGAGGTTTCCAAGTGATGTGGGTAATAGAGATGAAGCTGATGGCAATCTTTCCTTTGGTCAATGAGAAAGCATTTATTGAGCACCTACTATGTGCCACTCCCTGCAGCACTGACAAGCCCTGTCCTTACGGAGGTGACATTATGACTGCATAGACATATGATATAGAACACAGGTTGGTGGGGATAACTGCCCCAGAGGAAAATGCAGCCAGATGAGGGTGACAGGAGTCAGGGCTGGGAAGGGCATGTAGCTATATTAGGGTGCTTGGGACCTACCTCTCAAGGACATTACAGATGGAGAATACTTCCAGAGAAGCAGTATTGCCTAGTGGTTTAAAGTGCAGTCCCCAAAGACATACATATCCTAATCTTCCAGTCGTGGACAAAATAGTGTCCCCAAAGACATCCATGTCCTGATCCCCGAGACCTGTGAATGTTACCTTATATGACATTATGGGCTGGATATCTATGTCCCCCCAAATATGCTGAGCCCCTAACCCCCAATGCAATGGTATTAGGAGATGGGGCCTTTGGGAGATGACTACATCATGGGGGTGAAGCTGTCATTAATGGGATTAGTGTTCCTATAAAAGAGACCCCAAGGAGCCCTCTTGCCCCTTCCTCCAGGTAGGACAGCAGCAAGACAACCATCTAGGAACCAGAAGGCAGGTCTTCACCCGACACTCAGTGTGCCGGTACATTCATCTCAGACTTCCATCCCCTAGAACCTTGAAAGATTTATTTCTCGTCATTGTTTATAAGCCCCTCTGTCTGCCCTGTTTTCTTACAGCATCCCCAGCAGAGGAAGATGCATGACAAAAGGGACCTGGCAGATGTAACTGAGTCTATGATTTTGAGATGGGAGATCATCCTGGTTGTGTGGGTGGACCCTAAGTGTTACCATAGGGGTCCTTCTAAGACTGAGTCCAAGGGGGTCAGAATTTCAGGAGGAGGGGCGCCTGGGTGGCACAGTCGTTAAGCGTCTGCCTTCGGCTCAGGGCGTGATCCCGGCATTCTGGGATCGAGTCCCACATCGGACTTCTCTGCTACGAGCCCGCTTCTTCCTCTCCACTCCCCCTGCTTGTGTTCCCTCTCTCGCTGGCGTCTCTCTCTGTCAAATAAATAAAATCTTAAAAAAAAAAAAAAGAATTTCAGGAGGAGGTGGGCAGCTAGAATGAAGTCATACCCAGAAATTAGAAGATGCTTGCTTCCCAATGGCAGGAGCAGCTAGGAACCCAGGGACTCAGGTGGCTTCCAGAAGCCAGAAAAGGGGAAGAGACAGATTCTCCCCCAGAGCCTCCAGGAGGAACCAGCCTCCAGCCTGGCCAACACCTTGCGTTTAGCCCCATGAGACCCATTTTGGACTTTTGCCCTCCAGAACGGTGACAGGACACTTTTGTGCTGTCAGAAGCTGCCATGGTTGTTTCCATTTATTGTAGGACACCCACTCAGTGATAAACCCACAAACACAGCTCTTGGGAGCAAATGTGTGCACTGAGTCCAGGACCCCCTGTATTCAGACCCTGGCTCAGGATCCCAGGATCAGGGCAAGTTTCCCAAATGTCCTGCATCTCCTTCCCTCACCTGTATATCTGGTTATAGACTGAGACAAAATCTAGACAGCATGCCAGTTTTTCTTTAAGGAAGAACAAAACACAGCCAAAAACCCGGCCATCCATTAAAACCCTGACATGTCTTTCCAACAGCAATAGTTAGAAGTCGTGATGTGGTTGGAATAAAGAAACCCTCACAGACATCTGAGAAGAGCCTCGCTAACGCTTCCTTAAAAGGGCACACATTTACGGTACATCCACATTGACTAAATAATTAGCCTCCGTCTCAAAAACCGTAGAAAGCACAGGTCATTATATCAGAAGCACAGAATGCTTCTCAAATGCTTTTAATCTGTATTTTGACCAAAGATCGCACTGTGCATTTTGAAAGGCGTTCTTTAGACTATGTGCAAATGGAACATATTTTAAATAACACAGAGGAATGGGTTCTAACGCATCCGAAAAAATCTTGCCTATCCCAGCTGCACCGTGGTATGGAGAACTCTGGCCCCTGTCCAGGTGCAGGGAGCTGAGAGAGAAGTTTTGTTCTTTGTTTTAGCTCCTCCTTAGGACTCTGGGACCCCTGGGGGCCCCCACCTTCATTGGCCACCCTGTCTGTGTTCTGCAGAGAAGCCCATCTGACTTCAGCATCTCCAATGAATGACGCAGTAAAGAGAAACAATGGTGCGTGGTAATTTATTACCCTTAAATCTGTGGCCATTTGCCCCGTGACCATTTGCCCCATGACAGGCTCGGTGTTTTCTAACAGCACAGTGACCTAAATGAACACCACTGAAATATGCAGGGATCACCTGTCCATGAAGCCCACAGCCAATAACCTTATTCACTTCCGATGGACAAGAGCACCTTGCTGCTACAGAAAAGCATTGTCAGAGAGGCAGTCTGAACCCTGCCTTTTGGGTTTTTTTCTTTAAAAGCAATGCTGACCGTCTGTCTTTTGTGCCTGAGACACTTTGGTGTGTAACGCGGTGGCATGCAGAGAAATAGCTCTGTGGCCATAAAAACACAGACCTCCATGGATATTGTGGGGTCTTATGTTTTCAGAGCAGTGGGAGCCCTGGGTGTAGACACAAGAAACCCTGAACAATAAGGAGAAGGGCAGGATGGAGAGACCCCCGACGTCCCCACACCCCTTCCATCCTCCTTGGTTGCCTTGAGAACACCAACCATGAGATATTTGGCCTCCAGGCCTGTAGGACAAGCGTGCTTGTGAAGGGCAATATCATCCTTCAAAACATTTCCCTGGCTACCAGGGTTCTACCTATGATATCAGAGGTCACCCCTGATTTATCGCCAAATCCTAAATCAATCACTGTCTGCTACGAATCCCCTTTGGGGCCCAGAGCTGGTCATGCACATGTGTGTAGCATTCTGCCTGGTTACACGTGTATACACATTGGCAACCTAGGTTGTCAACCTTCAGGTGCCCAGTCTCCTTGCTGGGCACTGGGGTGAACATTGAGTGAGGTATGAGGCACTCCTGATGTCCTCAGGAGGAATGGTCCCAGAAGGAGGCCAGCACTGGATGGTCCCCAGCAACACCTTCCTGATGCTCTCCTGAGGTACAGCTCGGGTCCACTGACCAGGTCCACAGCTGAGGACTTGAAGGACACCTTGAGAACTTCAAAGATAGAGCAGGATCCCCCTACAGCTGTAAGGAGAGTGTAGAGGGTTCGGTGGTGGCCCCAAAGGATACATCCACGTCCTCACCACCAGTACCTGTGAATAGACACTTACTTGGAAATAGGCAGGTGTGAGTAAGGGAAGGACCTGAGATGAGCTCACCCTGGATCACGGTGGCCCTAAATCCAGTGACAGGTGTCCTTGTAAGAGACAGGAGACATGGACACAGAGGGGAAGCCATGTGAAGACAGAGGCAGAGATGGGAGAGACGTGGCCACCAGTCCAGGGACGCCTGGAGCCCCAGAAGCTGGAAGAGACAGGAAGGACCTGGAGCCTCTGGAGGGATCACAGCCTTGCTCTGCCCAGATCTCAGCAGTCCTGCCCCACCTGGAGCTCAGTGGATCTGCCTGGAGCTGACTTCTGGTCTCCACAACTGGAGGCAGGCCAGCATCACTGCACCCCCACCCCCATTCACCTTAGAGAGTGAGCTGATACAGGCTCCCAGACCTTGGCATGTGATCTCATCAGTATGGAGAGGTTCTCGTCTGCAACAGGACTATGGCGGCCAGGGGACCAGGAGTCCTTCTGGTGACTTTTAACCAGACTTGCAACACCTAACCTCCAGCTGCATGAGGATCTGTGACCTGGTGAGTCACAAGCCTTGGCAAGAGAGGGAATACTTACGGGCACCAAAATAAGGGTTGTCTTCATCAAAGAAAACCCATCACCCAGGGTTTGGGCAGGAAGCAGGCTTGGCACACACTCCTTGAAGAGGAATCAAAAGAGTTTTTGCCTATGTGGATGGAAGTAAGCCTGTGTCCACAGCACCTCAAATTACCCGAGAGAACAAAGTCCTGTGGTTTCCTGTGTTCTCTGCCCTGTTGCCCAGAACCTGTCTGAGGCCACTTGAGGAGCCATGTCTTCATTAAGGAAATGCCACCAGAGTCAAGGGAGGAATCATCCTTCTTTCTTGTGGGCCACAAGAGCTGTGCTCATGGCAGCATGACCTTGAGTAACTTGCAGCCACACAAGAGAGGCATTTCCCCACTGACAAAGCGCTAGGATGCTCTCTGTCCTGCCTTGTGAGCTGCAAAATATTTTACAAGAGCTTCAATGTGGGGGAAGGAATTGTGAAATAAATCTCCATAGAAGAATCCTTTGAGTATCCGTGAGATGAGCAGGAAATGCCAGTACAGTAGAGCTCCTAGATTCACGGGTCTCTGTTACAGGAGGGGAAAAGTGGGGAAAACAATGTCACAAATACAACTCACAATGTATAGACACGTGTGACCTCATTGAATACTTACTGTCCTTGGAGAAGCGATGGAGGCATGTCGATGTGGAGAGGCCGTTGGAGGGCCACAGAGAACAAATTGTGAGCCATGGCACCAATCCAAGAGATGAAGAGTTCCTTCTGGTCTTCTTCTTCCTCCTCTTCCCCACCATCCTCAGATCTTCACTGAGCTCATGAGGGTCAGCAAAGGCAGCCCTATGCCTATAACAAAAACACAATCATCTTCCCTTAAAACCCAAAGTCGACTTTGGTGTACGTGACAGACTCCCTGGGTTCACGGGTTCACAGCATCACTTTCCAATTGCAATTTGAGTTTTGGAAGAATCTGGAGAAATTGAGGACTACAGAGCCAAACGATCCATGTTTGCAGATACTGGACGGGTTCTCCCCTCACTCACAAAATAGGTGGTCTCTCCTTACACACATCTAGTTTTCCTTCTGAAGTTAGACCAGACTTCACAGCATGGACAAAATATCTTTTCTCTGCATGCATACCAGGCAGTCTTCCATTTTCTAGACGCTTGTGCCAAAATACTCTGGCCTGATTTACGTGCCATCCCTTTGGATCATTACATCTCTTGTTTCCTATACTGCAAGTTTTTTTTTCCCCTTTAGCTGTGTACGTATTCTGTTGTCGATGGGTTCTGCCAGCCTTAATTCTGCAGCTAGTTTGTGAGCTCTTTGGAGGCCGAGATCATGTCTTCTACTTCTGCGTGTTTCTTAAAGTATTTTGCTCTTCCTTTTGCAAGGCAGTCAGTCAAAAAAAAAATTGAAAATTGTTGGTAAGTTTGATGATTTGGAAACACATGAATGCGTGTATTCACAGAGTGTTCCAACATTCTGTAGCCTGCTAGTATTGAGAAAGACAGAGAGATACTTTTCTTGTCCTTGTGGATCTTACAGTCTGTGGTAGGTGTCAGACACTCCAGAGGTAACCACACAAACGTGGATGTGACTGGCTCCAGAGTCCAAGGTATGCAGAAGGTGCAGAGGGGTGGTGGCCACCAGAAAGATCAGTTTGAGTCACAACCACACCAGGTTGTCAAAGGATCACGCAAGATGATGCTTTGTGGTCTTCCCACTGAGTTCCCGTCTCCCTCTCACCCCACTCACAACTCTGGCTCCCCTGGCCCCATGGGGGTTGGAGCAAGAGGCTGGGTCTTGGAGAACATTGGTCTCGTCCAGCCAGCAATGGTGGAACCACAGACCCTTCTGGTCCACAGGAAGACAACCTTAGATTTTCTAGATTCCTTAGACGTCCATGTCTCCAGGACAAACAAAATTCATCTCGCTTGTCATATTAGCCATGTTTCTGCAGACCAGGGGTCCCGAAGATGACCCTGAGTGTCCAAAATTCACTAGGGGGACTCAGAACTCAGAAACACTGTTATATCCAGGGTTGTGGCTTATTACAGTGAAAGCATGCACATTGAAACCAGCAGAGGCAAAATGCGCATAAGACGAGGTCCAGGAGATGCCAGGTGTGAGCTTCCAGGTGTCCCCTCCCAATGGAGCACTCAACTGTCCCAGAAATGTGATGTGAGAACAGCCAACAGGGAAGTTCACCTGGGCTTGGTGACCAGGGATTTGTTGGGGACCAATCACATAGGCGTGGCCAACCTCAGCCTCCAGCACCTGCAGAGTTCAAGTGGATACAACATGGCCCATTGACCCCACCACCAACGACATTGTTGGCACACCCGAACCCCAGCTCAGCAAAGACTCACCTACCATTGCCCTTGATAGCCTTGTGGGTCTTTGTTCTTTGGTAGCTGTCATGTGGTCTAAGCAGCAGGCAGCATGACCAGAATTGTTTGTGGGATTGGTCTGAATAGGGTGTGGAGAATAGACCAGTGGGTCATCATAGGACACCACCGGTTAAGTACCTGGGGTGACAGCCACTGGGGCATGAGTGATGGATGGTGCATGGGACCATTCATGTCCCCTGGGCTTCCTTCTCTACAAACAGATGAGGGACAATGTCCACAGTTAGCAAAGGGCCAAGAGCACGCTCTCCTGAGATGAGCCACCCTCCACCTCTCAGTCTTTGCAGCCAGACCTGTGGACGGTGCCTCCACTGAGGTGGACCTGTCCTGCATCAGATTCTCTGGCTCAGCCAGGGAATTATGTTTTCTGCATTATATTAACTGCATCATGGAGCATAGCGTCCATGCATTAAGATGTTACAGATCCATTCTGACATCAGGACATTTGTCATAGATTGGTCTCCAGAATTCCAGAGGTCTTGCATTGCACATGAGGAGTAAGAGGGATGTCTGCATGCATGGTCTTCTCAGCTGTCTGCACACTGAGCTCTTCAGGGCCACTGAGTCAAAGCATCCATCCAGGATGGGGAAGACCAATGTGATGGCGTTCCCTGTGAGTGAGCTGGTGGCCTTTGCTCTGAGCCTCCGTGGTTCCAGGAATAAGTTGTCCCCAGGTGGCTTTATCGAATAGTTGGGAGGCCCCAGGTGCTTGGTATCCTGCTTGGTACTGTGCTGAAGCTGGAGGTCACTGCTTCCACTACGACAGATGAGCTTGCTCCTTTGGAAATTTCTGGGGTCTCAGTCCATGTGTGTGTCATGATGCATGAGGCTTTCCTCTCCCGGCATTTCAGATCTAGCTGGTGGGGTTGCACACTCCTAGCCAGCTTCGCTTTCCATGCTATGCACAGACGGCCTCCGTCAGTAGTTGCTTTCACACCACCAATGGGGTCTTTTCAACCCCCTCGTTCTGTGCACCCTGGAGGCTGTGTGCATGCAACCCCATCTACCCCCAACAATGTCCCCCAATCTCCAGATTCCTCCCTGCCCCCGTGGGAGGCATTGCTCACACCTTGGGCCCTTGGCTGTAGTGGCGTCCACCAGCCCCCCAATGCTCATCCCATGAAAGAAGTAGAAAGCAAGAATGTGAGGGTGGGGCAGGCTCAGGAGCAGAGGCCGGGCAGGGAGGCAGGAGGGTGGGCTCCTTCTCCGTAAGGTGTGAGATCTAGTGCGGGAGCCAAGTGACGGAGGGGTTCGGGCAGCCCAGCCAAGCCGGCCGGGGCCCCTCAGGCTGTCCTGGGAGGCTTCCCAAGGCTGGACCTGGGAGGTCTGGGGAGGAAACAGTATAGACTCAAGTTCCACTTTGCCTCCCAGAGCCGCCAAGCCCATGGCCACTTGGCTCTCCGAGAAGATTTCACACCTTCCCTGGAACCCAACCTCGGCCGTCCTGTGGACACAGCCCCACCACCACCCCACCCCACCCCCGAGAATGTGTGTAATTGGAAGACAGGGTGTCTTTGCTCCGTGTCCCGGTTTTGGAAGGGTTAGGGAAAGGTCGGCTGGGGATGGGTCAATGGGTCTGTCGACACGCAGCGCTGGAGACGGGGCAGGACGTGGGCGAGAGCAGCGTGGACGTGAGTGCTGTGGAGCCAGGCATGCCACGTTTCAAAGGAGGATGAAACCACGAAACCCCGGTGGTATGCTTGCAGGGAGACCCCTGGTGTGGGCACCTTGGAAAGCGGTTCTGTCCTGGAGCGTTGCAAGGGAGGAACGGCTCGTGAAAACACGGTGAAATCCAGTCACGGGGTCTATGCGTGGCTGTGCGTGCGAGATCTCCTGCCACCTTGAGGTCGCTCTTGACGGGCACTTGGCCAACTCGGTTTTGGCCATGGCAGGCAGGCCAGAGGCCGCGGGGCAGTAACTGTCTGACCTGGCACAGCACAGCGGGGCGTCAGGTGGAGGAGGAAATGACCCTCAGGGTGCAGGGCTGTGCTGTGTTGACTATTGATGCCCACAAAACAAGCAAGGTCAGGGCCCCATGTGGAGGCAGCAAGACCCCCTGGGACTTGGGATGGGGTCCCCCTCGTCTGTGCCCTGGAGAATCCTGACTCCCCCGGGTGCCCCTGCACCAGCCCCCATGAAAGGCTATGACATGATGCGTAGACGTGCATGATGACCTCGCCCCCCACCCTCAGGGTCCCCAGCCCCTTCTTTCCCTGCCCTTCACACCCCGTCTCCACGTAGCTTGGTCGGGCCAGTGCATGGCCCGCTGGGGGCACAGAGGGACGGAGCCCATGGGATTATAGGCTGCAACCCACCTGCTGCAGGAGGGGACATCTGCCACGTGATGCTGAGGATACGGGGTCCGGGCAACAGACCATGCACAGGGGCAGCTCCTCCGTGGGCATCGTGGGCTGTGATGCCCGGCCGCGGCCGGGGACCTGTGCACGGACCCGGCGGAGTCAGGGCTTGGAAGCTTGGGGAAAAGCCCTCCTGGAGACGCCTGGCCGTGAGGACCGCCGTGGATACAGCACCCAGAAGGGGCCGGCCCAGCCGAGGGAAGGGGATGCAGGTTTCAAGCAGAAGCAGGTGTGGGAGCGTCTTCGCCTATGTCCCCTGCAGAGGGGACGGGCAATCGCAAGTGTTCCGTGTGTCGTGAAAGAGAACCATATGCTTTATTAGCAAGGGAATTAAATTAGCGGGACTGGAAACAACAGAGGCCCAGCCCATACGTGCCTGGATGCAGACCTTATATGAGGAGATGGTAATTCACCATTAACTCACACACAAGGCAGCTGGAGGTCCAGTTTATTACCATACTAATGCTCGCTGGGTTTATTAATATTAATAAGTTAATTTTCCAGGGGAAGATTATTTATTAATTAATGTTAATTAATAAATTAACAGTTAACATTGATTAATACGTGCTATACTCATACACAGTGCCGCTGGGGTTCAGCATGCTAAGACAGTACTATTGATTAGTTTTATTGATATTAACTAATATATTAATGTAGATAATAGGTTAATGTTTAATTACTATTAATAAATGAACAATTAATATTGATCAATACAAAATATACTAATGTACATTGTAATTCAGGTTTGTTGTATTAACACTAAGAATTGATATTAATAATTCATTGGTTCATCATTAATTAATATTAACTAATTGATTAATATCAACAATTTATTGATTGGTTGCTGGTTGATATTCATTATTCAGTTGATATCCATAATGTATTGTTTGATTGCTAGTTAATATAGATTATTAAATTGATACCCATAATGTATTGATTGATTGCTAGTTAATATTAATTATTAAATTGATATCCATAATTTGTTGATTGATTGCTAGTTAATATTAATTATTAAATTGATACCCATAATGTATTGATTGATTGCTAGTTAATATTATTAAATTGATATCCATAATGTATTGATTGATCACTAGTTAATATTAATTACTAAATTCATATCCATAATTTGTTGATTGATTGCTACTTAATATTACTTAATAAATCAATGTCAATAATTTGTTGGTTGATTGCTAATTAATATTAACAAATTAACCATTAATTACCATACAGTACACCATATCCAACGGAGTTGTGGTGAAATAGCAGAGACTTCTTTGTGTCTATCAGGAGGGAAGGGGGAGAGCATGAAATCAAAGCAAGAAAGCACAGTCCTACAGTTGGTGGGGACCCACGAGCAGTACCTTGATCAAAGCTACCCGAAAGGGAGAAAGTAAAAAGGAAGTGTTCTGTGGCCTCTCAGACTGTATTGTGAACACCGGATACTTCCAAGGGGGTGGGACAGAAATGCCAGGGGAGGCAGGTGCCCTAGGAGGAAATTTGGAAAACCGAGGAAACAAGCACCTTGACAACTAGTCAGTCTGGGCTCTTGGGGCTCTTGGGGTGTTCCTGTGGGGGGAGCTGGTGCTGTTCACTGAACAGCTGGGCTTGACCCCCGCCACCCCCGGGATCTTCCTGCCAGCTGCTGGGGTCAGGAGCTTGTCTGCCCTCATGGCTCAGGAATGGCAAAGGGACGCCATGGACGTTTTCACGTCTCCTCTGGTCTATGGTCTGTGGTAGAACCCCATACTTTAGTAAACTTGACTGTCCCTCTCCCCATTGTTTCCTGCAGGGAGCGTCAGTCCAGAAAACAGGAAATGAGCAGTGTCCCTGCATCTGCTTCCTTCCTCCCCATCCACCCAGAGGGTAGGTCATTGTTGCCCACACTCCAGGCTGGGCTGAGGGTGCATGGGGGACCCCATGCAGAGTCAGATCTCTTGCAGGCTGGGCTGGGGGTGGATGGGGGACCCCATGCAGAGTCAGATCTCTTGCAGACTGGGCTGGGTGTGCATGGGGGACAGCAAGCAGAGTCAGATCTCTTGCAGGCTGGGCTGGGGGTGGATGGGGGACCCCATGCAGAGTCAGATCTCTTGCAGGCTGGGCTGGGGGTGGATGGGGGACCTCAGGCAGAGTCAGACCCTTCCAAGCTGGGCTAGGGGTGCATGGGGACCCCAGGCAGAGTCAGACCCCTCCAGGCTGAGCTGTGGGGTACATGGGGAACCCCAGGCAGAGTCAGATCCCTCCAGGCTGGGCTGGGCGTGCATGGGGGACCCCCTGAGGCAGAGGTGAGAGGTCGATGTCCTCTCTTCCGAGCACTTTGTATCAAGTCCTTGGGCCCTCCCATTCCTGCATTTCCGCAGTACCTTTGAAATCTGCAAACGCAGGCCCTGATTGTAGCAACCGGTCCAACCTGATCCATTTCCTTTATGTCCTTCCATCAGACCATTTGGCATTTTCCTGTGTGTTTCAAACAAACTTGCAAAACAGAATACAAAGCGCAAGATTTCATGTTTTTGTTGGGTCAGTGAGGATTTCAGTTTCCCCATAAAGGGAATTACTGAATTGCAGCCCTATCTTCAAATCAGACATTTATTTTTCTTTCCAATTGTTCGTTTTTCTTTAACGTACAACAGGCTAGTTTTTTTTTTCCCCAGGATTTTTTAAATGCAGTAAAAGACACACAAGATAAACTTTACCACCTTAACTATTTTTAACGCACAGCTCCATGGCATCGAGCCCATTCACCCTGCTGTGCAACCATCCCTACCATCCGTCTCCAGAACTTTCCATCTTTCGAAACAGAAACTCTGTCCCCATGAAACATTACATCCCCAGCCCCTGGCTCCCACCACCCGCTTCCCGTCCCTACGGATTTTCCTTTGTTTCTCTTAAAGTGGATTCATTTTCTCTTGCACAATGTGCATTTTGTAGCTCATCTTATTTCCTCTTTCTCTTTGGCTGCTTGGAAGCTCACAGCTGAAATCTGTAGATCGAAATTCATCGGTACAGATTTCTTTTAGGAATATACACATGTAAGTTCTGGTTATCGACTGGCTTTGGCTCCCTATTCTATTTATGGCTTCTCTAAGCATTTTTTAAAAATCTGCCCCTGTGATTCTGACTCCTGTAGGGACCTCGGGTGAGTGGAATTTATAACCGGTGTGCCCTCTAAGTCTGGCTTATGTCACTCCGCATGCAATCCTCAGGGTTCATCCAGGTTGGAGTATGTGTTGGGAAAACTCCTGTAATTCCTGGGTCACTGTCTGGAGTCAGGTGGGCGGGAGCCGGCAGCCCCAGGGGTCTCTGTCCTCCCAGCACGTGCTGGAGGAGGTGAGCCCCGTGCTCCCACCTGGGGCATCCAAGGGACCTGGAAGGTTTTGGGCTTTGCTGCAAATTGGGAGACAATGAGAAGAGTCTCCTGCAACAACGCATTCTGGGGAAATGCATGTGCGATCTTTGCACTGGTCAGGTTAGGAATCCTATAAACCCCCAGCTCTGCCGAGAAGCCCCGAGATCCACGTCCGAAGTCCCTGCTGCAACGTCCAGCCTTTCCCAAACCGTGTGCTCAAACAAACAGTTGCAGGTTTTTGGTTTGGTTTTGGGTTTTGGTTTTTTCTGTTTTTGTTTTGTTTGGGGGGGTTTTGTTTTGTTTTGTTTTTTTGTTTTTTGTTTTTTTTTTAGTAATTTCCCTGCAACATCTACGTGCTCATGACGGTTCCTGAAACACGTTTCAGGAAACAGGGCTGTTGAAGGGTTCACTGTAGCAAAATGATCACAGTGCATTGTGTAGGGTCCTACATCAGTGGCAGAAGCATGCATGTGTTACCTCCCTGGCTCCACGAGCACCGTGTGATGTGAAATCAGCTTCGGTCAGGAGTTTAATCGTTTCCCCCCCAGATTCAGAGGGTCTGGAAGCTGGGAATGGGACCTCATTTGGGGAACAGGTCTCTAGCAATGCAATTAAGTGCATGTCCACTTGCTGGGAGCACTGGCTCAGCAGGCGTCTGGTAAATGGGGATTTTGTTCATCTTTTATTTAAACTCAACTTAGTTAACCTATAGTGTATTATCAGTTTCAGGGGTAGCATTTAGAGATTCGTTGCATACCCCCCCCCCGGGTGCTCATGACATCACGTGCCCTCCTTCATGCCCGTCCCCCGGTTACCCCATCTGGAATGTTAATCGCCTCGTTCCTATCTTGTGTGTCTTACCAATTTTTCTACATCTGCTTCAACTATTGATGACAAAGTGTGCGAGAACCTCTCGCCAAGACGGCAGATTTGGGAATCTCTTTTTTCTTGGTTTTGCAAAGGTCCCTGCTTTATGTAATTGAGGTTTACGTGCCCACGTACTGCATTCGTCTGCCCCAAATTCAAATCTGTATCATTACATTTTGAGTTCCCGTTTGTCTTCGTATCGTATCCGTCTTTCTGTTTAAAAGAAAAAATCTGGGGGCGCCTGGGTGGCACAGCGGTTAAGCGTCTGCCTTCGGCTCGGGGCGTGATCTTAGCGTTATGGGATCGAGCCCCACATCAGGCTCCTCCGGTATGAGCCTGCTTCTTCCTCTCCCACTCCCCCTGCTTGTGTTCCCTCTCTCGCTGGCTGTCTCTATCTCTGTCAAATAAATAAATAAAAAATCTTTAAAAAAATTTTAAAAATTTTAAAAAAATCTGTTTTGGGATGAGCCCTGTGTGTTATACACAACCGATAAATTGTTAGCACGATATCTGAGACGAATGATGGAGTCTATTTTGCTAATTGAATTTAAATTAAAAAAAGAAAAAAAAAACAGACACGACAGTGGGTGTCATCGTGAAAACGATAATGGTTTTAATAAAGGTGATAGTCTACTAAAAAAAAAAAAGTGTTTTCCCAGGTTTTTCTGGTTGGTGTTTGGTTGGGATTCTCTTTTTTGTCTTTCGTTGTGTGTCTTTATGTTACAGGTGGGGTTGCTGTGAACGGTGCTGTGAACCTGGCTGGTAGGTTTGGTTAGGAATCCTGCCTTGAATGGAGACTTTGGTCCTTTTATACTAATTGTTTCTTTTTTTTTTTTTTTCTGCAATTGTATTCTCTGCGTTTTGACGTTTCTACTTTTTTCTCATTTCTGAGCATGACGTGTTTCTATTTTTTTTCTAACGTTTTTCTGTATTTTTTTCTCGTTTCTTAGCATGTTTCGGGTTTAATGGATTCAATCCCCCTTTAAGAGTTTGGAAGTCATCCCCTCTTCCTCTCTCCACATTGAGTGGCTCTTCGAAGAACCGTCACGCTTGTACTTAATGTGACATAATACGGGTCGTGTTTTCATCGTCAGCCTCTAGAATGCTGTGTTCTGTCCTAATTTCTATGCCCCTGCTGACGTGCGGTGGGAAATCAGGTGGGAGGCGGGAGCATCACGGGGTAGCCAGGAAGATGAGTTTTTAACAGTCACATAGCTCAAGAGGTCACCTGACCTGGTCCCGGGGCGCTGCAAGATGCAGTAATTTACATCTCTCCAGTGAAGTGTATTTTCTGCTGTAGGCTAAAAAAAGTTATTAATGTAGCAAGTGCCTGCTCAGTATTTACTGAAACAAGGAGAACACTCACATCCCCACAAAAACCTGCACTCGGATGCGAGTAGCGGCTTTATGCACGATTGCCAAAGCCTGCGAGCTGCCGAGGTGTCCGTCAGCAGGTGCATGGATCGATAAGGTGTGACCCAACCAATCCAGGGAATATTGTTCTGCACTAAAAAAGCAACAGGCTACCAAGCCGCGGAAAGACGTGCAGGAGGCTTGAATGCATATTGATAAGCGAGAGAAGCCAATAGGATGTCAACTTTGGGACAGTCTGGAAAAAGGGAAATTATGGAGGCAGCGGAAAGATCAGTGGTTGCCGGGGGTGAGGGAGGGCTGAGCAGTTGGGGCACAGGGGGCTTCTAGGACAAGGGAAATACTCCGTGTGAGACTCTGTGATGGTGGGTCCATGTCACCGTACGTGTGTCCGAACGCATAGGATACGTAACACCCAGAGTGACCCCAGCGAAAACCAAGGGCTTTAGTGAATAACCATGTGTCCGTGTAGGGTTGATGGTTATGACCAATGCGCCGTCTGATGGGGACGTTAACGGGGAGGCTGTGCGTGTGTGGGGACAGGGAGGGGTCCATGGGAAATCTCTCTACCTGCCTTCTCCATTTGTCTGCGAGCCTGAAACCACTCTAAAAAGTAAGGTCTGAATTTTTAAAAATGATCCATGTGCATGAGTTTCCAAGTCACTCCCACTTTGGTTCAAATTTGCTAATTTGATTTCTTTACCTTTTTTGAATCAATGTGCAAATGCTTTGAATAATTTTGTTAGTCAAATGGGTATGTTCCTTAAGAATAAGTCATACCTACAAGTATATATACTATACGGACAGAAATTAATTCTATATACATATATGTGTATACATATAAACTATACTTACATGTATGCACACATTATACATACATGCAGACTAGACCTACATGTATGTACATGTAAACTATACCTACATATAAACTAGACCTACATGTATGTACATATATGTCATACATACAGACTGTGCATACACAAAAGTACATATGTAATATACATGCATATGGAAATAAATTGTATATACATACATATAATACGCATATACAAATAAACTACACTTACATACATGTACATATAAACTTACATGCATATTATCTAGACCTACATACATGTTCACTAGACCTACATACGTGTACACGTAAACTATACATACGTATAAAATATACATGTGTGCATATAAACTATACATATCTGCGTACGTAGAAATATGCCTACATATGAACTAGACCTACATATATGTACATATCTACTATACAGACAGAAGTAAACTATACATGTATATATATGTATTCGTATGTTTGTGTGTGTCTGACGCACAGGATACGTGATGCATGGGTCTATAACTTAATGCACAATATACTATACATTCATACACTGATGTGTGTTCACGGATACGCTGACATATATTTGTATATTTTGCATAATTAGTATATGTTACTCATATACACGACATGCAATAAACGAATATATAATGTAAAATTGTTTCATATAGAATTTCCCATCGATTACCACGCTTCTGCAAATCTCCACATCCCTCGTTTGAGGTTCTCCCACAGGATAATTATTTTTCCTTATAAGGGAGTCTGCGCTGACATGGTCGGGAACCGAGCCCCAACAACGTTGCTTTGAGGAAACACAGAGTCCTCGGAAGACATTTTTCTCACCGGCCCCTGTTGTTCAATGTCAGACCTTACTGGGATGAACTGGGTTACGGCTACACAGGACTTTCTGCAGTAATGGGAATGTCTTCTTTTTTTGTTTCTTCTGCCAATAAATAGGGAATGTATTAAATATGCACAACCCAACATGGCGGCCATCCGCCACCACGAGTAGCTCTCCGGTATTCGATCTGTGGCCTCTGACCACGTGCAGCTGAATTTTTAATGCCATTTCATTGCAATTCATTGTAATTTAATATAAACCACCATCTGCTACCCTGGGAAACGGGAATGTGCACGCTCAAAAGTTACACTATTAACCAGTTGCATGTGGATGTTTCTTCTTTGTGACAAGTCACGATCCCATGTGTTACTTTTTCTTCCCGTGCTCACGCAAAAGGGCAAGAACGTTACCAACATTTTGCAAAAGGGGCCCCAGGCTCAGAGAGGTGACGGGACCGTACAGAGCCCCACAGCATCGGAGAACACGGTTTGGGGTTGTTTCCAAGCGAGGTACGTGTGAGCTGGGGATGCCTGCTGGTGGGACGTCCCTTTCGGCAAGTCAGGACTGAGCCACAAACCAACGGTGTCCCCGTGGAACAGCGGCACACCCCCGTGAGGTCTCGTTTTCCAGAAGATGAACTTCCGCCAAGAGGACGCGACCGGGCACCCAGAGCAAAGCGCGGTGGTGAGCCCTGCCCCGAGAAAATCATTCCACGATTAAGACCAGGCACGCGCGGGGATTCACGTGGCTCACCTGAATGTCTTACCGATGAAGCAGCAGGGTGATCCTGAAAACTTAGCAGGGAAGAGGAGGGAGATTGGAGACATCAATCAGGAATTGACGCTTCTCTCCCAAATCAAATGATAACAACAGAAGAACGTTTTACAGCACCGGGTGCACACTCTAGACGGTGACAGGACTGTCTGCAACGCATTTCCTTTCTCCTTCCTTACTACGAAGCTGATTCGGTTTAAGAAGTCAGCTCCATCCCAGGAGCAGACACACACACCTTTGTGCTTATGCCCTTCCTTTCTGTTAAGAATTGTATCTGGAGGGCGTGATGTGTGGAGCTGCAGCAGCCACTTTGTGACTGTGAGGCCACAGACTGGCATTCCCTGTGTGACTTCAGTTCTTTACGTGGATGGACTGTGTGAACTTCCCACACCTGCATCACTGCATGTCCTGAGCGTTGGCAGGAGAAGGATGCATGAGCCTCAGGCGTCCCCGATTCCTCCCGACCATGCATGTTGATGGGACAACACATCCGTGGTCACTGGAGACGTGTTCCTCATCCAAGTCCAGCAGATGCCTGGGAAGGAGTCTGCCTCAGCCCAGCATGGGCATTTCCCACTGCACTTTTGGCACCTCGATGCCTATCTGGGGTGAGGTCCGTGCACACCTGGGACCACTCTGAAGCTTCCAACCCAAAACCTCCCGGGAAACAAAGCATGTCTCCGGCATGCACTGCTTCCCGCGCAAGGCACCACGAGGTGGTATAAACATCCCAAGTGATTTCTCTCTGGCCAGAAGACGGGATTGGGGGTCTTCTATTACGTAGCCCATAAATTACCCTCTCATAGGCTTCTGCCGGTGCTGAAAGTGTGCGTGCATTCTTTTCCGGGCCAGCGCCTCTCATCGTCCCGGTTTCTGCAGCGTGGAATCTCCTTGCAATCACTCATCGGCCCCTACCCACTTAAGCAGAGCCTTGCAAACCCTTTCATGTTGCAGAGCATCTGCTCATTGCACGTCGCAACGCGGCTGCGTCTCCGGCGAGCCTTTCGATTGCTGCCATTTCCCCCCGCGCCGCGGACTTCCTCCCGCTCCCAGAACATGTGTTTATAATCACTTAGAGCTCACGTTCTGTGCCAGCGGCCCCACCGTCTCTCCCACCTGAGCTCTTGTGCTAAATGTTCTGTCATATCATTGACACCGGATTTTCAATCGCATTTTTTCTTTCCTCCTCGAGAATTCTTGGCTGCGTTATTATCCCTCTGTCTCTCCACCTCTCTTTTTTTTTTTCCCTCCTTGTACATTATGCCCTTTGTCTGATGCGTGTTGGAAAGTCAGACCTGTTCGCAAGAATTCCGTTGTACAAAGACGCAGACAGAAATAATAAAAGATGATGGTTGCTTGCTGAACGGGGGAGGAAAAAAAATGTCGAGAAGAGTTTTCAAAGATTGAGACGTGTCGTTGCTCATTTTAAAAATGCAGCTGTTTTGTATTGGTCTGTTTAAAACCGTCGTGTTCTCATAAGTGCATTTAAATATTTGATAAATTTGTGTTTTGAACTTTTCAGACTACCTTTCTGCTCACTGGGATTGGTTTTTTGTTCTTTTTTTTTTTTTTTTCTTTTTTCCTCTGTGTCTCGTGTATCCACTTCTCTCCGACCGTCAGTCAATAGCTTTTGGAATCTGTAATTAATGAATGTGAGGTCAATTACCCTGTTTGCCCAGAATGGTTTCCCTCCTGTGAGCTCCTTGCATCGAATCAAAACGCCAGATCTCAAGGTCTGTGTGGCATTCACTCATCTTTATTACACGGCTTCTCACTGTTCTGTGTGGGCTCTGTTTTCCTGGGATACGCTGTGAAATTATCTCATTCAGACCTGCACCCAGACCCGCACAAAACACACGATTCAACGTACCCTACGGAACATACACCGTCTTCCTTGAGATGTGAGGAAAATCCGATAATGGGCTTATCCAAAAACATCTCCCAGGGAGGACGAGATTTCGAGGAACGTGATTATTGTCAGTTAAGCGGGAGGAAACATGACAGACACAA
This sequence comes from Ursus maritimus, assembly GCF_017311325.1. Taxonomy (NCBI): domain Eukaryota; kingdom Metazoa; phylum Chordata; class Mammalia; order Carnivora; family Ursidae; genus Ursus; species Ursus maritimus. Next base: position 124,533,797 of record NW_024423319.1, on the reverse strand, counting down.
GGAGAGCAGATGCGTCCAAGGCAAGGGCGTTGCTGGTTTGGGAAGATGGTAGTGGGAATTTGGAAAGACCCTTACCTGTGCGGTAACCCTCCAGCCTGGGTTGTGCTCTGTTCTGGGGTAAATGCTGTCCACCCAAAATTCATGTCCTTCTCAAACTTGTAAGTGGGGCCTTATTTGGAAGCAGGGTCTCTGCAGATGTGAGTAAGAGAAGGATCCGAGATGAGCTCATCCTGGATCAGGGAGGCCCTAAATCCAAGGACAGGTGTCCTTGTAAGAGACAGAGGAGGAGACACACACAGAGGAGAAGCCACGTGAGGACAGAGGCAGACATGGGAGGGACGTGGCCACAAGCCCAGGGACGCCTGGAGCCCCGGAAGCTGGAAGAAGCAGGAAGGACCCTCCCCTGGAGCCTCTGGAGGGAGCACGGCTCTGCCCCATGTGGATCTCAGCAGCCCTGCCCCACCTGGATCTCAGGGCTCCTGCTCCGCCTGGATCTCAGGGGTCCTGCCCCACCTGGATCTCAGACTCTGGTCTGCAGAGCTGGGGGACCATGAATTCCTATTGTTCCATCCCCTCCCCCATTCTGTGCTCCTTTGTTACTGCGGCCCCAGGACACTCATACCTTGGGTGCCATTTGGCCACCACTCAAAGGAGCCCCCGTCGGGGTGACACATCCACCCCACCCTCATTGTCTGTGAATATATGAGTCTCGAGTGTGTTCTCTTCACCGTGGCAGGTGAAACAGAGGGGTTCACCTCCCTCATTAACAGGTGACTACTTCTTGCATCTGGTGAGAAGCAGACAGAGAGCCAGCGCCCCAGGCAGCGCGGACATGGGGACCTCTCCCAGGAGTGAGTGCAGATGGAGAATGCTGAGGACAGGCCAGGCGGGGAAGCCCGGACAAGTGACACTTCACTGTAACAAGGACTCTCATACTGATGAAATGACATTTGGGGAAGGGTCTGACCTCAGTAGTGTCAGATGGGAGCCCCGGAAGGAGGAAGAACAGCCCTCGGGGGTTTATTTTTTATTTTTTACTTTTTTCTGGAGTAACCAGAGCTTTACTCCATTCCTGCGACCTGTCCAGAGTCGGCAAAGGGACAGAGTCAGAAAGCAGATTAGTGATCACCAGGGTCTGAGGTGGGGGGACAGGAGAGCATCTCCTAATGTGGATGGGGGCTTCCTTGGGATATTAGGAATGTTCTGGAATGGAATAGAGGTGGGGGGCACAAAAGGGTGAAAACATGCTGAATGCCAGTGACTTGATTACTTTAAAATGCTCAAAATGTTAACTTTAGGTCCTGTATGTTTTAGCACCTTTAAAATGCTTAAAATGTTGAATTTTAGGTCCTGTATGTTTTAGCACCTTTAGAATGGTTAAAATGTTGATTTTCAGGTCATGTATGTTTTAGTACCTTTAAAATGCTGAAAATGTTGAACTTTAGGTCCTGCATGTTTTAGCTCCTTTAAAATCCGTAAAATGTTGAACTTTAGGTCCTGTATGTTTTAGCGCCTTTAAAATGCTGAAAATGTTGAATTTCAGGTCCTGTGTGTTTTAGCGCCTTTAAAATGCTGAAAATGTTGAATTTCAGGTCCTGTGTGTTTTAGCGCCTTTAAAATGCTGAAAATGTTGAATTTCAGGTCCGTATATTTTAGCATCTTTAAAATGCTTAAAATGTTGAACTTTAGGTCCTGTATGTTTTAGCGCCTTTAAAATGCTGAAAATGTTGAATTTTAGCTCCGTATGTTTTAGCGTCTTTAAAATGCATAAAGTATCGACTTTCAGGTCCATAAAATGTTGCGTTTCAGGTCCTGTATGTTTTCACATCACAGAAGAAGAGAGGACGCCATGACGGTTTAGAAAAGCTGACCGAATACGCTATGCGTTCTGTGCGTCTGCTTTCGGGAGCTGGGATCTTCTGGCGTCGGAAGCACAGGCTGCCGTTCTTGGTCGCCGACCTGGCATTCCGGCTTTTCCTCCTCTTTCCAAAACCCAGAATACGAGCCCAAACCAGCCACAATTGCCTCTTATAAAGTGTGGTCAATTTAATACGTTTGGACTTCCATGTTTATTTACCTATTTTCATGCCCAGAATGATTTATGTGGCCCGTGCGTGGACACTTTCAAAAGGACGCCGGCGTTGGAGTCCTTTGTGCTGACGTTTTGTTATAATTTGGGGCAAGAGCTCGCTGAGGGGGGTCGGCGGCCTCCGTAGACCCTCTCACCTGAAACACATCTTATTTATACTTGCCTTTAACGTCTCAAGTGTGTGGTTTCCTGTAAGGACGCACCGGCCACGTAATAACGAAATGAAATGAAGTGCAGCTCTGTAATCACGCACTGGAATGCCGATTTTCATTTCTGCCCAATTAGGAGTCAGAGAAGTTCTGGGGGAGGGGGTGGCACCCCCCAACCCCACCCGCCCGCCGGCATTCCTTGCTGGGCCGTTGAATGGCTCCTGAGCAATCCGAGTTCACTAAAGGTGGAAACGAAAAACAGCGGGAACTCATGGATAACCAAGTGCATCTGGCCGGGATGACGGCAGGCTCCCCGGGCACTTTGCAAATCGCGCCGTCTTGCCCCAGCATTTTGCAAAACGCTCGGGCCACGCGCTGCTTGTCTCCCCCTTGCCGTTTTCCTTGGGCTTGGCCGCACAAAACGGCATTTGTCAGAAGCTCCAAGGGTGACATTTAAGCCGCCGTCCTGTCCCATCCGTGGGAAAGACGCCAATCTGGAAGCCAGCATTTCCTCCGTCGCTCTTTGTCCCAAAACACTAGTGTGTTAAGAATTTATACCCGCGTGCTGAGTCAGGCTTGGCGGGCTCCTGGCTGCCGTGTGGGACGTTGAGCATCGACCCATAAAATCTGTCTTTGTCTCTGGGGTTGAGGGGGTCCTTCTTCATACTCCAGAGACATTGTTATCCGTGTACAAAGCAAATACGTCATAGCCTGGGGTGACTCGAGCCCCAGCCTGAAACATTGGCCAACACTTGCCAGGCAATCAGTATGTCTCTAGTTAGAGTGAGTTCCTACTTTAAAGGACTCTGTCCTTTTCCTTTTTAAAGTGTGGTCTGCTCATCACAGGCACTAACCAGCTCTGGGGCTGCTTCTGCAACGTGCAGAAAAGGAAAGCCCGTGGAAATCACGCACCACTTGCCTGCTGAAATCTCCCTGTCCCCCAACCTGGGGCTTCGGTTCAGGGGCAGAGGGGACCCAAAGCATGCTGTGCCCCCAGGGATGGAACTCAGGACCAGGGGCGATGGCAACATGCAGGAGTATGAACTCAGCCTGGTTTCTGTGGGATGATCAATGTGAGTCAGGAGGGGTTGGGTGAGCGGGGTTTTGCAGGGTGAATAGGAGTTTCCCAGGCAGCCTTGGGAAGGAGAGTTCACATGGAGGGGGCAGCACTTGCAAATGCCCTAAAAGTGTGGATGTGGGGACCTCTAATGGAACTAATGGAGGGGATGCTAACAGCAGACATGCTGATGGTACTGG
>NW_024423319.1:124481860-124530292 GCF_017311325.1 Ursus maritimus | reverse complement strand
TAAAATGTTGAACTTTAGGTCCTGTATGTTTTAGCGCCTTTAAAATGCTGAAAATGTTGAATTTTAGCTCCGTATGTTTTAGCGTCTTTAAAATGCATAAAGTATCGACTTTCAGGTCCATAAAATGTTGCGTTTCAGGTCCTGTATGTTTTCACATCACAGAAGAAGAGAGGACGCCATGACGGTTTAGAAAAGCTGACCGAATACGCTATGCGTTCTGTGCGTCTGCTTTCGGGAGCTGGGATCTTCTGGCGTCGGAAGCACAGGCTGCCGTTCTTGGTCGCCGACCTGGCATTCCGGCTTTTCCTCCTCTTTCCAAAACCCAGAATACGAGCCCAAACCAGCCACAATTGCCTCTTATAAAGTGTGGTCAATTTAATACGTTTGGACTTCCATGTTTATTTACCTATTTTCATGCCCAGAATGATTTATGTGGCCCGTGCGTGGACACTTTCAAAAGGACGCCGGCGTTGGAGTCCTTTGTGCTGACGTTTTGTTATAATTTGGGGCAAGAGCTCGCTGAGGGGGGTCGGCGGCCTCCGTAGACCCTCTCACCTGAAACACATCTTATTTATACTTGCCTTTAACGTCTCAAGTGTGTGGTTTCCTGTAAGGACGCACCGGCCACGTAATAACGAAATGAAATGAAGTGCAGCTCTGTAATCACGCACTGGAATGCCGATTTTCATTTCTGCCCAATTAGGAGTCAGAGAAGTTCTGGGGGAGGGGGTGGCACCCCCCAACCCCACCCGCCCGCCGGCATTCCTTGCTGGGCCGTTGAATGGCTCCTGAGCAATCCGAGTTCACTAAAGGTGGAAACGAAAAACAGCGGGAACTCATGGATAACCAAGTGCATCTGGCCGGGATGACGGCAGGCTCCCCGGGCACTTTGCAAATCGCGCCGTCTTGCCCCAGCATTTTGCAAAACGCTCGGGCCACGCGCTGCTTGTCTCCCCCTTGCCGTTTTCCTTGGGCTTGGCCGCACAAAACGGCATTTGTCAGAAGCTCCAAGGGTGACATTTAAGCCGCCGTCCTGTCCCATCCGTGGGAAAGACGCCAATCTGGAAGCCAGCATTTCCTCCGTCGCTCTTTGTCCCAAAACACTAGTGTGTTAAGAATTTATACCCGCGTGCTGAGTCAGGCTTGGCGGGCTCCTGGCTGCCGTGTGGGACGTTGAGCATCGACCCATAAAATCTGTCTTTGTCTCTGGGGTTGAGGGGGTCCTTCTTCATACTCCAGAGACATTGTTATCCGTGTACAAAGCAAATACGTCATAGCCTGGGGTGACTCGAGCCCCAGCCTGAAACATTGGCCAACACTTGCCAGGCAATCAGTATGTCTCTAGTTAGAGTGAGTTCCTACTTTAAAGGACTCTGTCCTTTTCCTTTTTAAAGTGTGGTCTGCTCATCACAGGCACTAACCAGCTCTGGGGCTGCTTCTGCAACGTGCAGAAAAGGAAAGCCCGTGGAAATCACGCACCACTTGCCTGCTGAAATCTCCCTGTCCCCCAACCTGGGGCTTCGGTTCAGGGGCAGAGGGGACCCAAAGCATGCTGTGCCCCCAGGGATGGAACTCAGGACCAGGGGCGATGGCAACATGCAGGAGTATGAACTCAGCCTGGTTTCTGTGGGATGATCAATGTGAGTCAGGAGGGGTTGGGTGAGCGGGGTTTTGCAGGGTGAATAGGAGTTTCCCAGGCAGCCTTGGGAAGGAGAGTTCACATGGAGGGGGCAGCACTTGCAAATGCCCTAAAAGTGTGGATGTGGGGACCTCTAATGGAACTAATGGAGGGGATGCTAACAGCAGACATGCTGATGGTACTGGGGGGGGAGAGAAGATCTTGGGCAAAACGCAAGAGATTTGGTGACGTCAGAATCAAAAGGACACGTTTCCATTTCTCTTCACAAAGCTGGTGCCCCAGGAGCTCGGGTGCGTTTTCTTATGGTTGTTGCTGTTTTTGTTAGTCCTTGGGGGCAGGACACGGATGATAAGATATCCCTGCTCTCCCCCACCTCCAGCCCAGCACGTCCCCCACCCACCAAAGGGACCCCTACCGTCCATTCCCCTCTCCTTCCTTCCCTCTGTCTCTTTTCACAATGTTGCAAGGATGTTATCGTATCAACTTATTTTCAAAAGGTTGCTGTTTCGGAACACGGCTGCACGCGCACTTTTGTGCTTGGTTCCTGATGGGCTCGTGCAGACCGCAACGAGGTGCTCTTTTCCGAGCACTCGATTCGCGAAGGTGAAGGGGAAAAAAGAAAAAAAAAAAAGGAAGCAAGAAGGAATTCTGGCACTCGCGAATGTTGGAGGAGCTGGCGGGAACGGGCTCTCCTGCACATTACGGGGAGGAGCGCGTGGGGCTGCCGCCATTTGGGGAAAGCACCTGGTCTCCCATTGCGGGGCGGGTGGAGACGGAGAGCATCCTTCCCAGGCCTGCAATTGTGGTCCAGGTGCGCCCCCGGGAGAACTCCGGCCTTGCCCGTAAGTCAACCTAGCCCACGCTGGCCAGCTCACTAGGTGGTTTCGGGGACGGCCTTAAGTCATTTCCTGCATTCCACGCCTTTCTTGCCAACTGGAGTGTGGCCTCACGCTTGGGCTTTTCCCCAAGAGTTTTACATTCTTTATGGAGGGCTTGTAAATGTTTTATTTAATTGCCCTAAACTAGGAGAATACCATAAAAGTGAACTAGGAGGGATTTGAGGGCATCGTAGGGTTCTGGGGCCGACAGGAAGGTTTATGGGGTTTATGGGGTCCAGCTCCTTCCCACAGAGGGGTCAAGCTGTCCCAGATGAGGCTTGACAGTCGGGGGAATGACTTGTGCGTCACGGGGATGTTTTCCCTTCGGTTGGGCACTCTTGGTGACGTTGGGGGCGTGGGCCGTGTCTGCAGAGAGCGCCCCATGCAATGATGCTCTCTCCTACATTCTTTGTTCTCTTAACCCCATATTCTTTTCCTTAAGCTCACTCCCTCCCCCGCCCCATCCTCGGTTTTATTGAGCTATATTTGATGAATAGTGTTTTGTACTTTTAAGCAGTCAGAACGGCTCAAATCAAGAAGACAGGAAACCACAGGTGTGGGCGAGGATGCGGGCAACAGGGAGCTCTTGGGCACTGATGGCGGGAACAGGAAGGAGAGTCTTCAAATAGTTACAAACAGACCCGTAGAAAAACGTGCATCCGACTGGCAGCTCCTGGGGCTTTTTTCACGTGCATCAAGTTTATCCATTGGCCTGTGCTCTGAGCCGCGGACGCTGTTCTCGGTTTGCTGTTCATCCGTGAACGGAGGGCTGGTTACACCAACGCCCGCCGACCCCCGGCCAGAAATGCCTCATGTTTACAGATGTTCAGAAATTCACTGCAATGGTGCAGAATGGGTTCCAAGCATTTTCTCCAACACGTGCCCCACTTTTCTTTAAGCTCTGCGATGTGTGTTTTTGACGGTGCGTTTTTGTGGTTCTTCAGCAATACGGAACTCAACGCTCTGTGGGTGTCGGCCGCGGTCGCAGCCCGTGTCCCGCACTCCCGTCTGTGACCCCAGCCAATGAAGGGTAAACCCACGAAACGTAACATTCAGCGTTTTAAGCTTTTTGAAGTGCAGCGGTCAGGGGCATTGAGCACCTTTGGCGTGGCCGGTGCAAACAGCATCTCTCTGGTTCCAGAACATTCTCATGCATCCGTAAGGCGATCCCCATCCCTATTACCCGTCACCCCGACCACAGAGGGTGACCAGTAATCTGCTTTCCGTGATGGTCGATTTGCGTGGTCTGCATATTTCCCATTAACGGAATCATAGTATCTGTCCTTGTATGTCTGCCTCTGCTACGAGCATTGTGTCCTCAAGGTCCCCGCACGGGGCAGCAGGCATCAGAGCTCCGTTCCTGTTCATGGCCGAGTCCTATTCCATCCACGCATGGGCCCCGTTGTCCGACGATCACATCTGAGTCGTTTCCACCGTTGTGAACATGTGTGTCCAAGTATGTGTTTGAACACCGGCTTTCAGTTCTTCTGCGTGCACACCCAGACGTGCAAATGCTAGGTTATGGGGTCCCTCTGCACATAACCTTTGTGGGACGGCCCACACAGACCCTTTAAGAGAAAGGAGCTCCCCTGGGAAGGAATCACGATGGCGTTGGTTTGCACAACATTGTGAATGCACTAAATGCCCCCAGAATGATACTTTAAAATGGCTCGTTTTATGTTCTATAAATTTAACCTCAAGCTTTTTTTTTTTTTTTTAAAGAAGGGGAGAAAGGCACGCCCTCTGGATCTCGTTATCATGTCCCAGAGCTGTCCCCCAGGAAAGGCAGGGGGCAGACACAGAAGGGGAGGCAGGAGGTCCCCTGATGTGCAGGCCTCGGGATGGAGGTTGGAGGTGCGCCCTCCTACCTCGCGCTGTCCCCACGGCACACTCTTCGAGCCCCCCTGGGCCCCCGTATGGGCACGTGCGAGTCTCTGGATCCTGCTGAGAATCGGGGTTTTCTGCGTGGCAGGGGGAGCGAGGAATCAGCTATTCCTGTTTTCTTGTAATCCCTGCTCTAAGCACATTTAATGGCCCTGTTATTGCCGAGCAAAATTAAGTCCTTATGAACCAACTTACAGACTGCCTTTGTGGGTCCCGGTTTTCAATAATAAGAAAAAGGGTTTGGGTCGCGTTGGACCATCTGGTGCTGATTAGCACGTTGCCTGCGCGGGGCTGCCTCTCCGAGCTCGGGGTTCTGTTTTCATTAAACGCCTGGTCTAGTGGGGCTGTTGTATTTTTTTCCCCCAAACCTTCAAGCCAAATGGAGAACTCCAATCGCAAATAACCTTTAAGAGGAGGCCGGAGACCTGGACTTTCCAAATTCCCGTCCCGAAAGATCACGTTCCGGTTCGCGTAGGCACAGTCGCTTGTGTTGTGGGATGGAGGGTAGAGGTGAGGCCGTATTTCGGTGCTGACGCTGGCAGGTGCAAGGTAGGCAATCCAACGGACCGCTGGCACGGAGCTGACTGGTAGCAGGTATATGTGCGTGTGCGTGAGCGTTGGGGAGGAGGTCCCCAAACCCAGAGGGGTGTCAGAAAAGAAGACATTCGTTGGTGGAAGGCTCCAGCCACTAAAAATTGGCACTCATCTCGCGTGCACGCACAACGCTCCGCGTGCGCGCACAAGGCCCCGCGTGCGCGCGTGCACAGAGCCCCCAGAGTACCATACGCAGCTTGTACTTGTTTACCGATGAACAAAATGTGGACCCAGGGGTTTGCAGCTGTGAGCTGGCGTGAAGAAGGCCTCTTGCTTCGTCCTGTGGCGTGAGAGGGGGCATGATGCTTTGAGCCCGAAATTGCATGCGTCTGGCACGGCTCCAAGGCCTGGGGCTCTGTTTGGTCACGGGTGGACGGACTTCCCCCCCAGTGCTGCAGCCCTCCGTCGGAAACGGAAGGGCAGAACCTTACGTGGTTGCAAAGTGCCCTAAAAAAGCCACATGAACGGCCACACAGTCGAGATACTGTTTCTCTCCATCAGGGAATCTGAGAGTCGGACAGTTTGGCACCTAACAGGGTGGAGAAGGGAGAGTGGTTCTGGCGGGGACGCACAGAGCCCAGGCCCGCCCATCCCTGAGGAAGATCGGAGATGCATGTCTGCAGGCCCAGAGGTTTGTCTGATGTAGGGAGTGGCGCCAGGCCGTGCGGGGGAGTGTGGGGAGATCCGGCGGGGACAGGAAACACAGCAGGAAAATACATGTTTGCAGGCAGGTACCCGCCGGCCCATGGCGGACAGTGTATGGACACGCGATGGAACCACCACCCTCCCGGGCCAGGGGCCTACCTGATTTCTGTCCGCGCGCAGGGATCCATCCTGGAAATAAGGCCTGGTATATTGGATGTTCGAGGACAGCACCTTCGGCCGCTATTACCAAACACACGAGTGTCCCCGGTCAGGTGCCAGGCACGGGGTCCTCTGTCGCAGGGACGGGGGATCTGAGATGTGAGTGGCTTGGACACAGGATTGGAGCCCGGACAGCCTGTCCTGCAAGCTGGTATTTGCACCGGGCTTCTCTGCAGCCCCAGGCCAAGCGCAGCCCTGCCTGGGGGACTGGTCTGTGCCCCCGCTGTAGGGCTGAGAAGTGAAGATATCTGGATCCTTCTAGAAAAGGCAAGGCAGTGCCTGCAGATGGGATCCACCAGCCTGTGCGTGGCCCTCAGGGATGGGGAGGCATTTGGCCATGTTCTTGTTAGAGAACTGTGTTCTTCCTGACTGCCCCACTGCATCCTCCCTCCTTCCCTTACTTGCTGTACTCACTGCTTTCTAGAACATTCCAGGACCTGTTCATCCCTGTGCACTCAGCCCCGTGCTGCCCCAGCGTGGGGTCCCCCGGTCCATGCCACCTGCCCCTGTGTGCCGTGCTTCCTCCCCATTGACCCTCATGCCTATGCCCGCAGTCGGCCCCAGGGCGCTGTGCCGGGAGCACAAGACAGCACGGAATAACCAGACAACTGCTCCGGATGTGAAAGGAAGCAAACCTGTAGGAAACACCAGGACGAGAGGAAACACACACGCACACAGTCGAAGCAGATCTATCAGCCAAATGAGACCTGGGTACTCCGGAAGTCCGACAAGAGGAGGGAAGTCTATCCCATGTGATCTTGGGGATGGACTTATGTAAGGCAAGCGTCTCTCTGAGAGAGCTGACTCCCATCTGCATCCCGGGGGACATGGTTTGCAGACCCACCTGCAGCCTCCACCCCATAGACCTTGAGGCCCTGGGCTTGGGGAACCGGAGGGGTCTGACCTCACCCTTTGCCAGTGTGTGGTTTGCTGACGATTGCAATTGCCCTGTGGCTGTTTTCAAATCCCTTTTCAAAATCGGCAAGTAATTTACACCAGGGATGGAAGAATTTGCATTAAATTGTTGGATGCATTGGGTGGTGACATTAGAGGGCCCAGCAACACAGCCACACGTCCCCATGGAGAGAAAGGAAGGGACGTGACAGTGTTCTCCAGGAGCAGCCCCACTGTCCAGCTCTCCCACTGTCCTCCCTCGTGTTCCAGGACAGGCTGTGATGTGGTCAGTCCAAGAACGTGGTCGTGTCTGGGGTTCTCACCATCTATTCGCAGACACTGTGGTTTTACAGACGGACACGCCAGGGAACGAAGTGTCCCGGTGCAGGGCAGCCGTGAGGTCCCCTTTACGGTGGCGGTCAGGTGCCCCCGTTGTGCAGAGTCTGGGGCACAAGGAAACGTCGCCTCCACTCAAAGCCCACTTTCATGGAGGAGAGGATGTCTGTCCCCTTCCTGGAAGACACCCTGTGCCCAGCATCGTGCCCAGAACATGGCGCACGTTTCACCAACGTCCTCCCGGTTCCGTGGACTGTGGAATCCATACAAAGACCTTCTCCCAGCTGAGTGAGGTTCAAGGTGAGCTTTTGAGGGATGCAGCCCCTACGTCCATGACAGCAACGGGTGTACCCGCGTCGTGTTTCGTTGAGGGCCCCGCAGCCAAGCCCATGCGGACGCCCCCTTGACTTCCTTGCCTGGGTTGGAAGCCATTCCCCGCGCGTCCGTGCGTCCATGACTTCCAGCCGACCGCTCTCCGTCTTTCCGCGCAGGAAGTGTGTCCTCGTGCGCAATTACTCCTGTCGCCGGGGTCTCATCTGAGCCTCTCGTATGCTAAGTGCCTGTCCTCCCGCGTGATGGAGAAGTCAGCGCGGGCGCCGGTTAATAAATGGAGACGCTATTTGCACTAAATCATACCGTGGGGAGCACTTGCCGTCGCTAAGTGCATGCAGGCGTTTTAAGATGCACGGGTCGTTTCGCAGACCTCACTTGCCATGGGCGCTTTTCCCCGTAGACCGCTCAAGTGCTGAATAAATAAGACACTTTTTCCGCGGCACCAGTGACCCGGCGCGTCTGTGTCATCCCGGCTGCGCGGGCGAGACGGTGAACACCCTTCGGAGAGGCCGGCATACGCATGCAGATGCGGGAGCGCGCGGGAGCGCACTCTCACCCTGGCAAGCGCGTACCCTGACAGCTCGTATGTTTACCGACACACACATCTGCTTTTCCATGGTAATAGAAGTCCTTGTGCGACTTCCCGCTTTGGTGTTGAATATTAACGGATCAGAACCCAGGCGTCGGAGGAGCCGGCCGCGGGCACGGTGACTTGCTGCCGTTGACTGTTTGCGCGGACTCCCACGGCTCCGGGAGACGGGAGAGAGTGCGCCCCTGTGGGGACATCGAGGTCCCCGGACCATGCAAAGGCGTGCGTATAGGAGGTCGATGGCCCTAAACTTGGAAAGAGCGTGCTGGGTGTTTCCCTTACTCGTTTTCATCTGAAGGCGGTTTGCAGGTGCAAATGGAAATAGTTTAAAAGACACAGAAGAGGGGGCGCTTGGGTGGCTTGGTCCGTTGAGCGTCTGCCTTTGGCTCAGGCCATGATCCCGGGGTCCTGGGATCCAGTCCTGGGTTGGGGAGCCTGCTTCTCCCTCTCCCTCTGCTGCTCCCTCCCACTCCGTGCTATCTCTCAAATAAAATAAATAAAATCTTTAAACACGCACAGACACACGCGCTTGTGATAAGAAACCCCTCAATTTCTCTGTCCTACCTTAGCCCTCTCCGTGTTTTTGGTTCTTGTGGTTCCCTCTCCCACGGCGTAGCCGGTAGCCGTGATGCCCGCGTCTATCCTTGGACATTGTCTATTGTCTTTTTGAGTGAAAGGATCACGCAACACCCCCTTCTCTTCCCTCTGCGTTCCCCAAAATTTGCATCGCTTAGGTGATGTGGCAATGAAAGAGGAAACATGCATTTCGTGCTCCTTTTTGGTTCCTGGAGCAGAACCCCCCTTGGGAAGTCCTCAGGGTCGGGGGGTCGGAGGAGCAACTGGGGTTGTTCCTAACAGGGTGCTTTCAAGCACACCTGAGCTGGTGTTAACGAGGTCACACCTGGAAAATGGGGGCTCCTTACCTGAGGACCCAACAGGTGCCTACAGGGGTGGAACTTTTCAGCCCCATCCTGACCCACCAGGAGCGAGTGGACTGTTCGCCTGAAAAATCCCCAACGGCCACGTTAATCAATCACGCTCTGCAGCGAGGTCTCCCTAAAAACTTGAAGCAGGGGGTCTGGAGAGTTGCCAGGCTGGTGAAGTCAAGGAGGCGTTGGAAGGGTGACGAGCCCGCAGAGGACACGGAGGGTCCACGTGCCCCCAGAGCGCATCGCTTCCGTGTGGCCCTTCCTCGGTTATAACCTTTAGAGTAAGCAGGTGACCGTCCCTAAAGTGTTGTCCTGAGTTCTGTGCGTCATTCCGGCGAGTGGTGGAGCCTGGGGAGTGGGAAGCCTCGACTGGCAGCCGGTNNGTCCACAGCACAGGGGTCGGGCGGGGCCCTCGACCGGCCGCTGACATTGGAGGGCGGGGCCATCTCGCGCCACTGAGCCCTCCGTCTGTGGTGCTCACGCAGAGACTTGCCCCGCTGGGTTCCTAGCGATCACTCACGGTGAGGGTTTAGATTTCAAATTGTGTGTGTGTGTGTGTGTGTGTGTGGGTCAAGGTCACTAGGCTGGGGGTACCCAGATACCTGTTTCCACATTATTTCTGGGTGTGCCTCTGAGGGTGCATCCCATATGATTAGCATCTGAACTGGGGCACTGAATAAAGCAGACTGAGCTCTCTGGTGGGCCTCGTTTAATCAATTGAAGGAATGCATGCCACGGAAAGGTGGGGGATGGGAGAATTCTTAATCTCTCTCTCTCTCTCTCTCTCTCTCTCTCACTCTCTCTCTTTGGCTCTCTCTCTCTTTCTTGAGCCCTCTGTCTGTGGTGCCCACGGAAAGACTTACCCACCTGGGTTCCTAACGACATCACTCATAGGGGTTAGATTTCAGTTGTGTGTGTGTGTCAAGGTCACTAGGCTGGGGATATGCAGATACCTGTTTTCACATTATTTCTGGGTGTGCATCCCATAGAGATTAGAATCTGAACTGCGGGGCTAAATAAAGCAGACTCTTCTATCTGGTGGGCCTCGTCTAATCAGTTGAAGGTAGGGATGTCACAAAAAGGTGGGGAATGGATGAATTCTTAATCTCTCTCTCTCTTTCTTGAGCCCTCCATCTGTGGTGTTCACACGGAGACTTGCCCACCTGGGTTCCTAGCGACATCACTCATTGTGAGAGTTTAGATTTCAATTGTGTGTGTGTGTGTGTGTGTGTGTGTCAAGGTCACTGGGCTGGGGGGGCTACCCAGATATCTGGCTCCACATTATTTCTGGGTGTGCTTCGAGGGTGCATCCCAAAGAGATTAGAATCTGAACTACGGGGCTAAATAAAGCAGACTGGTCTCTCCGGTGGGCCTCGTCTAATCAGTTGAAAGTATGAATGCCACAGAAAGGTGGGGGATGGGAGAATTCTTAATCTCTCTCTCTCTCTCTCTCTCTCTCTCTCTCTTGCCATCTGTCTGTGGTTCTCATTGCAGAGACTTGCCCCACTGGGTTCCTAGTGACATCACTCCCTATGAGGGTTTAGATTTCAATTGTGTGTGTGTGTGTGTGTGTGTGTGTGTGTGTCAAGGTCACTGGGCTGGGGGTACCCAGATACCTGACTCCACATTATTTCTGGGTGTGCCTCTGAGGGTACGTCCCATAGAGATTAGCATCTGAACTTCTGGGCTAAATAAAGCAGACTGGTGTCTCTGGTGGGCCTCATCTAATCAGTTGAACATATGAATGCCAGGAAAAGGTGGGGGGTGGAAGAATTCTTAATCTCTCTCTTTCTCTCTCTCTCACCTTCCGTCTGTGGTGCTCACACAGAGACTTGCCCCCCTGGGTTCCTAGAGACATTACTCACGGTGAGGGTTAGATTTCAATTGTGTGTATGTGTGTCAAGGTCACTGGGCTGGGGGTACCCAGATACCTGTTTCCACATTATTTCTGGGTGTGCCTCTGAGGGTGCATCCCATATGATTAGCATCTGAACTGGGGCACTGAATAAAGCAGACTGAGCTCTCTGGTGGGCCTCGTTTAATCAGTTGAAGGTATGCCTAGCACGAAAATTTGGGTGTTGGGAGTATTCTTAATCTATCTCCGACTCTCTCTCTCTTTCTTGAGCCCTCCGTCTGTGGTGCTCACACAGAGACTTGCCCCGCTGGGTTCCTAGCGACATCACTACTGTGAGGGTTTAGATTTCAATTGTGTGTGTGTGTGTGTGTGTGTGTGTGTGTCAAGGTCACTGGGCTGGGGGTACCCAGATACCTGTTTCCACATTATTTCTGGGTGTGCCTCTGAGGGTGTGTCCCGAAGAGATTAGCATCTGAACTGCTAGGCTAAATAAAGCAGACTGTGCTCTCTGGTGGGCCTCGTCTAATCAGTTGAAAGTATGAATGCCACAGAAAGGTGGGGGATGGGAGAATTCTTAGTCTCTCTCTCTCTCTCTCTCCCTCTCTCTCTCTCTCTCTCTCTCTCTCTCCTCTCTTGCCCTTTGTCTGTGGTTCTCACACAGAGACTCGCCCCACTGGGTTCCTAGAGACATCACTCACTGTGAATGTTTAGATTTCAAGTGTGTGTGTGTGTCAAGGTCACTGGGCTGGGGGTACCCAGATACCTGACTCCACATTATTTCTGGGCGTGCCTCTGAGGGTACGTCCCAAAAGATTAGCATCTGAACTTCTGGGCTAAATAAAGCAGACTGGTCTCTCTGGTGGGCCTCGTCTAATCAGTTGAAGATACGAATGCCATGAAAAGGTGGGGGATGGGAGAATTCTTTCATTTCTCTCTCTCTCTCTGTCTCTCTCTCTCTTTTTTGTTCTTTCTCCCCTGCCCCTGACTGGAGCTGACAGCACTGGGTCTCCCGGGTCCCTGCCCTGTACAAAGAACGCGGATCATGGGACTTGTCAGCCTCCAAAATCACATGAGCCAATTCCGCATAATCTCCTTCTCTCTGTGTCTCTTTCTTTATATATACGTACGTGTTCTGTGCATAAGGAATCCACACTTCCTATAGTATTCCATGCATAGACACATGTGTGTATGCTGGTGTTATGTGTATATACACGCATGTGATGTGTATATGTGTATGCTATGTGACGTGTGTATGTGCCGTGCACACATATATATACATGCATATGTCATGTGTACAAAGAACCCACGTATTTTATTCCATTCCCTGCATAGACGTACACACATATGCATGTGTTTTTATGCACATAAACTATGCATCTATTGTATGCCATTCCGTCTGTTGGTTCTCTTCCTCCGGAAAACCCTGGCTCACACATTCACCACAGCCCACAGGTGCAATGACCCCAAATGTCCACGGACGGATGACGGACGAACACCGTGGGATCCATCCGTACCACGGGACACCACTCAGCCAGGAAAAGGAGCGACGTGGAGGAACCTTGAAACCGGGACGCTCAGGGAGAGACGTCCACCAGCAAAGGCCACGGGGTGTGCGATCCCGTCCACAGGAAAGGTCTAGAACAGGGCAATGCAACAGGACAATGCAGGGAGAGGGGATCCAGGACACTGCACAGACAGAGACAGGATCCGTGGTCGTCGGGGGCTGAGGTGGGCGACTGAGTGCTCCTGGGGCCAGGGTCTCCTTTCCAGGGGACGATGAAACATTTCCAGAAATAGCAGCGACAGTTGCACAATATTGTCGGGGCACGGAAAGCCACCGACTCGTGCATGTTGAAACCGTCAACGGTGGGCTGCATGTACCCGGCATCCCTAGAGAATAAAGGTACGCATCTGCGTGCTCACACACTGGAATCTAAGATTGCAAGGTACCCACACGCTCCAGGTCTCCCGGGAAAGCCTGGCTCCCTTACTCCCCAGAACACAGGTGTCATTCCCGCTCTGCCCGAAGCAGACCAGGGGTCACGGAGCATCCATGTGGCTGCAAATTGCACGTCTTTCCTCCTCGGGTGAGTCGAGGAACATCAGAGACTGAACTCGGTTCAAGGGACCCTCACACTGAGAGCTACAAAGACAGCGGCTCACGTGACCATTCTGCACGAGCCGTGCGTGGGGCCAAGCCCCTCCTCTGCCCTGGGCTGACCCCGGGGGCTCCCCTGCCCTCAGATGTGCTGGATGTTCCCTGAGAGCCGAGATGGAAGGGGCGGTTTCAGGTGCAAGAGCTCGTCCTTTTTTTTTTTTTTTTTTTTTTTGTTCCTTTTCCCTTTTCTTTCCTCAAACAGGCATTCTAGGCGGGGCTTGGTGTGAATAAAGGGAAGGCTTTCAAACATTTGCTCTCAGTGTTTGTGGGAAAAAAGGCTGCGGGGAGGGATTTTCCATTGATGTGGGGGCAGGCTTGGAAAGCCGTGCTCGGCGGGTCGGTGGCGTTTTGGAGAGAGGAGATGAAACGCACAGGGAGGTGGTGGTGAGGTCTCAGCTTCCAGAATGGAGTCTCTGCAGAGAAAAGAGATCTCAGCCCCCTCCCGCCCAGGAGGAGCACTTGGAAGGGAGCACTGCCTGGTACCCAATGTGCACAACCTTCTGGTCCAGAGAGCATCAGACAAGCCGTGGGGGCCGGGGGGTCGGGGGAGGCTGGTTTTTATCGTGCACCATAAGGTTGATGCTAGACAGCAGGGGAATGGGAACTTCGTAACATGGCATTCCGTTATCGTTGGTGGCTTTGGGGTTGACTCTGAGTGAGGTTCTGCGACCCCGCTTGGAACAGGTGCGATGCTGGTTCACAACTCACTTGGTGGTGTCCTTTGACCTCTTCCCCATGGACCTGAAGAGGTTGGGGGGGACTGAGCCCTCATGCCTGGCCCGGAGAGGTCACCAATGTCCACAAAGGAGCCAGAGATGCACAGATCTGGGTGACTTCATGCCACCGAACGGGACGCTTACCAATGGTTAACGTGCTACATTTTCTGTTGGTATTTTGTTTTGCCCCAAGTAGGGAAAAAAATGTTTAATGTCACAGGAAAGTCAAAGGATGTGGCAAGATTGTCACCGCTGGCCACACCCAGCGGTCATGGCTTGGACGCCGTACCGTGTTGCTCGGTACCCACTGCTCTGTCTCTCTCTCCCCTCCCCTCCGTTCGGATTGTCTGAAAATGCACGTTTTCCCCTCAAGAAGGGATTGCCGCTTGAAGCTCCCCGGTCTTGGGCGTCCTGTCCTCAAAGTGTAGCAAAATGTTCGGGAACTGTATTTGTGGGTTTTTGCGAGTGGTGTTGGGGTTTTATGGGAGGCCCACATCCTTCCTGTTACGGCGCTCATGGAATGTCTTTGGGCTACACAAGGTCGTCCTCAGCTTCTGGGTTTTTTTTTTTTAAATATGTTCATTTACTTGATATTCAAAAGTAGAACTCCGGTGCTGGGTTACTTCCAGTTGAATTTGAATTTCGCCTCAAGGCATCACGGGAGACCCAGGGCTGCTCCTGGGGCACCGCGGATGAGAATGTGCGAGAACCACAGCACTGTGCACAGGGAACACGGGAAGGGAAATGAGTGCCTTTTGCCAAACCTTCTGGATACATAAGCCTCAGGGGAGCTGACAAGTGATAGTGGGGTTCTTGCTGTTCTTCCGGGAGGCACTTTGGGGAGGGATTCATAGGGTCATGAGCCATAATGTTGGGACCCAGAGGGCTGGGACCCATAGAGTGGGGATCTGCAGAGCTGAGGTTCCTAGGGCTGAATCTCTAGGGTTGGACCCATAGCATTAGAACCCAGAAGGCTGGGACCCATAGAGTGGGGATCTACAGAGCTGAGGTTCCTAGGGCTGGAATCTCTAGGGTTGGACCCATGGAAATGGGATCCAGAGGGCTGGGACCCTCAGGCTGAGATCCTAAGAGTCTAAATACAGAATTGAAACATAAAGGTATAAGAGCCATAGTGTTGCGTCCTTAGGGCTGAGATCACACAGGGTTCGATTCATAAAGCTAGGGTACACAGGGTCAGGATGCATGGGACTAGGGTTGCAACTCATATTTGGGACACATAGGGTTGGGATTTAAAGGGTTAGATCCATAGGATTGGGACCCATACATTTGGGTCCAGAAGGTTGGCTGATTTTCTCCACACATTCAGAATGACAGAAAGATGGGGGAATGGGATAGGCCGGTGATGGGTAGTAAGGAGGGCACGTATTGCATGGTGCACTGGGTGTTATACACAACTAATGAATCATCGAGCCTTACATCGGAAACCGGGGATGTACTGTATGGTGACTAACATAATATAATAAAAAATCATTAAAAAAATAAAAAAATAAAAATAAATAAAAATAAAAATAAAATAAATAAAGAATGACAGAAAGAGCTTCCTGGTAAAGGACGTGGTTGCCCTGTTTCCCCGGTTCTACTTTTGGACGTCTTCCCACACACTGTGGCCTCGTGCAGGGCACCTTTCCTAAATCAGCAATGACATCTTCGTTGTCCTAGCCAAAGAACCAATGTCAAGCCTTATCTTTCTTGACTTCTCCGGTTACTCATTCAACAAATATTCATCAGATGACCTTCCGTGGACCAGGCACCAATCCAAGTACTTGGGTGTACCCATGAGCACATCAAGTGTCCTTGCCGGGCTGATTGATGTCACAGCTGCATTTGTAGTAATGAGTAAGGAGATGGTATCATTTAAAGAAAATGTATTGATCCCGTTGTATGTAGCAGGCATCGTCCTACGTACTTGCATGCATCCAGGAATTAACCAACAATCCTTGCTGCGCTGACATTCTAGCCATTATGCCGGAAAGGAACACAGAGACTCTGTTTTGAGTTTTAAAGCCGTGTGATTTTATTAAAGAACATACGGTTTCCGCACAGTCCTTTCCGAGCTCCTGTACCCTCTGGGGTTGTCTTGTTGTACTTTGCTTTATACACTTTGGTTGTCTATTCCCTTGCCCTAGAACAGGAGCTCCAAGAGGACAGGGGTTGGAATCTTGGCTCCGTGCCTGGAGTATGCTTGATACACAGAAAGTGCTCAATAAATGTAAGTTGGATGGGTGGAGGATGGATGGATGGATGGATGGATGGATGAGTGGACAGATAGGTGGGTGGATGGATGGATGGACGGATGAGTGGACAGATGGATGAGTGGGTAGGTAGATGGATGGGAAGATAAGTGGATAGGTGGATGGATAGAAGGATAGGTGGATGGATGGATGGATGGATGGATGGATGGATGGATGGATGGATGGACAGATGGATGGATGGGTGGATGGATGGATGGATGGATGGATGGATGGATGGATGGATGGATGGATGAGTGGACAGATGGATGGTTGGATGGATGGATGGATGGATGGATGGATGGATGGATGGATGGATGGATGGATGAGTGGACAGATGGATGGTTGGATGGATGGATGGATGGATGAGTGGACAGATGGATGGTTGGATGGATGGATGGATGGATGAGTGGAGAGATGGATGGGTGGGTGGGTGAGTGGGTAGGTATATGGATGGGAAGATAAGTGGATAGGTGGATGGATGGATGGATAGATAGATGGGTTGATGGGTGGATGGATGAATGAGTGGGTAAATGGATAGCTGAATGCATAGAAGGATAGCATAGGTGGGTGGGTGGGTGGTCAGATGCGTGGAGATGAATGTGTTTCCTTGCATTTCTAGCTTCCTGGAATTGCCTACATTCCAGGACCGTGAGGAACAAATGCCTCCAGCAGTCTGGGGTCTTTGGGTCGTCAGCCCCAGCTGGCTGACACGCTCAGTTTGTGAAATTAAAGTCAGCCAACATTGTTCACGGCACGGTGCTCGTCACGAATGTGCAATCGAGCCAGTGCCGTTGCCAACATCATGGGTCTTGACCCATTTCCGTGCCTGGGGGCCCATAAGATGAGATTGCATGAATGCCCTCACATGATCGGAGGCAGAGAGGAAAAGTGTGGCTCGGGGGACAGAATCAGCTTTCCAAGTGTCCCGGAGCCTGTTCATTGATTAGGATATCCATTCGTTCATTGATTGGGACGATTCACGTTTGCAGCGCGATGTTGTATGGACCGTCCCGGCGAAAGCTTCCAAAGGAACCCTCCATGTGGCGTCTCCCGTTTCCCTGTTGGCGAATTCTCCCTTCCCTTTGGGTTTCTGTGAAAGCACGGGGCTTTATCAGGGCCAATTACACGGACCAGCAGGCAATGATGTTGAGGAGGAGTCCCTGGGGGAGTCAGGGGGCGCGGGGGCCCCCGTGTCTGTCAGGGGCTTGATGAAGACAGCTTCCGCGGTTAACGAGGCAGGGAGCACAGCGTGACAACGGCGCGCTCCCAGACAGGAGGCCAGAGATCTCCTGTCTCTGAAAAGTCAAGACCAAATAAATTGACCTCCCCGTTGAAATGTTTCCAGTTGGTGCTCAGAGCGCATTTTCAACCGGGAGGATTTTTTTTTTTTTTAAGATGTCCGAGCCACCGGAGATAAGGGTTTCTTCCATCGAAATGTACCAGCCTGGCTCCTCATTACCGAGGTCCCTGTCATGTCATGTGCAGAAGACCGCGGATATGACAGAAGGGGGTCTCAGGGACTGCACCCCCCTGCCCCTTTGCCCCATCATAAACACGGATGCTGGTTCTGCAGGTGGAGCGGAGGGGGGGCACGGTCCTCAGACCCCGATGCCTTCGCCCCAACGCGCTTGGGGAGCCCGACCGGGACAGCCGGTGCGCACGTTGTCCCGGGGGACGGCGGGGGCCAGGTGGAGGTGGACTCCGCCGAGAGGCTTCCTGACATCGTTTTGTTACCCCCTCCGAGACGCGGGGAGCACGTGGCTTCCGAGCAGACCTAACGTTCGTAAATGCCAGCTTGTCAGCCTCATCAGGCGCGAGCAACTGGAGTCGAACGCGCTTTTTTGAATGCTACCCCAGAGTCAATTAAAATACAGTCAGGCTGACATCTGCAAAATACAGCGTGATCAAAGCTAAAAATGCCCATACAGCTTCTGACATAAAAACAGTGTGTTTGGCGGCAGACTGACACAGTGTAACAGGTCAGATAATTATGAGAAAATGTATGATATATCTGTTGCAATTGGTTATCTTGTTCCCATTATCACAGCCATCAAACACCCCAGCAGGCTCCCTTCTGCGGGATCTGAGAGCCGGTGACACCCTGGTGATGGTGATACAGATGGCATTTCCTCAGCGGCTGAATTAATTTGACAGTAAATAGGGGGACAGCGCTTACCGGCTTGTTTAAATATATATTTTTTAATTGCAGCGCGACGGGTTTTTTGGGGGTTTTTTTCTTTTCTTTAAAAAAAAATTTTTTTTTTTTTTTTTTGCACTTGTGGGACTAGGCGGGAAAGCGCGCACTGGACTTCCGAGCGGTGCACCCCTCCTCGCGTGTCGGGGGGCACGCAGGTGCGCAAGTGCGCGCGTTCGCGGGCTCGGGGGTCGTAGCATACGGTGCATGCAGACGAGACGCGCACGCGGACGTGTTGCTGTGGTTTTATCTTTTGAATGGTAATTACTCGGCGGCCCCACGTTTCCTCTCTCTCTCTCTCTCTCTCTCTCTCCAGCCCCAACGTCTGCGCGCAAACACGTGCATTAATTAGGATGATGAAGGAATGCTGCCGTCTTTGGCCTTGATGTGCGTTTTAAATTAATGAAGGTTGTGACACATGCATCTGTGGGCTCGGGGTACGGTGGGGCGAAAGCCATGGGTGTATTTTAGATGGCTGGGTCTTTCCTGCCATGCAAACATCCTAATTGGTTTAATGGATCCGCCGTTGTGCACGCTGGCTGCTTCCCCCGTCTCCAAAGCAAACTAATTACGGCTTTTTACATTAAATCCTAATAGATTTCAATTTATCTCCTCTGAATTATCACAATAATTACAGTAATAAATTCGGCACCCGGACGCCATTCATCAACACAGGGTGGGTTTGACATCATAGCCGCACGGCGTGGCATGCACTGGCTAAGTGTATGATAATTGCCGGATATGCGTGTTGGCGGGAGTGGTGCCTGAGCGTGTGCGCGTGTGTGGTGTGCACGCCTGTGTGTGGGTGTCTGCGTAAGCCAACCTGTCATTCATTCCCAAAGTCTACAGATAGCTCCCCCAGAAGAGGGTTCGAATCAAAGGTGGGAATATAGACAAATAATGGTTTTGCACAATTCCAAGTCTCCTCTTCCTTCCGCTTCCCTCCCTCCCGCCCCCGGGTGCTTTCTGCACAGGGCGAGTTCTTACCCGCACAAATATGCATCACAAATGTTCCCTTTGCTGAGCCAAGTGTGCCTTGAATTCCATTTATATTACAGGTGCCTACTATTCCATTTTAATGGCCTCCCATTATTCTCGCGGAGGAGGAAGACGCTTGCATTCAGCACCTTAATCAACTACCACCCGCTACCATCCCGGCGGCCCCGCGGATATCAGGTGCGGACACACTTCAATGGCCTGGACAGGCGTCCGGGCTTTATTTGTCACTCTGTGTCAAAGCAGAGTGTCATGTGTGGGCTCCGTATGAACTTCATGCTTGATTCTAATATAAATCATAACAGGACAGATGGTCCCCGATTTGCAGAGATTTAGACAGGCGACTTCTTCCTCTCGTCTGGTGGGTTTTTTGTTTTTTTTTTTTTTTTAAGGTAACTACACCAAACTTTCAGACTTGCTCTCAAAACTCTGGAGCTGACGGTGACAGTTCAAATGCACTCATATCATTTAAGAACTTATTTGCGCAGAAAATAGCAGAAGGGCGAAATGCAACGCAATGCTCGGATATTATTTTAGTCCGATTTTTTTTTCCCCAAATGGGAGCATTTTCGTCTTCCTTAGCTCGTTAGAATGGCAACGTTTTCTTTTAAATCATATTTTTTGAGGTTTTTTTTTTTTAAGATTTATTTATTCATTTGACAGAGAGAGACAGCCAGTGAGAGAGGGAACACAAGCAGGGGGAGTGGGAGAGGAAGAAGCAGGCTCCCAGTGGAGCAGGGAGCCCGATGCAGGACTCAATCCCAGGACCCTGGGATAACGCCCTGAGCCGAGGGCAGACACTTAGTGACTGAGCCACCCAGGTGCCCCTGAGGTGGGTTGTTGTTTTTTTTTTCCTTTTTGCTTCTTTGGCTTCTAAGAATTTCAAAGCAATTATTTTATGTAGATGCACACAGCTGTGGAGAGAATAATAATAACCATTTGTCCTAAAAGAAAGTTCCCTTAAATGCACATTTGCACTCATGATTCAGTGCAGGGCTGCACACAAATTTTGCATAGGGTAAAAGAGTAAATATTTCAGGCTTTCTGGACCATGCCATGACTGAAACAACTACAGAACACTACCATCAAGGCACAAAAGCCACCGTAGACAAAACATAAAAGAATGAACATTTTTGTGTTCCAATAAAACTTTATTTACAAAAGCAAGCTGGGGGCCAGATTGGCTCTGAAGTTCTAGTGTGCTGATATTAATGACTCATGTGGCTTAAACACAGGAATTAATCTTCCTGCATATTTTAAGAGATGTTTGACTATGTTAAATTTCAGCTGAGATTTATTTTTAAGCACACCCTCATCGGCTAAAATGGGATGCAGGGCTCCTGATTGCTAATAAAGTCGTCATTCCATGAGGAGTAAGCATCGTCATGAATACGCGAGTGTGATGCAAACCAGGAATTCTTTCTCAGCCTCCTTCTCAACACAGCACATCGAGGAAGGTTCTGTCCACTGATTGGAGGAAAACGCAAGACAAAACTTAATTGGCCACCTTGACTTGTACTGATCCATGAAGATGTCACCCCAAGTCTTCCCAAATGTATTTTTCTTCCTAAGATGCTATTTTTATGTGACCACGAAGCACTCTTTGAAATGCATGATGAGTCTTAGCTGTACAGACGCAGAGAAGCTCTCCACGAGCCCCACGTTGGCGGCCCAAGCAGCTGCCAAATGTATGTCTTTGGTCCGAGAAAACTTTAACCCGCTGTGGTGTCACGGCTTCACACAGGTCACCTGGAGATTTTACCAGGAACTCCTTCTGAGACAACCAGAGCATCCGGTGAGCTGATCTCTGATTTAAGGTGCTATTTTGTGGCATTATCAAAGAATGAAAAATATAGGACGTGTGTGTGGGGTGCATAGGGGTGATGGTGCCTTCTTTGCTTTGCTGAAAGGCAATCAGCGTTGTGTCTGTGATTCTGTCCCATCCTGCTCCTTCTCTCTGCGCTGGTGTTGGAGGCTGGAGGATGCACCTTTGCTCTGTCTTTGCCTTCCAGAGATGCCCCCTGGATACAGGTCTTTGTAAGCTGGGCTCCTTCACAGCCGCTGCTGGGTCTTCCCTAGGCCAGGCTCACAGAATCACAACAGCTCAGCAGAAGTCATCTATGGAGGACCCTGGCCAAGGGGCTGTGGCTGACCCTGCATTCTCCTCTCATTCCTCCTTCAGCCTCCCAGAGAGACCCCGAGCTGTCCCTGGTCAGGCCCCCAGAGGGAAGTGTCCAGCCGACCCTGCCACTGGGGTCCACCTGGGAGGACTACTCAGGGGGCCAGCAGGCTCTGCCATTCCTGGGGTGCACATTGAGCACCACCTGCTGCCCCAGCCCAGCATAGTGGCCCCGCCAGCCCCCTGGGTGATCCTTCATAAAGGCCAAACACTCTGAAAATGTCTTAGCCTGAGAAAGTCGCCGTGGTCCTGCCCTATCTACAGAGGGGCATAGTTCACCCTGGGGACCACCAGACTTGTGTGTACTCTTCTTCCCTTTCTTTTTCTTGCTGGGTGAAAGGTGGGCACAATGGCCGGAGCCACCGCAGCCATCCTGGACTCTGAGGTGATGCTGGAGATGGACTCTTCGTACAGAAGACCCTGGGTCCTGGCAGGACCACACCAGCCCTGATCTGGCTTCCAAAAGCCCTTCTCAGCATGAGAGACAAGCTCCTTTCCAGTTTAGAGTGCTAGGTTTTGTTTCCATCATTGAGAGCTGAGCATAATGCAAAGGCAGAGCCAAACAGAAATGTGGCTGGTGGTGGGTGCGGGTCTGTGTTGGCTGTTCCCCTTCATGAAGAAGGAGAAGGTCCATCATTCTATGTGTGCCGGAGGGTAGGGGTGTCGATCGCTCACATTCACATGCCAAATAAGAAAATAAAATCACTGAGGATACAGATACACTCCCTTAGTTGGCTCCAGCTACCCGAACCCAGTACCATAGATGGGTGCCTTAAAACCACAGGAATCCATGCACCCCCAGCTCTGGAGACCAGAAGTCTGAGACCCTGTGGAGCAGATGGTGTGTTCACGCCACGGTGTCACTTCCCACGGAACAAAGGACACCATCCATCTCTCCTGATGGAAGCCAACACTTGGTTAGAGGCCCAGAATGCGCGTGAGGAGACAATTTGCCTAGAGACTGCTTGGGGATCCGGGCGGCCTCGAGTGGGGAATGAGCCTGTCAGCCGGCATCTGCCGTAATTGCTTCCCAGGGCAAGGCCTTGCAAGGACAGCGGTCCGGCCATGCCATGCGTCACTGGGGCCAGCGCTGGCCCTGGTGGGGAGGGGCCAGGAGGAAGAGGTGGAGGACGGGGCACTGTTTTGTTTGCAGGAAGCAAACGAGACCAAGTACAGACTGGGTCGGGGTGGAACCAAACTGCCAGCTTCGTTCTCTGATGGAACCAGATGCTTCTATGGCTACTGACGTGTTTGCCCTTCAAGAAAGAGAGAGACAGTCAGAGAGAGGTATGTGTGTTATATTCATGTATGTGTATATATATATATATAACATGCATGTTCTGTGTGCAACGAGAGGGGGAAAGAGGTATGTGTGCACATTACATATAGGTATGCACACACATACATAACATACACATTGTATTGTGCAATGAGAGGTGGAGAGAGGTGTGCATGTATGTTACATATATGTCTTCATGTGTATATAACATGCACATTGTATTGTGCAATGAGGTGAAGAGTGGTGTGCATGTGTGTTACACATATGTGTCTATATGGCATGTGTGTTACACATATGTATGCACACATACATAACATGCACATTGTATTGTGCAATGCGGTGGAGAGTGGTGTGCATGTGTGTTACACATGTGTCTATATGGCATGTGTGTTACACATATGTATGCACACATACATACAGCAATATGCATTCTATGTGTGTGGACAGAGAGCGAGAGACCGTGACATATATATTCTTTACTTGTGTGTATAGAGACTGTTTTATGGTTTTTATAAATGTGTACATGTAACGTGTTTGCATGTATATGTTCACAGAGACAGAAAGAGAAGTATGTACACATAGATGATATGTACACAGAGACAGTGTTATAGATCACATATAATAATACATATAATATGTACTATATACGGGTCACATATATACTTGGATATTACACATACCCAAAACAGGTGCCGTGTGTTTATATAGACTAGTATATATTCTATACATAGATAACGAAAATGATAATATCTGAAGAACTTTTACATGTATGTTGTATGTACATAGAACATGCATATATAACATGATGTCTCATATATGTTGGTACATAAAGGAACATTTTATGTATTTTATGTGCACATATATGCATTCTTGTATTTCGCGTACGTGCATGTTTCTATATAAGATACAAATTTACGTACAATACACTGTATCCACATTTACATCTGCGTGGTCAAGTGTATATGCACTTCCTATTTATATGTACGAATAACACTGTTATATATTCGTTATACATGCAGATTATGCATTCGTAACATGTGCAGGTTGCAGAGAAGATAGACATGGAAAGGATGAGGGAGGGAGGGAGGAAGCCCCTTCAGACACATCCCTCCCCCCATAAGCAACAATATAATATCACCTCATCTGTTCTCACCTGCAGACCCGGGACCAGGTCCACCCCTGCTGGTGTTTTATGCAAACAGCCCACAGCTCTGGTCAGTGAGAGCTGGGCTCAGGTCCCTGTGGGAGGACCACGGGGCTCTGCGGTTAGGAGAACAGCTGTCCCCTCCCACTTTGCTTTCTGCTGCTCACCCGTGCGGTGTGGGGACGCGAGACCCCTTGGAGCCCAGTGCCTCTGACTGGGGCTCGGCAGAGAATAGACGGGCCAGCAGTTCCCGTGCAAGATGCCAGGGGAAGCTGGGAGAGGTGGGGAACCCGCTCCCTGCTCCCGGGCGGGACCACAGGAGACCCCGAGTGCACCCCATGGAGCTGTGCTCAGATCTGCTGAAAAAGTAGCCAGAAGGCAGATGCCTGACCGCTGGCTGGACAGCAAATCGAGGGTCACGGTGACCACGTGGGTGAACGCTGGGGGCCAAGGAGGATGGCAGGCGGCATCTGTTTGCAGGCAGGTGAGCTCCCAGGAGCAGAGGTTCCCAGTGCCTCCTGACTCACGGGAAGATGGGCTGGACAGGAGTCCACAAGGTGGAACGGAATGACCTCGGTTCTAATGCTGGCTCCCAATGCACCCCAGCTGTTTCCTCCCCAGAGACCCTGCTTCCTGGCTTCGCGTCACCAGCAAGGTGCTGGCAGGTGGGGCGAGCACTGGACCCCTTCCCACGCACCTGGCAGGAAGAGAGACATTTTACCCTCAGCAAGGAGAGGAAGCTCATGTGGCCCCAAGGTTGAACAGACAAGGGGAGCACAGGGGAGACCCCGAGAGCTCCCCAGGGCATTCTGCATGCCATCACCCATGACCGGACGGACCCTTCGCGGGCTGTGATAAATCCCACACCCTCCACAAGCCCATAAACATGTCAAGGATGGTGCTATGCGTTAGGATGCTTGACTGCCTTCATAAAATACACATCTAACTGGCCTGGAAAAGGACAGTTGAAATAGAGTGTATCTCAGAGTTCATGCAGTCAGCCACCGCTGTTCCCGTGCTCACAAGGGCCCCGGGGGTCTTGCTCAAATCCAGACCCCGATGCCCGAGGCATGAGTGTGGCCGAGAGTCTGCATTCTGCCAGGCTCCCTGGAGACACCCGGGCTCCTCACACGGGAGCAGCTCGGACCCGCAGGAGGGGCTGAGCCTGTGGGGGCAACAGTGACCCCACAAAAGGATCTGAGGAGCTTTCTAGAACTGCCTTGCTTCTTCCGTGCCCTGCACCCCGCTGTGACTCCTGCATGTTCCGATCTTCCTCGCCTGGCCTTGCGTGTTTTCCTCCTGAGAGATCATTCTCTGCCTGGAAGGGTGCTTTCCCCTCGACTGTAACCGGCTTTCTCATCCCCTGTGTGACCAGGAGGGGCTTCACCACGCCAGGGACAAGACGTCAGCTCACCTCGCAGGGCACTGGGATCACAATCAGGGTTTTTCTGACCCCAAACACCCCAAGACCACAGCCACCCACCTGCCCCCACCAGCCTCTGCTGGAGCAGGTCGGAAAAAGCCAGGAGACGAAGAAGGGGTGAGTCTCCTTCTCCGCGAGTCGTGATTGCCAAGAGGCATGACTCCAAGACAAGACACGCATTTCAGAATATTAATCACAAACAAACAGAGATTGCTTTCCGGACAAAAATCCATGGGAAGTCTCAGACTGCTGTTTCCGTCTGCAGTGGGGGGTCTCATTCTTCTGTAATTTTATCCTAATCAATGCATACTCACCGAAGAGTCCTATGAACCTACGATAAGCAGATGCATTGGAAATAATAATCCTGAGATCAGAAATTTGAAGTTTCCCACAGATGAACGGGGAACACCAAAAAGCCAGGAACTATCTCCATGTTGTAGGTCTAGCTGAAGTGCAGAACTGCACACACATTTGAACACAGGTGTATATACAATTTGCAAGGTTTCTGGATTTAAAAAGAGTGCATTCTGGACCGTAATGTTCCCCTGGGCCGTGCGTGGCCGCAGCAGGGATCCTGGTCCAGGACGCTCCCCCGGGGTCGAGCGTGGGCGCAGCAGGAGTCCTGGTCCGTGATGTTCTCCTGGGCGCAGCAGGCGTCCTGGTCCGTGAGGCTCCCCCGGGGTCAAGCGTGGGCGCAGCAGGGGTCCTGGTACGTGAGGCTCCCCCGGGCCAGGCCAGGCATAGGCGCAGCAGGGGTCCTGGTCCAGGACGCTCCCCCAAGGTCGAGCATGGGAGCAGCAGGGGTCCTGCATGGGCGCAGCAGGCGTCCTGGTCCGTGAGGCTCCCCCTGGTCGGGCGTGGGCGCAGCAGGCGTCCTGGTACGTGAGGCTCCCCCGTGGCCAGGCCAGGCGTAGGCGCAGCAGGGGTCCTGGTCCAGGACGCTCCTCCGGGGTCGAGCGTGGGCGCACCAGGCGTCCTGGTCCGTGAGGCTCCCCCTGGTCGGGCGTGGGCGCAGCAGGCGTCCTGGTCCGTGAGGCTCCCCGGGTCAGGCGTGGGTGCAGCTTGTGGAGAGCACAGCGTTTATAGGGAGCACAGACAATAATGAGTTCATCCATACACTCCAGGAGAAAAGCCTCAGATCAGTACTAGGAAGCAAGCAAAATTAAACATGTCCCTCCAATTAACTGCAGTATGGCTAATTGCATGGGCCCCAATTAGCAGGCTGTAAAAAACATCAGTCGTCCCTTTCTGCTTATAGGAATTAAATTACATGTTTGTCTCCACCAACAATATACATGGATTGTATCCATTAATTCTTTTCTCTGTTTTATATAAAAGAAGGTGCTAGAAATGAGGGGGGGGGGGAACAAAACAAAACCTCCCGGCCTTAGGCCTGGCTTAAAATTAAGTGAGGTCTCTTCATTACAGCTAATTTTTCCTTAAATTACATGCTTGCAATTGCACATTAGTGTTTAGCACAAACTGAAACGTTCATTGCGGTTTAACGCATAAGTGCTGGGGTGACGCCTGCTCGGCAGAAAGGCGGTGCGCCCCGGTTTTGCCCACGTGTGACCCTCACAATTGGGGACATGCCTTTGTGTGTGTCTCCTTGCTCAGGAATTTGGGGGCAGGCAGGACCTATGTGCAACGATGATGGGGATTCCACCCACCCATCCCCCACCCCAAAATATTCAGAGCGTGGTCCTGGCAGGTGCCGCGTTCTCCATTGTTGAGTCAGAGCTCATTGTGACCCGGTGTGGCCGTACGTTGCTAGGCACCTTCCCTCACAGAAATGGAAACCATTTCTCCACACGGGAGCTCATGTTGGAGGGGTTACGGAGAAGATGTCTGCACGGTGATTTCTAGAGGTATGAACCCTTTTTTTTCCCCCTCAATTTCCTTTCCCTGTGTGCCTAAGGATGGACGTTTGCCCGCACGTGAACATCTCGGAAATTCGCTCCCATGCAAAGCAGAAGGTACATCGCAAATGAATCAGCGGTACTTCCTGTCTTGTCTTGGGGCAAGAAATCATGGTGTGCCTTCAGTCCATGGCGTTTCAGAGTCGATGGCGAGAGCTGTACATCGAGATGGGAAAGGGTCTTTGAGCATCTGTATCTGAGCATTTCTCCTGGATGCATCCTGTTGAACCAAAAGTGTCACTCACATATGCAGAGGGGTTGATGTTGACTGGGAAGGATAGAGGACGTATGACAATTTTACCTCCTGCCAGGAGGCTCACGTGCTCCGGGGAGCTGGGACCCCAGCTGAGCATGCAGGTGGGTACGTCCTGGGAGAACGGTGATCAGCCCTCGGCTCTGGGTGTCTGGCTGCGAATGAGTGTTTTGTGCATTTATGTTTGCTCCCTATTTACCGTGCATTTGAGCATGAATGTACGTCCAGGAACCTCTCTGCTCTTTATCCTTGGAGGCTGGGGGGAGGGATGCAGGACAGAATGGTCAGGACCTGGTGCAGGTGTGAACCCTGATTCTCTGAGGTTGCATCTGGTGGCCCTGATGGCATTTGGGTGAAGTAGGTGCTGGCCGGTCGGAGAGACACAGACAGCGTCCCTTGAATCTGATGTTGTTCAACTCAACTTTGGGAGTGTCACCTCAAGGGTTTGAGCAAAATATGGTGTGTCATTTATAGGTAAAGATAATTGACAGTAAGTCCTGTGGCAGAGGGATTAGGCTTCTATCTATGTCCCCACCCCCAAACTGTCACGAGGGCATCCAGGTTTTCCATGCAGGAGGGAATGCCAGAGCACCTCTGTGAGTCTTTGGGAACAGCAAGCCATTAGGACCAGGAGGCTGAGAGCGGCACCCCGGTTCTGCCTCTCACTCCCTGGCATGCCCAGAACATGTACACTTTTGTCCCTTGCCCCCATCACAAGCTATACAAGGACAATAACCACCAGGTGTGCAGGTGTGGTCAGGATTCACTGGGCTTCTATGACAGTGCTGAGGCCAAGTCAGCGCAGGGGACCTCATACCTGTGTCGAGGTCATTAACTCGCACCTGTGAGTGACCGTGCCTATATGTCCAGTCCCTTGTGTACCACGGCATGTCACCTGCTTCTCACCCCATCTCACCTGCTTCTCACCCCATCTCACTGGGCTACCTGGACCAGGTACTCAGGGCGCACTTGCAAATAGGAGGAGGCATCGTACGTGGAGATAGGTGTCGATAGGATGTATCATCATAGACAGATGATGCAGGTGTGAGTGTAAGTACAGCTACCTGTAGATTACGCAGACACAGGTAAGGATACAGAGATATACATGATGCACAGACGGGATAAAGGTATATAAATATGGATCTGGATACATAGGTATACATGAAAAATGGGTAGAGGTGGATGATATAAATATAGATGTGGAGAGAGAGAGGTATGAGATACATAGAGAGACGGAGATAGACGGATACAGACGATAAACAGATACAGGTGATATACGGATACAGACGATAGATGGATACAGTGATATATGGGTACAAACAGTATGTAGAGAGATGATACACAGACACAGATGGTATATGGATACAGATGGTCTGTAGTTAGAGACGATATGGACACAGTGTATAAGGGTAGAAATATACACATACGAATGTACAGATACAAAGATACACCAAGATGGTGGATGGCATTCGCAGCCTCTGTGCCAACACCGGACTTCTTTGCAGACAGAGTGAGGAATTCCTACAGAGTGATCAGAAAAGGCAGACCGCCAAAAAGAAAATATACAAAGCAGGCACGGACCATTCACAAAAGGAGAGCGTCAGAACCGCTGGCCAGTGAGCTCAGGGAGAGACACCCAGCGCGGCTGGTGTCCAGGGAAATGGGAATGCAAACCTCCGTGGAGGCCAGAGCATGCCTGCCCACCGGAACGCTAACACTGAGACCGTGTGGGGGACGTCTGAGGAAGCACGATGCTGAGGTTTCTGTGGTTTATCTGTTCCTCTACTTAGACAGCGACAAAGCCGCCAGGCTCTCCCTCGGAGAGGGCTGTGGCGCTGGAAACCTCCAGTCCCCAGAAAGATGCAGTCCACACCATGCGGGCCAGCATGCTGTGCGGGACAGGCCTAGGTGCCCTCCAGGCTCGCCAGCGAAATCCGAGGGTGTCGTCCCCTTTAGCCTTGGGACCTGCGTTAGCGGGCTGGGGTGGCTGTAACAAATGATCCCACCCTGGGTGGCTTTTGCAGACATTCATCCTCTCTGGGGCTGGAGACCAGAAGTCTGAGATCCAGGCGGGGCCCTGAGATCCAGGCGGGGCAGGGCCAGGCCATACTCCCTCTGGAGGCTCCAGGGGAGGGTCTGGTCCTCTCTCTGCACCTCTGGCTGTCCGTGGGCTTCCCAAAGCATCCTCCCTGTGTGTGTGTCTGCCTCCCAATGTGGTCTTGGGAAATAAGGACGCCAGTCCTATTGGGTTGGGGCCCACCCTACCCGGGGACGACCTCTTCTTAACGAATTACATCTGCAAAGACCCTTTTGACAAATACAGTCCCATTCAGGGGTCCCGAGGGGGTTAGCACTTCAACATATGAATTGGGGGGGGGACACACGGTTCAGCCCTTCACGCATCCCGTGCCTGGAGCCCCCGGGGGTGGGATTATAGATAAACGTGGGCATGCTTTTTTAAGCAGGTGCTCTCAAAGCAGGGAGCCTGGAGCTTCCCTATGCCCCACCCACGGGTTCCCCAAAACGAGGTGCCCGGATCCCGTCTGTGCTGAGAACCCCCTTCCCCACGCCTCCCCCGTGGCCAGTAATGCCACGATTTCATGAGAAGGACAACCGTTAACATTTGGGTGGCCTCTGAGAAGCCCGTTCTGCTCCGTTTTTGCTCAGAGGGTGTTTGCAGAAAAAGTACCTTCAGGCCACCGCCAGCCGCCTGCTTGCTCGGGGCGCCGGGGAGCAGCGGCCTTGACATCCGCGGGGCTCCAAGTGCCTCGGAGGCGGAGAAATCCCTCGCTGGGGTAAGTGCAGCATAACATCAACGCCTCTCGTCTGCTGCGTAAACACAGGGAAACACGCAGCACCGGGTCTGCCCAAATGCAGGCGTCCGTGACTGTTGCTTACGGGGTCTGTGGCATAAATGAATCAGCACGTGCTTTCAAATCAATGTCTGACGCGGGGCTGTTGGTGCCGATTTGCATAAGTGGTTACGCCACGGAAGACGGAAGACGCATCCAGAGTCTGAGACTGTTTGGGGCTGACGAAAGAGCCGTGAGCACCCACCCTGGCTCAGCTGTCTTCAAACCGTGCTCCCCCTCCCTCCCCTCCCTCCCAGCAAGAAAGTTCCAGAAAACAGGATGCTTAATTCAATCCACGAAGACGTTACCTCCCGAAGGACCCAGGCCCGGCTTGGGTTGGGTGTCACGGACCGGGGTTGCGAAAAGGAGCTTGTGGTAGGTTTCGACCAGGACCATCTGCGGCGAGGACGGGAGTTAAAGACGTCGTGCGAGGTGGGGTCCAGAGGGGATGCCATGTGCCCAAACGAGTGTCGTGAACAGTGGCACCTGGTTCTTCTCTTTCTGCCTTTTGTGTTCTTCCTGTGTTGGGGAGGGGAGGGGAGTTTCAGATTTTAAAGCCGCGGCCGCTCCCTGGTCAAGCCACTTGGGTTCGTTTTGAGCTGGGGTGACGCAGCACAGCGTAAGGGAGGGAATGGTGAGTTCGTCTTTGGTTTATAAGCCCCAAATCCCTTTCAACCATGACCTGCGTCCTCCTTGTATTGGGGCCGTTGGCTGAGCACCCCGCTGTGTTCCAAGCGGGGTAAGAGGATGGCAAACGGTCGTCCTCTTGATCTCCATGCTGACCCCAGGGGGTGCGGGTGCCAGGTCCTTTTTGGAAATGAGGACGCCCACTGCTGTGGGTGTTGGGTGCAAGCTTGTCCTGGCTGCCGGGACGGGAGCCAGGTGTGGCTGCTTCCAGGGACAGGTGGTAGCTGCTGGCTTCCGGAGGGCAGCTGGCGAGGTCCCCAGGGCAGCCTCCATGCCGGAGTCACCCACACGGTGACGGAAGATCAAGGGTCATCAACGTGCCTGGCGGCACCACCCCCGGCTCCATGGGGACCCTCTGGATGGAGACGGCTTTGAACATGGAGACCAAGGGCCCCTTTCAGACAGAGGCATGAGACTTAGAGGAACCCGGCGCCTGGATGCAGGGCTCTGCTGGTGACGGATGCCTTCTAACAGAACAGAAGCCTCAATTTCCTGTCGTGGGAAATAAACCCGACTCTAGGTACGTGCAGAGGAAATGCCTATTTAAACATTTCCAAAAGGCTGACTTCGCAGGCCCTGGCTGGAAGGCTGAGGGGGTGTCCTGGGGAGCAGAGGGCAGGCCAGGGCACGGGGCCAGCGTTGAGTGGGCGCTGGCAGGCTGACCTGCGGCAGGAGGGGGACCCGCAGATGGACGCTGACCAAGGAGGGCCCTACAAAGAGTTAGGACCATCAGAGGCGTTCTGGGAAACGGGCGTGTTTGGGTGTATGTATGGGTACAGGGGTGTGTGTACATGTGTGTGTGCACACGTGTGCAGTCTGGTGTGCAAGGACATGCTGGTGTGTGTGTGCAGTCTGATGTGTGCATAATTGTGAGTGCTGCTGTGTGCATGTGTGTGCATGTGTGCTGGTGTGTGCAAGGGCACGCTGGTGTGTGTGTGTGCATGCTGGCATGTGCATATGTGTGCGTGTGTGTGCATGTGTGTGCTGGTGTGTGCACGGGCATGCTGGTGTGTGTGCTCATGCTGGCATGTGCATATGTGTGCATGAATATGCTGATGTGTGCATGTGTGTGCTGCTGTGTGCAACAGCATGCTGGTGTGCACGTGTGCGTGCTTGCATGTGCATGTGTGTGCCTGCTGGAGTGTGCATGTGTGTGTGTGCTGGTGTGTGCATGTATGTGCTGGTGTGCGTGTGTGCGTGCTGGCATGTGCATGTGTGTGTGCCTGCTGGAGTGTGCATGTGTGTGTGCTGGTGTGTGCATGTATGTGCTGGTGTGCGTGTGTGCCTGCTGGAGTGTGCATGTGTGTGTGCTGGTGTGTGTGCATGTATGTGCTGGTGTGTGTGTGCATGCTGACATGTGCATGTGTGTGCATGTGTGTGCCGCTGTGTGCAACAGCGTGCTGGTGTGTGTCCGTGCATGCTAGCATGTGCATGTCTGTGTGTGTGCATGCCGGAGTTAGCATATGTGTGCGTGCTGGCATGTGCATGCCATTTTCTTCTCCATAATGGAGAGTAAGGTAGAGGTTAGATCAGAAACTTCAATTAAGCCTGTAAAAAGACCATCTGCCGAACGTGACTGGGGTTCCGTGTAAACAAAATGCCTGCGCTGGTTACAAACAAATGATCGTATCTATTGTATTGTGTTACAAATTAAAATTAGATTAAGCCACCTACATGGTACCTTGGCTGCGTCTTCCACTCTGGCGAAGGCTGAGTCTTTCTCCCCGCATATTCACCCCTCCTGATGAGCCCTCATTATCTCTGCAGAAGCATTACTTACTGTGCACAGCATAATCAAAGCCTGGGGGTACGTATTAATTATCCTTTTGAATAGTGATGAAATTTTAAAAAGAGCTCCTTTAGGCTTCACACCATCAGCAGATGAAACAAAGACGCGCACAGCTTGTGCGCGGAGACTCACATGTGTTTTTACATCTGTTCAGGATATTTCAATTTGAAACTCAACAAGCAGAGGCTGGGATTAAAGAAGAGGATGGGGAGAGAAAGAAAGGGAGAGAAGGAGAGGGAGAGAGACGGAGAGAGAGGGAGACAGGGAGGGAGAAGGAAGTCCAACAAGAACGGCCAGGCCCCACCCTAGCTCCGCGACTAGCCAAGAAAACGAGCACCTTCTTGGGAAATGCACAGTCGCTCTCTTTACGTGTCTCTGACTGTGATTCCAGCACGGGAACCCCATGCGTGCAACACGTAGGGGCGTGAAGAACAACAGTCCACCTGTTAGCTCCAGACTCCTCTTTAGTTCCCGAACGTGTGTGTGTGCGCGCGCGTGTGTAACCACCAGTGGTTTCCAGGGTTGGTAGGGAGTGAGGTGAGCCACCAGATTTGCATGTGCTTTGAAATCTAGTTTGAATGAGAATGTAGCCATGGGGGTTGGGCAGAGAAGGAAGCATTCCATGCATTTAGTGTGATGGTTCAGGGGGTCAGAGGGAGGAGCCTGTAGAAGTCGAGGGAGTATTTCACGGACTTCTCTCCCCTGTGGTGAAGGTTAGCAGTGATGCCACTGGACCAGGCACCGTGAAGACAGAACTTGTGAGCTTTGGGTGGAAAACCTCCTTCCTGTTGGCATGCATGGTCTGGCATGAAACCCTCCCTGGGTGCTTCAAATGCCGGCTGACTTTGAATTCCCTGCGTAAAGTGGTACAGAGGCTGTCATGAAACGCCCACACCAGAAACGTTCCTTTGAATGATCTTCGAGAAATCCAAACGTCCTCAAAAGCCATCAGAAGTATACAGCAGCTGTGTCACTGAAAAGTGTTTGAAATGGCATCGAGCTCAACGTGCCTCCTGTCCCTACATGCTGATAAACAGAATCCCGAAATGTAGTAAGCATTCAGTGTCATTTTGTAAATCTCTGTACCTATTTTTCTGGACAATTAGAAATGCGATGGGACCTCCATCAACAGGGGAGCTGTTGATTACATCATGTGAAGAGGATCACATGGTGTCAGACGAATTCAATGGAAATAATATCGTGTGACTGGTGCACATAAATCCTACAGATTTTGCAAAATTACGTACTCCCATGAGCAGAATTGCCAAGTTCAGAAATGTGAGGTGACCTCCACCTACCTGCCTCTACTCTGTGCTGGCTATCAAGTGGCATTTTTGCACGCTTTGGGTGAAATCCCATTGGGATATCCTCATGGGGAATCTGGTGGGGACATGACCCCATGGTCATGGATGTGTGAAGGCAGACACAGAGATAGGAGGGATGTGGTCACAAGTCGAGGGATGTCTGGAGCCCCAGAAGTTGGAAGAGGCAAGAAGGACCCTCCCCTGGAGCCTCTGGAGGGAGCATGGTCCTGCCCTGCCTGGATCTCAGTGGTCCTGCCCCGCCTGGATCTCAGACTTCTGGTCTCCAGAGCTGTGGCACAATGGATTCCTGTTGTTCTATGACACCCAGTTGTGATCATTTATTATGGTTCAGAAACTTCATATGGTTTCCAAACAGACTCTGGGTGGAGTGGAGAGGGGGGTGAGTCAACTCTAAGTGGTTTGAACCCTGAAAATTTGCAGCACAGTGAATGTTTCATCCACCCAAGCATGCATGTTGACTTGAACTTCCTGCGTTGGATCCCGGCTCCTGCAAGAGGCACACGGGCAGGCATCCCACCTGGAAAATATCCAACTACAGCAGGAGGACCATGTGAGGGACCGAAGCTACGATACGAGACCATGACCTGTCATCCATGCAGAATCACAACAGCAAAGAGCGCATGTGACCTTGGAGGTCCCAGCAACGTTCTCTCAGAACCCCAACCTGAACTTGTGTTTGGAGAATCGTGAGTCTTTCAAACCTGGGACATAAGTTTGCTTTTGCACAGAGATGTTCACATTCTAATCCATCCATCTGGAGACAAGGAAAACAGGAAGAGAGGGGCAGGGAGTTTCAGTAAGGAAAAGTGGATTAATAATTGACCTAAAGGTTTTGAAAAGACCCAAATTATCAGGTTTGTGTTGTAAGACCCATGGGTTCTAACCAGCTTATTTTACTCCACAATCCAATAGATTGCCCCAAAAGTAGAGAACATCATGTGATATCTAATTCCTTATGTATCTTTGCATACATTCCTGATTCTGTGTATTTCTGTTTGCTGGTTCACAGCGCCAATGAGGATGCCTTTATTGTCTTTTTCAAGTCTCGGTACATCGGTGCATACGGTGTGGGTTTTTTTTTTCTTTCTCCCCCAAATATCTAGACCCTGTCCCCTGAATGGTGTGAATATTCGAAGCCACATGGTGTTTATTTGTCATGACTTCTGCCTTCCCCACTCAGTGGCAGCCTTCACCAGAGCTGGGGCCACAAATGAGTTTGCTTACAGATGTATCCTTGCATATGGTGCTTGGCTGGTGAATAAATCGGCAGAGGCATCATCGTTGTGAATGGGGGGAGTTTTCAGAGATGGGCACACATCCATCTTCTGCAGGAACATTCAACTGAGATGCTTCAAGGTGTCTTGTGGGTACTGATAGTATGGCCCCAGAGAAAGATGGTACAGGACAGAAACAAGCAGATCGTGATAGGGGCAAAGGGTGCGTTTGGTCAATCTCTACCCCTTGGGAACAAAACAGTCCTGGGATATTGGAATTAGATGTGAATTATTCTAGGGTAAGAATTTCAGGTACAGGAGGGATCGATCAGGGTAATGCTTCCTGACTTCTACTATATTGAGTGCACAGAGGACTCACCATCTACCAGGGTGACCCCATGACTGAACCCAACCAGGAGCACAGGGTGCACACAACTTTCTAGGGTGGATACACATTGATTTAATGAACTGGACACAGGCTCCCAGGTGGGTCCCAGAACTGACTCCAACCAGATGGACCGAATGGACACAGCTTCCCAGTGTGGTCCCACAGAAAACCCCAACTGAGTAGATCCAGTGGGAATATCTCCTCACAGTGGCCCCACAGCTGACTTCAATCAAGTGGACCCAATGGACACAGATTTTCAGTGTGGTCCCACAGGAAACCCCAACTGAGTAGATCCAGTGGGAACATCTCCTCACAGTGGCCCCACAGCTGACCTCAATCAAGTGGACCCAATGGACACAGATTCCCAGTGTGGTCCCACAGCCAACCCCAATGAAGTAGATGCAATGGGAACATCTCTTCATGGGGATCCCACAGCTATGTCCAACCAAATGGACCCCCAATGAATGTCTCCGTAGGATGGTCCCAATATCTAATGATGGTTAAGATTTGCTTCCATTGGCGGTTAGGAGAATTTGCAAAAATGATCCCCACTATGGAGAACAGCAGGGATGTTGCTTGCAGACCCGTCTGTCAGCTGATGCACTGACACAGTGGTCCCATTAGTGCCTCCATGGTCATCCCATGGGCCTCCAGTCATACAGTGCTCTTACCAAATCATCCAGGACACAGAATTCCACACAGCCGTGCCCTCTTCGGTTGTGCAACATGGCGGCCCCCATGGGAACACAGGTGCCCGGTGCCCAGTTTCTGGCATTTGAAACATCCTGGAAATTCACTCTGATGCTCTCTTGCAATGACCAGGTTTATCTGGGTTTTCTTTATTTTCTTTTCCATCCTGCCTTGATTTTCCTTTTCTTAATTTCGTCTTTTGCTCCGAGGCTAAAATTTTCTGTCTACTTTCAGCCTACAGCGAATTTTAACAGCTGAGTTAGAAGCCCCTAAAAATAGGGTTCTGCAGCCAAAGTGCTGACACCACGTTCTCTCCTAAGGGATGACGGTGACAGGGCTGTAATTAAAAGGACATGGGCCGGTCTGTCTTTGACTTCCCTAAATAGCTATCAGGTTAACTTAAAATAAAGTCTGTCCGTGTTATAGAAGGCTGCAGGACGCAGAAAGGGTGTTCTTCCCTGCCACAAAAAAAAAAAAAAAAACACTAAAAACCAAAAAACGGATTATCCAATTCACATGATAGGTGAAGAAAAGTGAGGTTTTCTATGGCTTTCGAAAGCATGCTCATAAAATATTCTTTGAACATGTTCCGTGACTGGTCAACAGATGGGGGGACGTGCCTCAGAGAACCCAGGCAGGAATGGCCGTGCTCCTTTGCTCCGTCCTCTGCAAAGACGCGGGGGTCTCGAAAGAGGCTCGCGTGGCTGCCGTTGGGCGGGAACTGGAGCTGTGAATTCTTAGATGGCGTATTCGGTAATAAAAAAAAGAGAGAGAGAAATCAACATCTTTCCCTCCTCTCTCTCCTTTGTAAGCATCTTGGCTTTTTTCTTTTCTTTTTTTTTTTTTTTTTAATCCCCTCTCTGGATCCGATCTTGCATTCATTTCTTCGGCTTGTGAGAACAAGAGCATCTGGAATGATTTTTCATTTTCATGTTTCCTTAATAACGTTTTCTCAGATTTCGTTGGATGCCTTCATAAAAGCCCTCGTGCTTTATAACTTAGGTTTTATGACTTCCCTTCACCATTGTTCCCGGCCGGCTCGGGGTTTCTCCTCTTTCTTTTCTTTTCTCTTCTCTTCTCTTCCCTTCTCTTCTCTTCTCTTCTCTTCTCTTCTCTTCTTTCTCTCTTTCTTTTTCTTTCTTTCTTCCTTTCTTTTTTCTTTCTTCCTTCCTTCCTTCTCCCTTCTTCCTTCTTCTTTCTTTCTTTCTTCCTTTTTTTTCTGTGTTGATCTTATGTCTCCCTTTGCTCCTTATTTCCAGGACACGGTTAGGGGGGAAAAAAAGACGTGTCCCAGAGCTGAGGATAGAAGGCGTGTTTCCGTTTGTTTGCTTGTTTTTTCTCTCTGCAGGTATATTATTTGTGGGAAGTCCTCTGTGGATACTTTTCTCCTAAATAGGAACACTGAGCAAACCCTAAGATGGGGGCTGTTGGGAGGGAGGCTAGGGGGCCCAATAGGACTTGCATCCTTAGTGCAGGGGGAGCAGGAAGAGTCCACACAATATTCTAAATCAACGAGACTGCTTTTGAAGAGAGAACGTTTCCGGCATGGTGGTCACTGTCGTCGTAAAAGCAATATAATGCATATCTGCATAAACTTTGAGCTAGTTCTTCCATGCATGCATGGTTTGCTGGGTTTCAAAGCTGATTCCCCCAAGACCCCCTTCCCGGGGAGTCTTGTTGTCCCTTAAGCTGGATACCCCAGCCCCGGCAGCTCGGACGCCCTCTCCGTGCAAACCTCTCCCACAGGTCGTCGTTCAGAATGGCCTCGCTGCCGCCCGAGCCTGGGGGTCTCATGTCCAACACGATGACGGACACTTAACAGGGTTTGATGGGTTTGGGGTAGAGAATCTCAGAAACTCCTGGAAACCCAACCGGTCTGGAAACCTGGAGACGGGCATGCTTCTGCTCTTGTAATGTCAGTAATGAGAACCCAGTCCGGTCCTGGCTGCCAGAGCCCGGCTGGGGGACGCGGGATGAGGCTGCGTGTTCCCAGCCGAGCCCACGCAGCTCTGCGGGCTCGTCAGACACGCCATGTATGCTCGTCTCATGCCCTCTGCTGGGGGAATCGGGCTTCTCTCTCCAGCCTTCCCATCCCTGTGTCCTGGAGCCCTTGGACAGCGTGGCCCAGGCTCATTCCCCGGGATCGTCCAGAGTGGTGGGAAAACCCAGGTGCACACGGACCCTGAATCCTACCTCTAGACAGGACCACCTGGAAATGCAAACATCAAGTATGGGGTTGTTGGTGGCAGCCCCGTGAAATGACCAGGAGAGGCAGCAGAACAGAGGGGTCCATGCAGGGACGGACGGGGTGCTCAGTCTAGCGTCCAGCGAAACCCGTACGTCCTGGGCACCCAGGGCCCAGGATGGAGACCCCAGTTGTCCCAACCATTAATAATAGGCGACAGGGACCCCGGTGATTTTGTAGTGTTGCATCTATGGACAGAGTAACTCAACACACACGGACCACCTTGCCGTTCTAGCAGCGACGGTGTCCCTGCACTGGGCTCACGGTGTCAGCTGGCTCCTTCTGGAAAATGCAGGCGAGGATAGGCCTCCTTTCCTTTGCAGCCTCTGGAGTTGCACCATCCCTGGATGCATGGTCAGGGCACATGCCTCTGTCCCCACAGCCTCACTGATTTGGAGCCCCCCACCTCCCCGGGTGACATTGGGCCCAGGACCATCCCCAAACCAGGATGCTTCCCTGGTTTCCCTCTCGACAAAGTCCCTTCTGCCATATAAGGGAAACCTCACAAGTCCTGGGGATTGGGACATGCTTATCTCTGGGGACGTTATTCCCTCAACCACGTGGGGCTCAGGGCATGGACGTCTTTGGAGACATGATTTTGCCCAGGACATGGATACACAGATGTTGACATCTTTGAGGAACATTCTAGCTCCCACCACATGCACCTGTGAGCTGAGAACCACGACCAGCAGGAACTCAGTAGACGCGTTGTCAGGTTGACTGTGGGGCATGTTTCTGCCCCCCAGGAGTCACTCTCAGGGGCGTGGAGACAGCATTTGGTAAGGTAGACACCCCCTCGGTGACCCTGAGAAACAAGTGGTCAGTTTGTGGCTGACATGGGAAAAAGGTGCCACCCAGACACGAGCCACGCCCCAGTCCTGAAGCAAACACACTGCTCTCCAGGGCAGACAAGACCCAGAAAACATTCCCGGATCTTGAAGTTCGTGGACGAGCAAGGCAAGGCATCCAGGGATGCCAAGCTGCGGGGTAGAGGTGTCCTTTCTGCTCTGCAGGTGCCCCCAGTTCTGTCAGAACAGAGGAATGGCTAAACTGTGGGAAACCATGCCAGAACGCCATCCCGAGTAACTGGGAGAGGTAATCCCACTCTGAGCAGAGGACACGATCCGTGGCACGTGGGGTCAGCCCTCCAAGACAAGGGACCATGGACAGAAAAGCCCTCGTGTCATGTTTAAGAGCTCCAGTTGAGTTAATGGTCTGGGTTTGGGGAGGTGCAGGGAAAGGGCTATGGTTTACTTTTGTTTTCTTTTGTGCATTTGTAATTAAAACTCTGGAGTTAGTCAACGGTCAGGGGAAAGAAACCTAATATAG
Source organism: Ursus maritimus (assembly GCF_017311325.1). Classification (NCBI taxonomy): domain Eukaryota; kingdom Metazoa; phylum Chordata; class Mammalia; order Carnivora; family Ursidae; genus Ursus; species Ursus maritimus. The sequence goes on along the minus strand of NW_024423319.1, from coordinate 124,490,465 downwards.
CCCCGGCTTGGAATCGGGCTGTGTTTCCTCCTCCGAGATGTACTGAGTTTAAGAGATATGCACACTTGACCGATGGCCCTGGGGGACCCCTATCTCCCCTGCAGATGTAGGGGCTGCCCAACACCCCGCACACATGGCGAGCACACGCCGCACAAGGTTTGGAATGGAGCAGCGACCTATGCGGCCCTGTGTGTCCTCTGTGCCGTGACATCCATCCACGAGGAATGTGTGACCCCTGGAAGAAAGGGAGGAAAAACACGGTTCCCATCTCACATGATAGATCACATGCGGGTCTCCACGTTTTAAAAGGTAATGAAAATATCAGGAGTATCGTACAGGCCAGCTACTCACAGGAGCCCCCGCCCACTAAAATCTACAATGCACGTGTGTGTGCTCCAAACGATTGTCTGCACAAAACCACACTGATGTGGGAAATGCCCGGGCTCCAGATGGCGGCAGACACAGGGTCCTTTGTTGATGGGGGCGTCAAAGGGATTCTGGAGATTTACTCACGGATCATGGTGGACACATGCCTCACACTTGTAGGGGTGGTTTGTGTGCTCTGTGGTCCTGTCATTTGGGGATTTATTCAAACCTATGGGAAGTGAGTGTATGGATGGATGTATAGACAGATGGATGGATAGATGATAGATGATAGATAGATAGATTGATAAATGATAGATAAATGGTAGAGACATAGACAGATGATAGATAAATGATAGATAGATAGATAGATAGATAGATAGATAGATAGATATAGATGATAGATAAATGATAGATAGATAGATAGATGATAAATGATAGATAGATGATAGATAGATAGATAGATAGATAGATAGGATGGCTGAATCAATGGATGGATGGATGGATGGATAGATAGATAGATAGATAGATAGATAGATAGATAGATAGATATGACAGATTGATTAATAGATGGATGGATGGACGGATGGATGATGGATGGATGATGGATAGATGGATAGATGGATGGATGCATGGATAGATGATGGATGGATAGATAGATATGACAGACGGATTAATGGATGGATGGGTGGATGGATGGATGATGGATGGATGGATGGATAGATGGGGGTTGGATTGATAGATAGATAGATAGATAGATATGACAGATGGATTAATGGATAGATGATGGATAGATGGATAGATGATGGATGGATGGATGGATGGATGATGGATGGATGGATGGATGGATGAGAGATGAGAGATGACAGGCATAGCTATAGGTACATGCATTCATACATACATATGATGTATCATGCACGTTATATACTGCATACTTCATGCACATTATAAAGCTGAATGCGTGTATAGATACACGCATGTACATATATACATACATATATGTGTATATACTAAGCTTTATGATGTTTAAGCTTACCATATATGTGCAGAGACATATGCCTATATGTGCAATAAAGTTTATTCTACAGTGACCACGTGCATGGTATTAGTCACAGCTCTCCAGACAAACAGAGCCAACAGGGTACGTCATATACAAAGTGTGATTTTTTTTTTTTTTTACAAGGAATGGGCTCACAGGGTCAAGGAGGCTGAGAATCCCATGTGTTGCCGCCTAAGTCCAAAGGTCTGAGCCTCCGGGGCGGAAGGTGTAAATCCCATTCTAGGCCAGGAGCAGACTGATGTACCAACTGAATCAGTCCCACACAGAGAACAAATTCTCCCTTCCACCACCTTTCTGAGCTATTCGGACCTTCAACTGATTAGACGAGGCCCACCCACATCGGGCGAGGCCATCTGCTTACTCAGTCTACCAATTCAAGCGCTCATGTCATCCAGAAATACCCTCCCAGGTAACCCCAGAGTCCTGCTTATCCAAATATTTGAGCACGTCATGGCCCTGTTGACTTGATACACAAGACTAAGCAAGGCAGACACGCACGTGTATATGCATTAAACCCTATAATATGTGCGTATACCTCTTTAATGTATAATATAGTCCCACAGAAGGTATAAGTACATAATAGATGCCTATAGATGTCATTAAATGCAAACTTAAAAAAAAAAAAAACTCCCCTTTTGGTAAGTTTCAGATGGGTAGAAAAACCGCACACATCGTTTGGAGTCCCCATGGACCTGGTTTCCAGAACCATAAACGCCGTGTCTTCGTCGGGCGCCGTGGTGACAGCCAACGAGCCAGCGTGGGTGCGTTACGATGGCGCTGCTGTCGGAGAACGGGTGAGTTCAGGCTGGTTTTGGGGGTGGGTGTCTGGAGCACACCGCATGCAGGAGAGAGGTCCGCGGAGACAGGAGGGGACGGCGGGACCGGAAGGGGAGTCAGACGTGGAAACCGGGTTCATCACTGGGATCCCGTGCATCCTTGGACGGCCCGGCGTCTCATCCCTCTGTGCATGGGGAAACGTGGCCACCAGCATGCACACGCATACGCACGCACACGCATACACCCAACTAGTCCTGGCCCTTCAAAATCAACGATGTTTGGCATGAAAATAAAAATCAACAACGTTTGGCATGACAACAATGTTTTACCTGGAAGCACTCAGCGACTCTGTCGCCTCCCGGAATCCGGGAGTCCTTTTGAAGGTAAGAGGAACAATTACCTGGGTTTCATAAATATGGAATTACCCACTAATGCGCCTGGTTATTAACTGGGATACGGCTTCTAAATGTGTTAGTCATTGCAATCCCGTGCTGGCGGAATTTGTCTGTAGGAGCTGGGAACAGCGCTTTGATGTCTGCGCCGGGCAGAACCACATGTGGCGAGGCTCCCCTTCTGTTTGCTGTTGCCAAGGGCTGGGAGCCGCCTGACAGTGCCGTGGACCCTGCCCTCCCTCAGGAGCTGGCTCTACGGACAGAGCCCGGGGTCGGGGGGGAGGAAGGGCCTCCTCGATGAGGTGGGGTCGGAGGCCCGGGACAAGGTCCACATGCAACAGGGAGGTGGGTAGGATCTTCTTCCTTCAGGTGCACGGGACGTGAAGACCGTGGGACTCCACGAGACGCAGTTTCTGTGGGCCACGTGGCTTCAGGAGCGGGATGCATGCTGCCTGGGCTTTACTTGCAGGTGTGGAAGGGTGTAGATGTAGGTATAGGTGTGGATGTACGTGTAGATGTATGTTTGGGTACAGGTGTGGGTGTCGGTGCAGGTGTAGGTGGGGACGTAGGTGTCTGTGCAGGTGTAGGTGTCGGTGTAGGTGTGGGTGTGGATGCAGGTGTAGATGCAGCTGTAGGTGTAGATGCACATGTCAGTGTGGATGCAGGTGCAGGTGTCGGTGCAGGTGCAGGTGCGGATACAGGTGTGGATGCAGGTGTAGGTGTGGATGCAGGTGTGGATGCAGGTGCAGGTGTCGGTGCAGATACAGGTGTAGTTGCAGGTGTAGGCATGGATGCAGGTGTAGGTGTGGATACAGGTGTGGATGCAGGTGTAGGCATAGTTGCAGGTGCAGGTGTGGACGCAGGTGTGGTTACAGGTGTGGATGCAGGTGTAGGCATAGTTGCAGGTGTGGGTGTGGACGCAGGTGGATGTAGGTGTGGTTGCAGGTGTCAGTATAGGTCTTGGTGTAGGTGTATGTGCAAGTGTAAGTGTAGACGCAGGTGTACAGATGAGATGTGTAAGGAGTGGTCGTAATCTCTATTTCCTTTCAGCTGAGGTGCCTGTGACATCAGCAGCTGGGAAGCCGCAGCTGGGCCGTTGGGAAGCTGGACATCCAGGACCGCCGATGGCACAGGTCCCCGCCCAGGAGCAGGAGGACACTGATGTCCCAGCTCTAAAACCATCGAGCGAGAGAGTGAATATTCCCCCTTCTCCTGAATGTGGCTCTGTTCTGGCCCTCGACGGATCGGGCGAGGCCCACCCACACCGCTGAGGCCCGTCTGCCTCTTCCGCCACAGAGACGCTGATGTGAAACCACGCAGACAGGCCTGGAACTGTATCCGACCAAATGTCTGGCACCGCGAGGCCCAGCGACGGTGACTCCTCCAGGGACCCCGTGGACCCCCCTCTCGTCAGACTTTACCGTGCTCGCACTCATTCCCGCCAGCCCGGAAACATGCTCCTGTTTTTAAACCTCCTTCCTTCCGAGCACCTTCCCCACAGTGACCACCCCATTTCTTGATTTCTCCTCCTGAGCACAGGAGGCACTCCTGTCAGTAGCTGTCCTGAGGCTAGCGGCAGTGACTGCCCTGTCCTGCCTCACCCCTGTCTGCACACAGGTGTCTCCTATCAAGGCCGCTCATGACGCCAGGTAACAATTCCTTGCAGGACCTGCAGGCAATGCACACACGGCAGCCACTCCCTCCTCCTGACTCACCTGATTCCAGGATTCCCGCTCCTTCCCCTCCTATCTCTCTGCCTTCACCTGCCTGACCTTCTGGAACATTCTTCCCCAGGTATCCAGCTGCATGGCAGCTCACGCTTCCTCCCCACTTAACACACAAACAGCTCATGCGCCCACAACCCGTATCCTCCTGTGCCTTCTTCCCGTAACACGTAGGTCCTTTTCAATGCGCCCCCAGATCTGCTTCTTTCTTACAATTTTCTTTCACGTCCGCAACATTGCTACAACTCTCACGAGAAGGAGCATCTCGGTGCTCTTCCCACAAAGCCGCCTGACCCGTAACGGGGACACCACGTGCAGTGTCGAACGGATGCGCGTCACTTTTGACGCTCCCGGGCGCCCTCTTCCCAGCTCTTGGGAGGTGGCGACCCGTGTCTCTCTCCCTTCTTTGTGCAATACAGCCGGGCGCCTTTCAGCGTCATGCTATAAACATTCTTTCCCCAACTGGTTTTGTTGTTTGGCGTAGCTTGATATATTAGCCCGTTCTACGCCTTGCCTCTTTCAACCTATTAAATTGCATTTGCTCCTAATCGGAGACAGAGCGCGCCGGGCATGGCGGCCCCTTCTGGGGTCCTGTTGGCATCTGTTTGCAGAGCTGGGGCTGATGAGGTGCTAATCGGATGCAGTGGGAGCGGACGAACCCTGGACATTTCTGTGTCACGTCCGTATGATATACGGCCCTAATCGACGGCAGTTTCATATGGGGCTCTGCAGGAATGCCTGTTGGCCCTGCACCCCCCCCTCCCCCCGCTTTGGCCCCCACCCTGGGCTGGAGTCTTTGAACGTCTGTGGCTGATTTCCTGAACATCGTGCGTGGCAGGAAGGCCCACACTCCCTGCCCGGGAGAGGACAGCCGCCCTGCTCTTTGCGCCTCTCCTTGCCACAGTCTCCCTTCTTCCTGGCGGTCCTTCCCTCTCCCCCGGGCTCTGGATTTGAAGAGGAGAAACAGAAACTTTCTGACAACTAGCGGTGTTGTTCCTACATATGACTGAGAGCCAGGTGGGGCAGGACCCCTGAGATCCAGGCCGGGCAGGACCTCTGAGATCCAGGTGGGGCAGAGCTGTGCTCCCTCCTGAGGCTCCAAGAGAGGGTCCTTCCTGCCTCTTCCAGCTTCTGGGCTCCAGGCATCCCTGAGCTGGTGGCCATGTCCCTCCCATCTCTGCCTCTGTCCTCGCGTGGCTTCTCCTCCGTCTGTGTCTCCTCTTCAATCTCTTACAAGGACACTTGCCATTGGATTCAGGGCCACCCTGATCCAGGATGAGCTCATCTCAGATCCTTCCTTTGATCACATCTGCAAAGACCCTATTTCCAAGTAAGGCCCTATTCCCAGGTTCCCAGTGGGCATGCGTTTTGGAGAGATACCATTAAACTCACAAAAGCGCTATGACGTCCCTCCACCACCAAGATGTGTCTTCCACTGGCTCAAACGTTCCCCAAATGCCAGGATTTCCTGACTCACTTGGTGAAAGATCAGCATTGAGGACGCAGGAGACTATTGATCCGTCATCGACAAGTGACCCCCGGGGTTCCGGGAAATGCCTGTAATTGAATTAGTCATCACTTGTGTCTGGCATGAACCAGCGGCGTCCGAGCTGAAAAGAGCCGCGGTGCCTTTTCCGTGATCCCAGCAGACCCGGGCAGAGGCTCCCGCGAAGCTCGCCGGGGATGCGTCATGACTGTGGTTTGCATTCCTAAACCCAAGCTCTGTAGGGTTGGGCTGCAGGCGGCTTCCGGGAGCAGGGCTGCGGCCCCGGTTTGTCCCCGTGAAGTTCAGCAACGCCTCGGCTGGCACGGAGCGAGGTAAATGTGTTTGTAAACCGCAGGTGTCGATAGGCCCCTACGAAAGTTCCCAGCCGCCATCTGTGTGCGCGGTGCTGCCGGTTTAGGGCACGGTGTCCTTCCGCGGACCTGAACCCAAGGGCGCAGCGCCCTCTGAGCTCCTGTTTGGGACCTTTCCGCGAGAGGCACGACTGAGTGCGCAGGAGAGAAGAGAATCCGACTCCCCCCAGGAGGGTAGTTTGCAGCACCTGTCTTTCCAAAAAGGACAAAATGCATCCCTCTATTCCGGGAGCACATAAGGTGTTTTCAGTGAAGCGAACAACTCTGGGAGATTCTGCAAACCAGGTTAATCCCATGCTCTAGGATTGAGGTCCACGTCGGGACTTATTCTCCCAGAACGTCACCGGCATGCGGGTGGAGTGACCGCAAAATTCAAATTTTAATATTCACACTGGTAATCTCAGCCAGTGGGATCCGAGAATTTGTATGTCTGACCTTCTTAGTCATGATTCCTTGGCTGTTTTTTTTTTTTTTTTTTTGCATGGGGGGAGGTGTTTTTTTTTGTTGTTGTTTTGGTTTTTTTGTTTTGTTTGTTTTAGTTTAGCTTTGGGATTTCCAACTGGTTTCCAATGCCCTCATTCATGCACGGGCTTTGCGCATTTGTAAAGATCCTAAGAAAAGATACACATCCAGTCCTAGATCAAATTTTGCAGAAGTTTTGCGTGTGCCCCCAAATCGGGGCCAGTCCTATACTTTTGAAGATTCCCATGGCCAGAGCTTTGCGGGGCGTCACGTCGAGCAAGATGGCAAATTAGCTGAGCTCGGGGATGGTCAGTTGAGCTAATCCACGGTTCTGTATTTAGCTGAGATGTACCCACGCGTCTATAAACCCACCGGTTCGAACAAAACCTTCCTAAGTCAGCGTCTTCACAGCGCACATAAAACGCAGTGAGAGAGACGTGTCAGTCAAGCCAGTATCGCTGCTAATTAGCCGCTCTGCTCTGCGGCTGTTGGAACCGGGGGCTGCAGACGCGTGTCGCTGAGAAGGTGCCCCGGCAAGCATCAGGTCATTTCGCGCCTGGTCTCGATGGCCAGGGGAGCCGCCGAATTGCACAGGACCAGGGGGCCAGCTTGTAGGACGCCCTGTCTTTGCAGAACCGCCTGGATCCTGAGCCCCAGTGTGCCCGGGGACCCTTGCGTAGGTGGGCCTTGTGCAAACTAGGAGCTGGTAGGATGCAGCAGGCAGGGGCCCCAGGTGAGCAGCCGCGTCATTACGATGGCAATGATTTTGACTTTGGGAGGCCCTCGGGAGGGTATGGGATTGTTCCAGAAAGAGAAAACTTGAAGACAGACTCTAGCCACATCAAAAAAATCTTTGTGCAATGCAAACTCCAGGCAGAAAGCTGGGGGGGCCCGCCGCCCATCTCCCCTGACCCCACCGATGGTTTCCGCCAAAACACCAAACACGGTTGGTAACGATCCATCAGCCAGGCAGGGTACCATTCATGGCTTCTGCGTGGACATGGGTTTTGGGGGCCACCATTCAACCCCCAACCCTGGCCTTGCTCTTATGACATGAATGTGGCCCCCACCTGATTCTATAAAGGGCCCCCAGCCCTTGAGGACCAGAGGGAGCCAGTACTCAGACCCCAATGGGAACACTATTTTATGTGACCAAGAGAGGACCATGAGGCCCCATCCAGAGACCCCTGCACACCACCCGCCCATGTATCCTTGTGACAGTGGGAGGCACCCATTGCAATACAGACCCCAGGCATCCCAAGTTGGAGGTCTCCTGGAAACCCACATTGTCCCAAAAGCCCATGATTTGGGGGCGGTTGGGCGTTCGAGACACATGAGTTACTGAGATGAACAGGGGTGGAGGAGATTTTTATTAAAAGCACAGGAACTTCCCCCAATTTTAAGTACCGTAAACATAGTCAAGACACAGAAAATTAGTCCTCGGGGACTAATTCAGGTCCGGGGCAACCCAGATAATTGAGTTAGTAATCATTGAAATGCACTCCCAGGCGCTGGGCTGCAGTCCTCCTGGGGGTGGGTGGGGGTTGCACCTGCTGGAATGAGTATTTATAGCCTAGTGCTATCTCTGTAATAGAAGATGCATCACGGAGAAACCCGATAAAGACAGTTAGCGGGAGAGGTGAACAAGTGACGGTCCCTAACAGGATGACGAGGGAGGGAACGCAATGAAGTTGTTTTTTAAAAAATTTTTTGAGCAGAAAAAGGGAAACGTCGTGTTTATTCCGACAGGTGTGGAGGGTCCAGCGTTCATGGATTTGGCAAAGCCGTGTGTTCTCTAGCCTGAGAGGCCGCGTGGGCCGGGGAGATGGGGTCCCAGGAAGATGGCCTTTCTTTCTGTCCACATGGGGGGGGGGGGACATGGAATGTCGATGCCTCCATGTGACAGAAAGAAAGGCTTGGCCTTCTCGGGAATTCTACTCTCAGCACATGTACCAACCAGCAAGGCCACA
>NW_024423319.1:124478224-124481338 GCF_017311325.1 Ursus maritimus | reverse complement strand
GCATCCACAACCAGGGTCGGGGGGACCTTCTCCCTCGTAAGCAAAGTTTCGGTGCGGCCATAAACTGTCCATGCATACAAGCCCTCTTGCTATGCGCTTAGTCTCAACTGCCTGTAAAACAGGACGCTGATTGAATGACAGTGAGTCTGTCCGCAAAGCCCTCTGCAGGGTCCAAGGTCACCTGTGAAACCTATTGCCTCTGACCGGACCACACTCTGGGAGCGAATTTTCCTTCAACTGATTAGACCAGGCCCAACCACACTCTGGGAATGACTTTCCCTTCAACTGATTACACCAGGCCCACCCACACTCTGGGAGTGACCGCTCCCCTTCAACTGATTAGACCAGGCATGTCCACACTCTGGGAGTGATTTTTCCTTCAACTGATTAGACCAGACCCAAACACACTCTGAGAGTGACTCCCCCTTCAACTCATTAGACCAGGCCTGCCCACACTCCAGGAGTGACTTCCCCTTCAATTGATTAGACCAGGTCCACCTGCACTCTGACCGTGACTTTTTATTGAACTCATTAGACCAGGCCCGCCCACACTCCAGGAGTGACTTCCCCTTCAACTGATTAGACCAGGTCCACCCACCCTCTGGGAATGACCACTCCCCTTCGACTGATTAGACCAGGCATATCCACACTCTGGGAGTAACTTTTCCTTAAACTGATTAGACCATGCATGTCCACGTTCTGGGAGTGACTTTTCCTTCAACTGATTAGACCAGGCCCACCCACACTCCAGGAGTGACTTCCCCTTCAACTGATTAGACCAGGTTCACCTGCACTCTGACCTTGACTTTTTATTCAACTGATTAGACCAGGCCCGCCCAAACTCTGGGAGCGACTTTCCTTCAACTGATTACCAGGCCTATCCACACCCTGGGACTCACTTTTCCTTCAACTGATTAGACCAGGTCTGCCCACACTCTGGAAGTGACTTCCTTTCAACTCATTAGAGCAGGCCCATCTACACTCTGGGAGTGCCTTCCCTTCAACTGATTAGACCAGGCCCGCCTGCACTCTGGGAGTGACCCCCGCCTTCAACTGATTAGACCAGGCCCACACCGCAGATTGGGAGGCCGGTCTGCTTCACCCACTGCACTGATCCAAATACCAATCACATCCAGATATGCCCGCACAGACACACCCAGGAATAATGCCAACCCAAATACCTGGACACCCCACAGCCAGGTGAATGGATATATTAGGCACTACATTCAGTGGCCTGGAAAAAAGAGCACGAAATCGGGAGACCATTCCGTCCTTCCGGTATTTCATGGGATGGGTTCTGTTATACCTGTGTTTGCATTTGTAAGAAAATTTAGCCACTTTTCTCCAAAAGCATGTGAACGTCACTCTAAATTAAGGGCTTTAAAGTCTGACACAGATTGTGGGCATCTTTGGGGCCATCGTTCCCTCCACCACGCAGGGATAGGAACATGGATGCCTGTGGGGACGATATTCTGTCCACCACGAAGGGGTAGGAACGTGGACGTCTTTGGGACCGTTGTCTGTCCACCACGTGGGGATCAGAATGTGGACGTGTTTGGGAATTTGATTCCATCCACCATGCAGGGATTGGGATATGGGCATACGCCCATTTCCAGCTCACCCTCTTGCCCGTGGCTCCCAGACCCTTCGTGGTCTTGCTGTGTCTGTGTGCTACCGGTACAAAGTATGTGCGTCTACAGGATGGTGGATGGTTGGATAGATGGATGAACAGGTAGACAGATAGATATGATAGATGGATAAATAGAAAGATAGGTAGATGATAGATAGATGATAGATAGATAGGTAGATAGGTAGATAGATAGATGATAGATAAACAGATATGATGGATGGATGGATGGATGGATGATGGATGGATAGATGACAAATGGATGGATATGATGGATGGTGGATGGATGGATTGATGGATGGATAGATAATAGATAGATAGATGATAGATGATAGATAGATAGATAGATAGATAGATAGATAGATAGATAGATAGATAATAGAGAGATAGATCAATAAACAGATATGATGGATGGATGGATGGATGGATGGATGGATGGATAGATGATAGATGATAGATAGATAGATAGATAGATAGATAGATAGATGATAGATAGATAGATAGATGATAGATAAACAGATATGATGGATGGATGGATGGATGGATGTATGGATGGATAGATGATAAATGGATGGATATGATGGATGTTTAGATGGATAGATAGATGATAGATAGATAGATAGATAGATAGATAGATAGATAGATGATAGATATGATGGATGGATATACTATAACTGGATGGATATGGTGGATGGATGGATGGTGGGTGGATTGATAGATGATAGATAGATGATGGATGGATAAATAGATATGATGGGTGGATGGAAAGATGATAAATGGATGGATATGGTGGATGGTCGATGGATGGTGGATAGATAGAAAGTGTCTCATGCTTGATCAGGGTGTCTCAGCCTCAGTACTGCTGACATCTGGGGCTGGATCCCCCTCTGATGTGGGACGTCCTGGGCACTATAGGGTGCTGAACACTGTCTCTGATCTCCGCCCACCACACACAGGTAAAATCTTCCCGTCAGCAGCCCTGACAACTAAGAACATGTCCAGGTTTTTCCAAGTGTCCCCTGGAGGCCTGATTGCCCGCAGCTGAAAGCCCCTCTTCCAGAGCCTTCTCTGGTGTGGGAGCAAAAGGCTAGACTCACCCCACTATCTCCCTGGTCCTGCAAAACTGTTCAGCCAACGGGCCATACTTTGCACCCCGAACGTCCTACAGCCTGCACAGCCCCAGGGCAGGGAACGGCAGCTCTCTCCCAGCTCCTGGGTCCACGATGGGGTTTCTGCATGGAGAGAACACCACCGCAGTGGGACGGACTCCACCTCTGCCTCCCACTCACCATCTGGGAAATAACTCTTGTCCCCCCAACATGATCCCCATATCCAGGGGCGGGGCTGGTGGGTGAATTCCCCACTTCAAGGACGGCCCATCTACCGCGAGTTGTGTGCACGTCAAGTCTGACCAAAGCCTAGGGAAAGAAAGCTTCCCTTTTACCCGTATTCTCCAACCTTTGCCTGTTTTTTTTTTTTTTTTTTTT
>NW_024423319.1:124474822-124478214 GCF_017311325.1 Ursus maritimus | reverse complement strand
TTTTTTTTTTTTTTTTTTTTAAGCTCACCATAGAACACGTCCTTTATTTATTTTCTCCCCCAACAATCATCTATTTACCGAGTGCCGTCCCTGGCTTCTCACCTTGGTGGTCAAGTCATGAATTATGAAGCTTGGCCGGCCGCGGCAGGCGGGTCCTGGCTGGTCCTGCTCTGGGTGAAGAGAGTACCAACAGTGGGGGCTTGTGCAGGAGGCCAGGGCAGGGCGCGGGCCCCTAAAAGGGTTTCTGTGGCTTCGAGGAAGAGGGAGGGAGGCCAGGCAGCCTCCCGGGCCGGCCGTGCATGACTAGGTTCTCTTTCTACACCCCTGGAGGGGGACGCCGGTGGGGCTGATGGTGAGTGTAGGAGTCTGTTCAGCACGGACACTGAATTGAGCCAGGGACCCCGTGCCTTGTCCTTTCCTGGGTGCAGGGCTTGGAGCTCCGGGGGCTGGAACACGAGGGTCCTGCCCCCTTGGCAGGCTCCCTGTAGGCAGATCTTCCCCCATCACAGCGCCCAAGTCCATGCACACCAAGAACCAATTTATGGGAAGCACTGTTCCAGCCCCGAGGGCCTCTGCCACTCCCACCCACCGGCTGGCATGTTTTCAATCCGTCCGGGTGAGCCTCTCTTGCAGGCTAGCCTCACAGCGTCCTGCACGTGCTCTCTGTCCCGCGTCTGTGTTCCTTCCCACTGTTCCCAGGGCAGCAGGACTGTCCATCTTGCAAACTGAGGGTGAGCCCTGCACGCACGGCAGCTGTGGAACAGGACCAGAGAGGGCACACGGGTACACAGCTCGGAGCACCAGGCAGCTCCCTGGAGACACAGAGATGAACTGCATGGGGTGGGGGAGAGGGGGCATGCACCCAGTGACACAGGATGTCTTCTGTCCCAAGGGATGCCGGCTGAAAGAACAGGGGCGAAACAGCCTCCCCATCGTCATGGTGAGCGTCAGGCAGCAGGTGCGTTGGGCTCAAGGACAGACACGGCGGGAGGTGCTTCTCCAGGGGCAGAGCTGACGCTCAGAGGATGTCCCTCCGGCTTGCATGCCCTTCCCAAAGTTATGTGGCCGTGCACACAGCGACAGGTGACACGTCACCCTCAGACTCTCCCACACCCGCCCCTGCACTTGATACTTGCCCGTTGCCATCCCGCGTGAAGGCTGCCGGGCCCACAGAACCGCCAGGCCGCTGCCCCTGGAACCCTGATGGGCGATTTCAGAGGCAACGAACGGGAGCCTGTCTGTGAGGCCATCGGGAGGCATGACGAGCTTCTTCATAGGGACGAGAGGCATCGATTCAAAACGCCAGTCTCGGCACCGACCCCAAATGCCTCCTGCTCACGGAGGTTGCACCCCGGCCCAAATCTTTCTCGGCATTTTTTAGACACGTTTTAGTTTTGTTGGAGATTTTATTTATATGACACAGAGAAAGAGAGCAGAAGCAGGTGAAGGGAGAGAGAGGGAGAGGGAGAAGCAGGCTTCGTGCGGAGCAGGGAGCCCGACACAGGACTCGACCCCAGGACCCTGGGACCGTGATCTGAGCTGAAGGCAGATGCTTCACCGACTGAGCCACCCAGGCGTCCCATTTTAGACATATTTTAAATGAGGTTTTTTTTTTTTTTTTAAGTAGGCTCCGCACGGGGCTTGAACTCAGGACTTCAAGATCAAGATCTGAGCCGAGATCAAGAGTCCAACGCTTCACCGACTGAGCCACCCAGATGTCCCCGGACATCGTTTAAACCAGAATTTTAAACTTCACATATCCAAACAGAAACCAACCACTAATATTCCTCAGGAAATTTTCCTTCCTGGATATGTTTCTTCATCCTTTTAAAAAGGGGGGGGGGATGTTTTAAAAAATTATTGAATGCAAAGACTTTTAAAGAAAGTTTAAAAAAAAATAAAAGTTAAAAATTACAAAAATTGTGTAACAGGTCCGAAGCGTCGGTGTGGGAGGATGGAAATGTCTACACTCGGAGGGGGTGGATGGTGGTGGTGGTTGTAGAAGTCTGTGAATATAGCTGATGTCACAGCACCGAACGCTTTACAGATGCTAAATTTTACGCCACATATATTTTACCACCTTTAAAAAAAAAAAAGGAAGAAAGTTGAATGCACTCGCTTGGCTCTTTTCTTTCTCGTTGACGTTCCCGGTCATAGCGCTCCCCATAGAATGAACCGCCCCCACCTTAATGCTGCCCTTGGGATACAATAAAATCCTACTTACCAATAATACAAACCATCCCTCTTCCGGTGAGAACTTGGGGCTTTTGAAGAATTTCGGCGGGCGCGTTCAAGTCGGGCATTGTCTGGGCGGAAAAGCTGGACCCACGTCGCCGGGCTGGAGGCGTCCGGCCTGCTCTGGTTCCGGTTTCCACAAAGCCCTATTATCTGGAGGAAAACGGTCCCCGTGTAGGCAGCGGGATCCCCGTGACCCGAGCACCTGCCTCCTCCCGGGTCGTGCCGCGGCCCCGCACCTGCTTCCCACATTGCCTGGCGCCCACCAGACGCTGGGTCTGCACGTGCGAAGGACACGGGCAAGTGGCCCAAATGACCGGAGACGCAGAGGAACGTGGACAAACACGCCTGCGCATCGCTTTCCCCAAAAGGCCTCCACAGAGACATCAGAGGCATCACCAGCAAGTGCGTTGCGTCCTCGCTGGACACGGTTTGGGCGCGCACAAAATCCCGCCTCTGGAGTCCGACCCTTGAGGAGTGTCCCCTGCGTCGGGCAAATCGCGCCGGGCCCCGAATGTCAGAACCGGGCAACGGCGGGTCCCAGTGCGCCCTGACCGTGTGGGTAAACGGCGCGTCATCGAGCTCTGAGTAAAGGAACGGCGAGGAGGTTTGGGATGATGGCAGCTCGCAGACACGGGGGCGCTGGATTTGTAAGTGATTTTGGAGACTGGGTTTGGTGAGGCTTCACCCCGTGGCGAATTTCCCGTTCCTTGGGAAGTTCTGCACGCGTCCCTTTGGGTTCGGTCGTCGCGGATGTCGATCGAGGGCGTTTCCATGCCGTTTCCAATTGCCCGTTGGTTTCCGTGGGCAAAGGTTTGCCACAGACGGCCCCGCAGCGGCAGGGACGCGAACGCACGCTCCGCTGAACCTCTTGGCTGTCCCTCTCGCCTCCGACCCGACGGCCGTGCCGTAAAAGGGGCCCCGTTTCAATCACGCTTGCAAAACGTTGCAGGCAACATGCGTGCCTCGGGCCAGCGGGATCCCCGTCCGTCTGAAATCATGCTTCCTGATATCAGCAGCCGTGGGTGGTGGACTCACGTCCCGTGCACACGCGGGGGGGTCTGCCCCGGTGGAGCAAAGCCGGCCACCCACCTGCTGCTGGGAGCGAGCAGTGTCTCTGCCCTGGAGCCGGGGGGGGGGGGGGGGGGGGGGGGGGG
>NW_024423319.1:124473122-124474812 GCF_017311325.1 Ursus maritimus | reverse complement strand
GGGGGGGGGGGGGGGGGGGGGGGGGGGCAGAAGGGCTTGAGGAGGGCAGTGGGGAGAGGTCAGGGAGGGCATAGGCAGTGGAAGGGGACATCTGTCCATCTGCACAGACGCAGGCGGCTGCCGTGCTCCAGGGCTGTGGGCAGGACTGGGTGGTAAATGGGATGCTTTCACCCCCCAATTGCATCCTGCTTCCAACAAGCTGGGTGCAAGGCCTACTTGACCCACCAGCTGGAGCAAACGCTGGCAAGTGACCCCGAAACACAACGGCCGTCTCCCAGCTGCGAGGGGTCACGTTTATCCCAAATTACAGCCCCCACCCGCCTAGTCCTATATTGGGACATGGTTGGTCCAGCCCGGGGTCCCCACGCTGTTTGCCACCAGGAAAAGGACGCCCCGATGGGGACTCTGCCAGGAGGAAGAGATGTCAGTTCGTGTGGGACACATTGGTTATTACGTGGCCCCCTGTCTGCGGTTCTTGTCAGGGCGTCTAAGCTGTGTGCCGAGGGAGGGGCCCTCCGCCCCACGCAGTGCTTCCTGCACGTGTCACCGGAATCCGGCAATTTTCTGAAAAGCCGCGGACACCTGCTGCCACCCAGTGGTGCGCAGGGAGCGTGGCCCAGGTGGCCGGTCTGCAAGGAACGTGCTCTGATCCGTGTCCGGAGGCTGGGGTCAACAGTGAAGGTCACAGGAAAACTGAAGGCATTGCCACCAGATTCCAGGGGGCACGGCATACCCGTGCCAAGAACCCCCCACAGGCTACATGTTCCCGCACACTCCCTCTTTGTCTGCACTTCCTGCAAAGTGCCGTGGAGGGTTTGCGTGTCTCGTAGGTGTTCACGGTGCAGCGTTTCTGCCCCAGGTCAACGGGAAAGGGCTCCTATTTCTCCATCCGGCCAGCCTTCCAGGATACCCAGGTCTGGCGATGGTGAATGAAACTTTCCTAAGTCTCGTCCTTGTCTGCCAGGAGAGAAGGTGTGTACGTGCCTGCCAGCGTCCCCGTTTGCAAGAAGGCGATGTGGACTTTCCACCCCATCGCAGGGTGGTTATAAGGCTGGCCCCCGTCTCAGGCGTCATAGATCTGGCGAGATTTACCTGCAGCCTTAACACCTTGCATGGAACAGGCAGGCACCCCAGCTGCTCAGATGGACGTGGGGTAAAGCACACCCCGGGTGAGATGCATTTATATGTGTGTGTCATGTAACAGGACTGACGGGATCTCGGCACAAACCGAACCCCTTGTGGGCATCCCTCCCCTTTCCAGGAAGGAGGTGAACAGAGGCTTCTACCTATAAAGTGCACGCCAGCATCTGGCTCGGGGACGTCTTATGCCTCGAGCTATGGCCCAGACCGGTGTTAAAATGCTCATTCCAACGTTTCGGGTTTTCTCGTCTGCAGGTGGGTGTTTTCCAAGACCTGCACTTGCCCAGCTGGGAAGTGTGCATAGAGGCTCTTCTGAAGAAGTTTCTGAGATCCTGCAGGAAGTTGGGAACCCTAGGTATGTTGTATTCTGTGAGCACCGTCCTGTTGCAATTGCTAACTTTTGGAAATGTTGCAAACGTGGAGGTACATTGTATCCTGTGTGCACTGCCCTGTTGCAAATGCTAACTTTTGGAAACGTTGCAAACAGAGGTCGAGTAGAGGCTTTCCGCAGCCAGACGTGGGATGATCTCGGGCTGGATGCAACCGCCTG
>NW_024423319.1:124342902-124473113 GCF_017311325.1 Ursus maritimus | reverse complement strand
CGCCCGCCCCGGGTTGCCCCTCCAAAGGCAAGCAGGTGGCCATGCAAATGTTTCCAGATTTGGGTACCTGAAAAAAGAAAAGCTTGCTCCCTCGGGGTTCGCGATGAGAGGGCGCCTTCCTTCTCTCCTTCCTGCTTACACGGGATCCACATCTTGCAGAGGGACGTTCCTCAGGGCCCATGGGGCCATATTATGGATGGCAGCGAGAGTTTGGCTTAGGGAGGCTGGTTGCAGAATGATGGGGGACGCCTGGATGAGTGAAACTTTCTTTGCTGGCCATTTTCCAGAAAAGGGTGCTTTTTTTCAAAGAAAGCCGGATTTGAAAGGGAGAGAGGCAAGCTGGAGCGATACTTATGATTGCTAGCAAAATACATCATTAATAAAAATCAGTCTGTGCTATTAGAAGATTATTTTTTTCTATTCGGGGGACCTGTTTTGTCTGCTGGAGGCCCCTTTCCTGGAGGCAAATGCATTTCTTTGGGATGCAGGCTGATGTGCAGAGGAAAGTAACTGCTCTGCGGAGACGATGAGGGGGAGGGAGGGAATCATTGACTCTGTGTGCAGAGGGGAATGGAGACGCAGATCTGGTTCTTACCATGCAGTTGGAGCTCAGCCCCGGAAAGTCTGAGCACCTTCCTCCGTGCCTTCTGTCCACATCCAGGCCCAGCAAGCCAAATTTCCATCTGCCATACTTACTGCCCCGTGCTGTGACTCTCTGCAGAAATTACCTGCCTCTGACCTTGCAAAGGACATTTTCCGGGTCCAACTACGTGACTGTGGAAATAGTAGGATAGAATGTATCTAACCGCATGCATTACGGACACATGAACAGCAGGATAAAAAGTATCCAACCTTACCAGCGGCGGAAACAAATGGGAGAATAAAAATGTATCGAATCCTATGCATGGAGGTAGGAATAAATGCTAAAATTAAACACATCTCCTTCTATGCAGTGAGGGAGAAAATGAAGACCAGAACAGGAGGCATCTAAATTTCATGCGTCGAGGTAGAAATAAATAGCATGATTAAAAGTATTTCATCCTATGCACTTAGGGAGAAACACACATAGCTATCTAATTTTATATATTTATTTGCCTGATAAATAGTGCAAGGGGGCTGGCTCAGACTTCCCTCTCTTGCATGAAGGGGTCTCTTCTACAAATGCATGATAAGCAACCAGACAGACGGAGCTTTCACATCGACTCTGACAGCTTCGTTATCCCCAGCATCAGACGTAGTAACGAAAGAGGCTTCTTGACTCCATCAAGAATCATTTCGGGGGCGCCTGGGTGGCTCAGTCGTTAAGCATCTATCTTTGGCTCGGGGCGTGATCCCCGGGTCCTGGGATCGAGTCCTGCATCAGGTTCCTCCGCTGGGAGCCTGCTTCTTCCTCTCCCACTCCCCCTGCTTGTGTTCCCTCTCTCGCTGGCTGTCTCTCTCTCTGTGTCACATAAATAAATAAAATCTTAAAAAACAAAAATAATCATTTTCAACCTCGACTGCTTCTTTTGGGACGTCCTGCACATATATCCCACCTCCAGGTGGTCGGGAAACCTGCATGAGACGCCATGAAGGGGACCAAGGTCTGCTTGGAGAAGAGGTGTGCTCGGATGACACATTTCTTCCCCGAGCTTTGGGGTGTCCTGCCTGCTTCTATCCACAGCATGTGTTTCCAGGTTTAAAGATGTGGGATTCTGCTCACAGGAGGTCAGAGGAGGAGATACTCTGGGGTGGGAACACAGGGATCTCCTGATCCTCTGGGAAGGTGAGGGGTTTGTGAGTGCATGGACGTGCTTGGACAGGGAGATCCAGGTGCATTGCACAAGTGTCTGTCCTTTCACGGGCAAACCTACTTCACAGGGGTCACTGTGCCCCTATGCACAAAGCAGGAGCGCAGGACCCAGGAAGATGCCCCCCCCCCCTTGCCCTAGAAGGAACTTATTACATCTGAAAGCAAAGACAGCTCCAGGATTTGCAAGGAGGGAGAGACGGTGCACAGCCCGCTTGACTCCCAGGAACATCCCAGCCAGCTTTTCCGAGTCTGGAGTGTACACGCAGGGGACCGCAAGCCGCCTTGATATGCTAAGAATCTGGCAGTGCAGAAAGCAAGCTTGGCCGACTGTTGGGGGCAGAAGAGACTCGCCCTGCCCATGTGGCTGGCCGCCCTGGAGGCCAGAGAGCTAAGAAAACAATGACTGTTCTCGGAGGCCCCCTGGGGTCAGGGGTCCAGGACGAGGGCAGGTGCAGAGCCCCATATCTGGGACCTGGATGGAGAGACGACTTGTCCCTTCCAAGGGGTGAAGGCTGGGGGTGGGGAGCGGGGTCAGGAAATGGGAGAATAAATTAGAGGAGGTGAGGACGCAGGGCCCGGCCCAGGATCGCCCAGCACAGCCACCCCTGATAGAGGCTCACGTGCCCAGCTGTGGTCCTGAGCGGTGGGGGCGGGCACGACGGGTCTGACCTACGTGCTGTGTCATGTGGGCCGTGTTCAAATTTCACCGAACACCAACGAGCATGTGTTGTGATATCAGATGCTCTCTGCTCCCTTCTCCCTGTGCCACGCACCGAGAGAGAAGACATCCCCCAGATGTGGAGACTGCCGGAGCTGCGACGTGCTGGCCCAGTTTCACGGGGACACGTCTGTCCCTGGGGAGGGCAAGCACGTCCATGGGGATGACAATCTCCAGAAGGAGCTGTCACCGCCTCCTTCAAAAGCTGGGGGTTGCACATAGAATTGAACAGTTGATATTAGTATGTATATAATGATACTACGGTTATTAATCAATGTCTAATAGGTTATTAATCAATACAGGGAAGCCTGTATTGATAGTGAAGGGGTCCGGAGTGAGCTACTGTGGTGAACAAATTATCCTGAGCTAAAAGCATCTGAGTGTCTGAAATTCCTCACCTCCCTCACCTGAAATTCCCTCTGAAAGCAGGGCCTCCCCCAGCAATGCAGGTGCCATAAACCCACTCCCCGGAGAAGCTGTAATCTCTTCTGGGAGAGAGGTCAGCACCACACACAGACGACACTGTTCTACAAGTATCATATCTCTTATTTATTGTCCAAAGGACCCAGTCATCTTTCCAAGTAGCCATTTGCCCTTCCTCTCCCCCTTCTAAGGAGTCATTTGTTCTCCTAGATGCCCTCTGCCCCTCTTCATCCCATATTAAACTGGTATATAAACCCAAAACTCTAACTGCCTCCTCAAGTCAGATTCCTCTGTGAACTCCTGTGCATATATGTACAGCTGAATCTGTTTTATTCTCTTACTAATCTGGCTTTGCCAGTTTAATTTGCATGCCTCAAGGACAGAACCTAAGAGGGTAGAGGAAAAGTTTTTCCTACCTAGAAATATTAATAGAGGGAAAAATAATCTGGCTTTTGCCAGTTTAATTTGCATGCACCAGGGACAGAACCTAAGAGGGTAGAGGAAATTTTTTTCCTACCTGGCAATATTAATAGAGGGAAAAATAATCTGATTTTTACCAGTTTAATTTGCATGCACCAAGGACAGAATCTAAGAGGGTAGAGGAAATTTTTTTCCTACCTGACAATAGTAATAGAGGGAAAATTAATCTGATTTGCATGCACCAAGGACAGAATCTAAGAGGGTAGAGGAAAAGTTTTTCCTACCTGACCATATTAATGGAGGGAAAGATAATACAGAGGGGCTGCATCCAACCTTGCAGTACTTTTTCCTCCCTGCCCCCTATTCATCTTTGCTATTGTTTTTTCCCCTCTTCCTCCCCAAACATCTGCCCCAGACACAAATGAAAGCCAAGCTTTGAGCTTTCTTGAAGTTGCTCCCCTGGTGACCCTGGGGTTGGGGCCATGGTGACTGGGTCCCCCACTCCTTTCATGCATGGAGGAAGGGCTCCCTGGGATGCTGGTGCGGGGCAGCCATGCGAAAGGGGCGTCCCAGAAGTGAGAATCCGGGTGGTCCCACTGGGAACATTGGGAAGCCACATCCACCTGCTCCCAGATCCTTGGCATTTCTCTCTGAAGGGACGCGTGAGTGTGTGGATGCCTGAGAGTTTGCCCTGGCGACATGAGGGAGTACGGGTGTCAGTGAGTCAGTGAAATCTGATGGCCTGCCTGGAGGAAGGTGGTGTGGGCACCGGGGGACACAGGGAATGAACGTGGATCTTGGCCGTGGTCCTGAACACTGGCACCTGGGGCCGCTCCTGGGCAAGTGCAGACCTCGTGCCCAAGGGAGGCTGTCCCCGTGATGGGAGCGTGCAGCCCACACTGACCACCACAGGCCGTGGCATTGATGGGAAGGCCCCAGAGCAGGAGACGTGAGCACAAACCATCGCTCGGCCTTGGCCCACGCACTCAGCACTCCACTTCCATCACTGAGGTGGGCGGCCAAATCCATCCCTAAATCTTAATGCCAGACCCGCCACATGACTTTGGCCATCGGTCAAGTTTCTCTGTCCCTCGGCATCAGGACAGAGAAAGCCCCTCTGTACCACAATGAGCTATCCGTCTGCATGAACCGATGGATTCCCATGAGGCTGTGTACTTCAAGTCTGTGTAAGTCGAGCTAACGTGAGTTGAGCCATCAGGAATCCCTTAGCTTTGGGAATTGGGGTGAAATCAGATTTCTGAGTCTGCAAGGTTTCAGGGGACAGTTCCACTATGGGGGTGAATCGGATTCGGAAACCCCCCCTTTAGGCCCCAGACGGCTGTCCAGTATTACAACCGTTAATAAGCATCACAATAGCTGAAAGGCGTAGTATCCAAAATTAACTGAATAACTGGTCTGAATTGTTTTTAAGGAACATGTCAGTACGAGGATGTGCCCTTCCGAGCCCGGCCTGTGTCTCTTCCCATCATGTGGTCCCAGGTGCACGCACGCGGTTGACGATAGCAGGGTCTCCTTCTTGGAGAAAGCTGGAGAGTCTTCTGCTGTGTGCAGGCACCAGGACTCTTTGAACCTTGCACCCGGCAGTCGGTGCATACCTGGGTGACAACTCCTCTTCACGGCTGTGAAAACCTGCTGCCGTGAACGTGGCGGTGAAAATGACTGGCAGACTCTGGTTTTCATTTTTCTTTTGGATAAATACCCAGACGTGGGCTCCCTGGGTCATACAGTGATTGCATTTTTTATTTATTTTATTTTATTTTATTTTATTTTATTTTATTTTACTTTTTTATTTTTTTTTATTTTATTTTATTTATCTTCTCCACCCTCTTGCCATCACATGCTATTTTTTTAGATAAATACATTGTACCCATTAATAGGGGTGAGGTGGGATCTCATTGTGGTTTTGGTGTGTATTTCCCTGATGATGAAGGGTCATGAGCTCTGTATGTCTTTCTTCTCTGCAAACCCCACGTGATTGTGCTCATAGGCAGTTTCTAAGATAGCCAAACTTGGGGTTGCCGGGGTGGCTCTGTCGGTGAAGCATCTGACTCTTGATTTTGGCTCAGGTCGTGATCTCATGGTCATGAGATCAAGTCCTGCGTGGGGCTCATGCACTCAGTCTGGCCTCTGCTTGAGATGCTCTCTCTCCCTCTAAAGAATGACTAAAAGAAAACACAATAAAAGAGTCAAATTTGTAGAATCCCAGTGGAGTGGTGTTTGCGAGGAGCTGGGTGGAGGAGGAAATGCGGAGATGCTCATTCGTGAGAACGGAGTTTCCATTCCACGAGAAGAGTAACTTGCAGACGTCTGAGGAGCAACGGTGTGCCCTCGTGATTTCTAAAGAGGGTAGATCTCCTGTTTCGTGTCCTCCCCACCCTGCACCATGCCACTGAATGACTTTTGAAATGAATCCATGAAAATCCCAATGTCATGAAAAGCAAAGAGAAATGCAAGGTTCTGTCAGAATGAAGGAGAACAAAGGGACCGGCCGATGGGACGCGCCATCCCGGAGGGGGTGCTAGCCATGGGGGCGGAAATGTCAGAAACAACATTATCGGGACCACCGGGACCACGAGTAACATTTCAAGGAGGCCTGTGGCATTCTGTCCACGTTGAATTTCACAGTTTGGAAATTCTGATTGATGATGTCATTGGGAAACCTTGGTCTTAGTAGAACACCTGCTGACGTGTTAGCCGGAAAAAGAGGTGATGGGTGCCATTTACCTTCGAAGACTTGAAAGGAAAAAAAATGCTTTGACAGCTTTTTCTCAACTTTCCCCCCCCTTTTCCTTCCCGTTTTATTGAGATACGATCGGCAGGCGACTGTGAGTTTGCAATGCACAACATGATAAGCTGGTACGTTTGTAGGGTGCAAAATGGGGACCACAGGGAGGTTGCCCAACACATTCATCGCCTCCCATAATTACCTGTGTCTCGTTTTTATTTTATTTTTTTTTTAAGATTTTATTTATTTATTTGACAGAGATAGAGACAGCCCACGAGAGAGGGAACACAAGCAGGGGGAATGGGAGAGGAAGAAGCAGGCTCCCAGCGGAGGAGCCTGATGTGGGGCTCGATTCCATAACGCCGGGATCACGCCCTGAGCCGAAGGCAGGCGCTTAACCGCTGTGCCACCCAGGCGCCCCTGTGTCTCGTTTTTAAATTTTGTGCTGAGAAGGTTTCAGATCTAGCATCATCTTGGCAACTTTGAGGCTCACAACCTCAAAGGCAGCTTTGCCGACGACAGTCCCCATGCCCGGACTCGTTCCTTCTGTCGCTGGAAGCGTGTGGCCCTGACCCACGTCTCTGCATTTCTGCATCTCCAGCGTCAAGAGACCACATGGCCACTGTCTGCTTGTGTGAGTTTGACCGTTTTAGATCCCAAGCAAAAGTGAGCTCGTGCAGAATTGGACTTATCTCACGGAACATTATACCCTCTAGTTCTATCCACGGTGTTGCAAATGGCAAGGTTTCCTCCTTTTTGATGGCTGAGTAATATTCCATCGTCTATATGGACCACATCTTATCCATTCATCTGTCAATGGACATCTGGGCTTCTTCCATAGTTTGGCTATTGTGGACAATGCTGCTATGAACATTGGGGTGCATGTGCCCCTTCTTTTCATTACATCTGTATCTTTGGGTTAAATACCCAGTAATGCAATTGCTGGGTCATAGCTTATCTTTATTTTCAACTTTTTGAGGAACCTCCATACTGTTCTCCAGAGTGGCTGCACCAGTTTGCATTCCCACCAACAGTGTAAGAGGGTTCCCCTTTCTCCACATCCTCCCCAACACCTGTTGTTTCCTGACTTGTTAATTTTAAGCATTCTAACAGCAAGGTGGTATCTCATGATGGTCTTGATTTGTGTTTCCCTGATGCCCAGTGATGTGGAGCATTTTTCCACATGTCTGTTGGCCATTTGTACGTCGTCTTTGGAAAAAATGTCTATTCACATCTTCTGCCCATTTCTCAGTTGACTTATTCATATTTTTAGTATTCAGTTGTAGAAGTTCTTTATATACTTTGGCTACTAACCCCAGATCAGATATACGGTTTGCAACTATTTTCTGCTTTCTGTAAACAAACCTGTTTTTTTTTTTATTATCCCTCCTTAAGCGTGCTTTTTTGACATTTTTCCTAATCCCCCCCCACTGTGTATAGTATATGTTTATATAATATATACAGAATTGTGGCATATACTTAAAAAGGGTGAAATATTTTTGCTTCTCAGTGATTCCCCCCTTTGGGGGCTGAAAGGCATTATACACACACTTACACACATTAATATGACAAAATACACACTTGTTGGTTAATCTGAGTAATGTGTGTGACCTCTTATATTATTCTTGCAACGTTTCTGAAAGTTAGACATTATCTCAAAATAAAAGGTATTTTTTTAAGCTCACCACCTGCTTCATTTTTCAGAACTTGTCTCTGACTGTCGACTGGGGATTCTCCCAAAGTTGACTTTTTCAATAATCCCAAATCACTTCCAATGATATGGGGCTGGGCTGGGAGATGGTCCACAATGATCCTTTAAATTTTTTTTAGGTTTTATTTATTTAAGTAATGTGTATGTGCAACATGGGGCTCGGCCTCGTGACCCCAAGATCAGGAGTCGGATGCTCTCCAGACTGAGCCAACGAGGCATCCCCACTATGACATTTTAAAATGAGAAGGGTGTCCTGCAGAATAGCGTCATCCCTGATCTAAGCCCAAGGGTCTGTGCATGGGGACCCTCCACTCTTGCTGGTTCCCCAGGGGCATCAGAAATCAGAAACACCCTTCCTACCTCGACATCCATGAGAGACCCCAGGAACTTGCCCTGACCTGAAACCAGGTCTTCCCAGGGTTGCATCCGGGCTGTCGGTCTTCAGAGAAGAAGGTGGGAAGGGTGCGTTTACCCTCATGGGGGTTTTCCCTGTGGTTGTTTGCACTCAGCTCCCTAACCCGCTGAACCCGCCTGCATCTGCCCACCCCGGGGGGGCTGACACAGCTCCATCCAGGGGAAGACCCTCGGGGCTGAAAACGGGGACCTTTTACCTACTGATTGCTTCAGTACCGCCAAGGATTCAAGGGTTCACATTCTCCTTGGGGGACACAAAAGACTGCCACGCTGGACCATGAAGGAATGTGGGGACGTGTCCCTGGCCCCAGAATGTGCGTCTTTGGCGTATTGATTATTTCAAGCTATGGGCACTTGAAAACCAGCAGGTGCAGGACAGACTTTCTCTTTGAAGTTGCCTGCCTCCTGTTCCCCCAAAAGGGAGCCGATTGTCACCAATGCCCTCAAGGGACATCATCACCCACAAAGATAGACTCTGGTCATAGCAGTGGACACGGACATGGACCCCACAGCCAGACAGACTCTGTCACACACCATCACACTTCCCATCCGTTCTTCCAAGGAGACAAGTCATCATCCCTAAAACCTCCTGTTCTCCCCCAGAATGCCCACACGCCTTCCCCTTCCCCTGCGAAGAGGCTGTCGAAATTCTCAAATCTCTCTGCTTTTTTAGCAATCCCATTTTCCCCTGTGTTGTCATCGTGACCACACATACATCTGTTCACTTTCCATCCTATAAATCTGCCCCTATCTGTTGATTGCACAGACCCACTTGTGGAATCAAGTAGGACTGAAAAAAAGTCTTTCCTGCCGTATAACCATAGACGGACCCATCCAGTGAATCTCAAGAAACCTAAAAGGTCTACAACCCAGGATCTCCTCCGAAAGCAGTCAAATGATACCAGAAATCACTAAGAAACAGGAAACCAGAAATTCCAATATGTGTGGACATCTGAAAACACACATTTAAATTCGGAAGATAAAGAAATCACGATAGAAAACACAATTTTTTAAACTGCGTCTTAATTAAGGGACAAGAACGGTTACCTTTCAAAAGCTGTGGGTTTCGGGAAAGAACAAAGACAAAAAAGGCCACTAAAGTTTGATTCTTCCAGGAAACTGGCAAAATTGACAAACTCTGCTGAGGTCCCTGGAGACAAAAAACAAACAAAAAATAGAAGGAAGAAGTTGGCCATATCAGAAACGTACACGGGGCAAGAACTAGAAAGTTGGGAGCAGTAGACTAGAAGCAGGAAAATAATAGTGACGAGCCGATCAGTAATCACTTATCTAGAAAATCCCGAAATAATCTGAAGATCCATTGACGACCGAGGGAGTGTATCAGGCAAGATCCGAGTATAGAATCAATATACAAAATATCGATTATTCTAGGCACTTGCAAAAAAAAGAAAAAAGAAACAAGAAACAAGGAAAAATAAAATGTTATAGAAGAGATCCCATTTAGGATAGGGTAAAATTAAGAACCTAAGAAACAACTTCCAAGAAAAGATGGGAAGGACCTTCTAAGGGGGAAAAGTTCAAAACCCTGACCTAGCATCATGTCATAGACGCCATGTGGGCAGGGCAGAAGATGTTAAGTGTTTTAAAGACCCATCCGACGCCAGTGAGAAATCCTACTGAGAAATCCTACTGACTTTTCTGGGGCATTTGACAAGCCAGGAATGCAAAGGGTAAAGGACAAACTCCGGGATTAGGGAAATGCAGGGGGACACAGTCTGGACTGGGGCCCCAGAGCCCTGAGAGTCAGGGCCAGTTGCCTGCGTTGTGCACATTTTGACAGGAGGGGGCGCAGGGGTGACAAGGAAACACGTGGCCTTTGGAGAAAACGCCGCTGCCCTGCACCCCTGCGTCCCACCCCACCCCGATTTGGGGGGCGGGACTCCCCGGGGGATTGTAAGTCTCGGGCGGGCTCGGAGGCTGGGCCACCCCATTTGCAGAAACCCGTAGGGCAGAGTGGGGACACCGCCTTGCAGAAGGGAAGGGACATTTTCTTACCCGAGAATGTAACAGATCCGAAATCTAAGGGAAATCAGATCCCGAGTCCTGCCTGGTAGGAGTTTTTCCAGGCATCACAGGGAAGTGGGGGGAAAACTCCAGTTCTTGCATGAATTTGCCCCAAACCACTCTTGATGTCTGTTGTCTTTCTAAAGTAGTTCTCGCTCTTAAGGTGAGAATCTTACCAGAGAATCCTCTGTGGGGTTTCTGTTTTTAACGTTACCCCATCATTTTGTCCCTGGCAGAAAGAAATATGTTTCCTTCTGTGCGGGATGATTCCACATAATTTTAGCACATCTGTCATAAATATATATATTTTATCGTTATCCGAGCATTTGGTTATTGGCAGAACTCTCTTTTTATCTGGGGGATGATGGGGCTTAGTTGTAGCACGTCTGTCCCATATAAATATAGTTTTATATACATTTATACATTTTGAATGTTCTCTGTGCTGTTATTGGCAGAATTCTTTTTTTATCAGGGGGAATGATTCAGTGGGGTTTTAGCGTAACTGGACCATATGTATTTTTTTAATGCTATCAGATCATTTTGTGATTCGCAGAATTATCTTTTTTGGGGTGGGGGATAATTTTGCATAGTTTCAGCACACCTGTCCCATATCTATATTTTTAACGTTATCTTGTGCCATGTATATGTTTTAATATTATCCGATCATTTTGTTATTGGCAGAATTTGTTTTTTTTTTAAATTTGGGGAGCAAATTGGCAAAGTTTGAGCACAATTGTCCTATATATATACTTTTTTTAAAATGCTATCTGATCATTTTGCTATTGATATAATTACCTTTTTTTTATTTGGGGGACAATTTGGCATAGTTTTTGCACCTGTCCCATATATACATATATATATATATATATTTTTTTTTTTTTTAATGTTACCCGATCATTTTGGTTTTGGAGAATTGTCTTTTTTTTTTTTTAATTAGGGGATGATTTGGCAAAGTTTTAGCATAATTGTCATATATATCATATATATATATATATTAATGTTATCCGATCATTTTGGTTTTGGCAGAATTGTCTTTTTTTTTTAAATTAGGGGATGATTTGGCAAAGTTTTAGCATAATTGTCATATATATCATATGTATATATTTTTTTAAGGTTATCCAATCATTTTGTTATTGGCAGTATTCTCTTTTTTTTATTTGGGGGACAGTTTGGCATAGTTTTAACATAACTGTCCCATATATATCTTTTTAATGCTATCGAATCATTTTGTTACGGGCAGACTTACCTTTCTTTATTTGGGGCATGATTCGGCATAGTCTTGGTACACCTGTTCCCTGTGCCTTTGAGTGAAATCAGCTTATTTGGTATTGGATCCTAGGTCCCCTCTGTCCCCCCCAGGCAGGAAGTCAGGCCGCCCCTCCCCCTCCTCTGGCTCCGGGGGTCACCCGACCCTGCCTTCCTGCATTCCACGGAGAGGTGTGTGCTTGGGGCTTTTCAAAAGAAACCCCAAACATGTTTCCCGGGTCCCATGCAGAAGTCACACATTCCGCACCCTACGGCTGGCTTCACTTTTGTCCCCCTTCCTGTGTCTTTGTGCCCCATGGGGACCCGGAGCTGGTGTCAAGATTATTTTGAGCCAAAGGTGTTTGAGAATCGACAGAGGCAGAAAGAAGCCTTCTCTGGCGGTTCCCTCATGCAACACAAAGCTGTAACTCCCGGGAAGCAAATCTCCATAAATTCCTCTTGTGGCAGGCTCCTTGCCCCGGAAGGCAGAAAGCAGTAAAACCCACCCAAACCCCTTGTCCAGGGCAGTTTACGGCCCTGTAGGAGATGCCGAGACCCCTCATATCTGCTGTTTGTTCACAGAAAACCCATTGATGGTTTATTCCCCCCATCTCTTGAGACCAGATGTCTGAGATCCAAGCGGGGCAGGACCACTGAGATCCAGGTGGGGCAGGGCTGTGCTCCCTCCAGAGGCTCCAGGGGAGGGTCCTTCCTGCCTCTTCCAGCTTCGGGGGCTCCAGGCGTCCCTGGGCTGGTGGCCACGTCCCTCCCATCTCTGCCTCTGTATTCATGTGGCTTCTCCTCTGTGTCTGTGTCTCCTTTTCTGTCTCTTACAAGGACACCTGTCATTGCATTTAGGGCCTCCCTGATCCAGGATGAGCTCATCTCAGTTCCTTCACTTAATCTGCAAAGACCCTATTTCCAGATAATGTCCCGTTCTGAGGTTGTGGGTGGACATTAATGCGGGGGGACCCCGTGAACCCACTACCACCACTGAATTACCCACCTATGCTCATTGTCCTGAAGCAAAGCTAAGCTCGGGAGGTAACTTTGTTTAGTCGAAACATGCAGGTCCGTGAGGCATGGGACACTTGGTTACAATCCCCAACTATAGGACCCAAAACCATTATAGGAGATGTGTTCTCAAGAACCACATAGTGCTTATGGAAGTGCCTGCAATACGAGAAAGAAAACAAAAATGACAGCATTTTGGAATAGGTGGGAAATCACACCACTCTCACGATGGAGAGGAGAGCCCGTCAAAGCATGAGAAGGGGGGTAATTCTGCCAGCATCCCAAATGAGCTGGGGAGTGTATTCTGGGAAGAAACGCAGCCCTGCAGACACCTTGATTCCGGGCGTGCGAACAGGCCCTGAGTTGAACACGCCGCTCGGCAGCGTGCAGCCTGTGCCTGGAAGTGTGAGCAACAAAATGAATGCTGTGCTCTATCTTACACAGCGTAGCTAACTAATGTAATGTCTAACTCTCCATTTACATACATGAAATACACCCATGATGACAAATGGAGAATTATTATACCTTCCAGCAGCGGGGCCGGGAGAGAGAATAGGAAGGCCTCTTTATGGCATATGGGATAGGGAATGTTTGCTTCAACGAGACACAGCACATGCACTCTGCAAAGGAAAGGAATCTTGGTCGGCATCAGCGTCTCCCCAGATTTGGGGAATTCGGATCCCCAGCAACCCTCTAGAGAGGGTTAGCAAGTTCATAAAAATATCCTCTTAGACGTGAGCAAGTGGAGGGACTTCTGTGCAGGTCATCGGTCAACGCCATTCAGGTTTTATGTTTGAAGGAATCCAGAGAAGTCTGCCCGGCCAGAATTCCTCAGCCGCGGGCTGTCGTCACGTGGTGATGTCTCCATAGGACACATGCAATCATCCTAGGCTATGTTTACGACCCTTTCCCTCCAAAGGGTTTCCGACGCAAAGGCATGCACGCAAATGATGCCGACCTTAAAAAGCCCTCAAGGTTTGCTAAGACAGAGTTTCCCAAATCCCCTGTTTCTAGCGTGACCGCCGGTGACCACCCAGATGTGAACTCCAGGCGGGGAGCCAAAGGAAAATTGAAAATTCCCTCTTTACGGACGCCTTGATCTCACCAGCCGCGATGTGCCAAAGACTGAGCAGACAAAAACCAGGCGGCTCGGCAAATCCCAAAATAGGAACCCGCCGGCTCGCTTGTTATAAAATTTAACCGTTTTGCAAGAGTGCGCGCGTGACGGTCTGGGGTTTTTAGAACCTGGATACGGAAGTGCGCGTGTCGAACTGGATTTTGGTTCTAAGAACTTCGTAAAAAGTGATTTTTGACTTAAGACTTGGAGGGTCTCAAGCCATGGAGCTCAGCACCTCTTAAATTCATGTTTTCTTGGCAGGCGTACGGAGATAAAATGTGTAGCCTTTAAATATTCATCTTAGGGGATTTTTTTTAATGGAAGAAAATGTGAGAATGTAGAAAGAAAGCAGCGATGCGAACAAAATGTAGACATCTTTACGATGTATTTTTCCAAATAACCAGAGGCACCTCGCGATGCCTGGCAAATGTCTCGACTTTTTTTTTTTTTTTTTTTTGCTTTCCCCTATTACAATCCTAATTGCTTCTCCTGTGTAACGTACCCGCCCATCGAAAGCATCTGCCAGTCCTGGTCTCGAGGGTGATAGGAGATACCGATCCCGGCTTCCAAACGTGGCCGGAGACTTTCATTAAAACAAGGGCCAGTTTGTCCAGAGGGATTTCTGAGCGTACGTTTTTATGGCTGAGTTTTGAACGCACAGAAATGCTGAGCGAGGGCAATGCAAGCAAGGCATGTGTATTCTGAAACGGCTTTCTGTGGGTTCTGGGCTTCAGCTAATGAACGGGTTTAATGGGGATGATGGGAGTCGTATTTCTCACGGTCGGAGAAAGATTTGCGCAGATGGGAAGATGGAGAGGGGAATGAACTCAGAGGTGTTGCCCTGGGGTTGGGGTATTATCAGCGTGTGAGTCACCCCGGGGGCGACCGTAGCAAAGCAACATAAACCAGGTGGCCTGAAACCACAGAAATATATCCGGCCACCTCCAGCTCTGCAGACCAGAGTCTGAGATCCAGGCGGGGCAGGACCCCTGAGATCCAGGCGGGGCAGAGACATGCTCCATCCAGAGGCTCTGGGGAGGGTCCTTCCTCCTCTTCCAGCTTCTGGGGCTCCAGGCATCCCTGGGCTGGTGGCCATGTCCCTCCCATCTCTGCTTCTTTGCTCACGTGGCTTCTCCTCTGTGTCTGTGTGTCTCCTCTTCTGTCTCTTACAAGGACACGAGTCATTGGATTCAGGGCCACCCTGATCCAGGTTGAGCTCATCTCAGATCCTTCATTAATCACATCTGCAAAGACCCCATTTTCAAATAAGGTCCCATTCTCGGGGATGCATGGACGTGAATTTGGGGGGCCAGCATTCTACCCAGTACACGCTCACATTAAGAACCCCATAAAGACCCGCTCAGCAGTTAAGTGGTGAACTTCCTCCAAAATGTGACTGCAACCGTTGATTCTTGTGTCTTTCTGATACTCTGACGTGTGTGCCTCGAATGTCTCATCACGAGGGTTTTTAACAAGTATTTTTGGGGTCACTGGCTGGTTGGCATACTAGTGAAGGGTATGTGGTCTCCGCATAGAAAAAGAGATGCAGAAGCTCCTTCACGGTTTCCTGGTGTGAGTGTAGGGGTTTACGTCTTTGAGGTTGGCAGTGGCCACTGGTGAGCCGGCGTCATCGTCCGGGGCAGCCGACATCGGGGACCGTTGCTGGTTTCCTGGCTGTGAGTGGGTAGAGTCCGCAATCGCACGTTTCTCCCATCTTTCCGTGCAGTGCAGTGGACAGAAATGGGGGCAGAAGGAGTCAGAAGCAGCCTCCCTTGGGAGACAGAAGCCCAGTGGACAATGGACAGTGTTTCTTCATCTCCCAGGAGGGTCGCAGAGCCCAGCCGAGGCACAGGGCCAGGAGGTCACCCACGCCCTGTGCATGATGTGGCAAGCTACTCTGCACCTGGACGAGCCCTGTGGCTGCAAGCAGGACAGAAGCGAGGCCACGGGGGGCGGGGGGGCAGGTGTTCCCATAGAAGAACGGCCACTGCAAGAAACAGATGCAACCACAGCCACGTCCTTGGAGGCCAGTGTAGACAGGCACAGAGGAGCCAGATTCCTGCCCACCATCCTGGGATGCCCGAAAACCCCAGCCAGCCAGCTTTGCCACCTCCTCCAGGAAGTCCCACAGGATGTGCCCAAAGCAGCCTTAAACAACCCACGTGTCGTCGGGACGGGATGTGATCGTCCTGTAATCTTATACTTCTGTCCTCAAGCCAAACAGGTGGAATCCAGATGATGCCGGTGTTCAGATCTCCTGACCCATTCCTCCATCCGCGGAGACTTACGCGGCTTCCATGTCTGCTGCGAATCGGGGTGCCGTGAGCATGGGGGTGCAGGGGTCTTTCTGAATTAGGGATTGTGTGTCCTTTGCATACACGCCCAGCAGAGGCCTCGTCGGACGGCACGGTGTCTTTTCTTATTTCACAAACAACATCGCCTCGTACGTTCCCTCCGTTCTTGTCACCAAAGTGTGGATTATACGCCCCGGGGCTGCTGGAGCCCCGACGTCCAAAGCGAACGGACCTCCTTCCGTCCACATCCAAAGCCGTTAACAGCAGGGGCGAAAACACGAAGGGGGGGGGAGCGTCGTCATTAGAACAAAGCAGCACACTGGGGGGCCAACACCAAACACTAAAAACACATGCAACACCGAAAACCCGCCAGCCCGAGGATACACCACACGCTGTTTCCAAGCCCCCAGCTGGTGACGCAGGATCGCAGGACAATTCCAGAGCCAACGTGGCTCCTGGGTCGCCAGCTTCTCCACCCATCGAACCCATGTGTGCGCAACTCTCTGAAAAACCCAACGCTTACCCTGGTGGCGGGACTAGGTTCCGGAGGACGCCGGTCAGCTCCCGGATTTTACGCGTCGCGTGAAGCAGGGAGAGAGGCTGGGCCCACCTGCGACACAGCCCAGAGACACCTGCAGAATCAGGCGCCCTGGGTGGGACGCACACAAGCCTTCCGGGGGCTTCCATGCCCTCCGGAGCCTGAGAGCCCCCCCCGCTTTATGCCGTGTGGGCTTTTTGAGGCTTTGCAAGTCTACGTTCTGCTGGGGGGATCAGTGTTGATAATTCTCAAGTCCACAGGGAAATGCAGAGCTTTCTGTGTCTTGCAAATTTGGGCAAACGAGCTGGGACTGGGGATGATTTTGCTTGCATGCCGAGCACCGCAGAGACTCCGTTGCAGGAAAATGTTGCACGTTGCACGGTGCGCCCATTCTGGAGTGTGCATGTTACAGAATAATTGCACACAGGTTACAAAATGCAGAATATCTTTGACACTGGGTACAATGTGTACTAAGCGGGCCATGCCGTTGCCTCCACATCCCTCGTAACATCAACCAGTTGGGTTTACGACAAACTCCGCGGCACCCCTGGGACACAGGGGGAATATTCTCTTTTCTAAGCCCGAATGTGTTGGTCTGAACATAGATTTTCTCCGGTAGATTCTGTCACGAATGGTACTGAAGGTCTCGCTCCCGCTGAGATGAAGACAGGCTTGCAAGCAGGTGATGCTTGTCGAAGCAATTGGAGAACCCGTGCTCCCGTCCATCCCGGGTGGACACGTGGACATCTCGCATTTCATCCCTGTGGTCGTTCCAGGAGAGGCTGTGGGTTTTCGCACCCGAGAAGAAGGCTCAGAGAGGGTCAGACACTGCCGGAGGTCACACAGCACAGCCCGGGGGGGCAGACTGCAAACCACAGGGCTGCTCACATTCCTTAAAGCTCTGGCCATTCTCCAGGCAGGTGGACAGAGGGGCAGCCCTGGCTGGAGAGCAGAGTCTCTCCTTCCGCCTTCAACTTGCCCGTGGGAGGGTCCCCTCTTCCTTTTCAAGTGGCCCCGGGGGGGAACACAGGGTGCACAGCTTTGCAGCCGGGGTGGGGGGCCATCGTCAGGTTTCCACTGTCCTCGATGCCATGGATCACGATAAGCACCGTGTGGGGGCGGGACAGCTCAGGGAGGGGTGGGCCCCTGGAGTGGGGAACGGGATGCAGACAAAGGGGACAGATAGCATCTGTGACTCATGACAGTTCTTTAGAACATCCGCCTGTTTGTGCTACCGGTTCTCAGGCCGCACGCGAGACCCCAGGTCAGGCCCGCCCCACACACCTCGAACCACACGTGGAGAGAGCTGCGGGGGTGCATAAGCATGTATGATGCGTGCAAACCTGAGGGCTTGGGGTGCAGGTGGGGGGGGTCCCTCTTCCCAACGCTTGTCTTTGGGACCCAGCGACGGTGTATAAATTCTGGGTTTGGGGAGGCGTTTCGGGGTTGCAGGGGTTCCCGCTGAAGGGAGAGTCCACGGTTTGTCCCCGGGACGCCCAGTGGCAGAGCTCACCTGGGGAGTTAGTTGGGTGGCGTGTGGGTGAAGCTGGACACTACAGTGAAGGTCCCAACGCCCGAAGCCTGGTTCTCTCCATGACGCTGGGCTCCGCAGCCCCCATGGACAACTTGTGGTGGAAAAGAGGCAAGTTCCCCCCAAACCAGAGCCCACTAAAGGGCAGTACACAGGGTCTCCTGGGGCGATGTGCACCTGCAAGGCACACCTGACGCTAGACAGATGTTGCTGGGAAAAGTCCAGGCCCAGAGGGAGGTCAGCACTACGAGAATTAATATTCAAGCCTCAGTGCCAGTCCTGAGTGGGGCCTGGTGAGCGCCCCCCAAACACGGATGCCCACAAACCAGGGCTTGGGCAGCAGAAACGGATGCCCTCCCAGCCCTGGGGGCTGCCCGGGAGGACCCTTCCTCAGCTCCCCGGGCCTCTGTGGCAGCCACTGTCTGAGCCACCTGTCTGGGGTGGTTTGTTACTGTGGCCACAGGGAACCCATGCAAGGCATTCCCAAAGACGGAGCTAGCACTCTACAGATTGTCTCCCCCACCAGACTCCAGCAGCCTCCCTGGAGCTCTTTCTCAGTGAGGCCTGACGTTTGGGCTTCTAGGTTCATCCCTGCATTACCTGGTTTTACCACGAACCCTCCTCCATCAATTTAATGAGACTCTCAATATCCGGTCACCTGTATACCTGGCCACCTGGATACCTGACAACCTGAATGGAGATCTGCTCACCTTGATATCTGGCCACCTGGAGATCTACTCACCTGGATGGATATCTGCTCACCTGGAGATCTACTTACCTGGGATACCTGGCCACCTGGAGATCTGCTCACCTGGAGATCTGTTCACCTGGATAGATATCTGCTCACCTGGATATCTGTTCACCTGGATACCTGGCCACCTGGAGATCTGGTCACCTGGATGGAGATCTGCTCACCTGGATGGATATCTGCTCACCTGGAGATCCAATAGGTTTCCTCATCCCCTACCATCCTCTCCATCTGGTCACTTCAATATCTGCTCACCTGCAGATCTGCTCACCTCAATATCTGGTCACCTGT
This sequence comes from Ursus maritimus, assembly GCF_017311325.1. NCBI lineage: Eukaryota > Metazoa > Chordata > Mammalia > Carnivora > Ursidae > Ursus > Ursus maritimus. The sequence goes on along the minus strand of NW_024423319.1, from coordinate 124,454,086 downwards.
ATGTCTGGTTGGGTTCCTCATCTTCCAGCATCCTTAATATCTGGTCACCTGGATACCAGATCACCTGCATACTTGGTCCACTGGATGTCTGATGGGGTTCCTCACCTTCCACCACCCTCAATACCTGGTTACCTGCATACCTGGTCTCCTGGATATCTGCTCACCTGGATATCTGGTCCTGTCAATATCTGGCCACCTGGATATCTGGATGGGTTCCTCACTGCCCTCCACCCCCAGGTAACACCTGATTATCCTGGTCTGCTTTTGGATGGAATCCTGAGATCAGTTTAGCCAGAATCCCCCCACCCCCCAATCCCTCATGCTCCTCCTGATAACTGTCCATCCATGCATGCACCTGCTCCTTGGCTTTGAACCCCACTTGCCCACGCTGTATTCAGAGCTGAGCTGGGTCTCTACCAAGGTTTCCTATCCTCTGTTGCAACGTCCGTGAACAAAATCTGCTTTTACCCCTTTAATTACTATCCCATTCTCTCTCTCTCTCTCTCTCTCTCTCTTTTTTTTTTAACACGTGTCACTGAAACCACACAGCTTACTGTATGGGGCGCTTAGCACCATGTACACCTGTGAACAGGGCAGAACTGAGTCCGGGAACTGGAGCAGGGCTTTGCTATAACATGGAGGGGCTGGTGGGGAGCAGGGCTGAGCTGGAGTCTTTGTCTGGCGCCTGGAGGCTCTCGATATCGACCAAGCCATGAGTGCTTGACCACACATCTTTGTGAGCCTGTGCGTGTACGTGTGCGTGCAGACCCAGCACTCATGTGCAGAAAGCCCGTATTCTCTTCTACACTCGTGTTCCTTTGAAGGGGGGGGGCCCCTCCCAACCCAGAAGCCAGGCTTGTCCTCCATGGCAGACGCCACCCCCCACACCCTCTGCCCAGCATTGCACGGTGCAGAATTACTTGCATAAAGCTCATTTTCCCTAATAGAGTAAGTACTGTGAGGGCTGGAGTCACACCTGCTTGGAAGTGGTGTTTGCACCCAGCTCTACCCGCCCGCGGTCCCGGGACCACTGCACGCCAGACTGACACTTGAATGTAGATGGCTGAGAGCCCCCGAATTCCAGGCCCATGTGTGCTAGGGCATTGCCAGCCTGTGAAACACAGGGGGGGTTTCCAGGCAGGCGTACAACCTGCTTTCCTGTGTGATAAAACCAGTTCTCAGCATCACTGGAAAATGCCCGGTTCCCCTCCTCTGGTCTGTGTTTCCGCGTACTCCCTTCGCACCTGAGCAGGTACTAAATCCATGTGAATAGGTGCTACACGTGGCGTCCCGGGGAAGCTCTCCCCCGGAGGATGAGCAGAATGCTTTTAATGAATAAGCAAGTAACGCACCTCCTTGTCCAAGACCGTCCTGCTGGTGACAGAGACACACCTCTTGGGTTTCTTGCTTTGGCTGCGCCAGATCTTGGGGGCATCTCTCCGGTGCCAAATGGTGGTAATTATTGGAACGGGAAACAGAGGGTGCATGTGGGTGCACAGGCTCCCTGGCACCTCACCCGTGGGTCCCCCTCGTGGTGCACGGTTTGCGTTCCTCAACTTCACCTCTTGTTCTGATTAAATGGGAGCTGTTATGGGTTCAATTGCATCCTCCTAAAATCCGTATGTTGAGGCTTTAACCCAGGACCTTAGAATGAGGCTTTATTTGGAGACTGGGTCTTCAAAGAGGTAAGTAAGGTGAAATGAGGTCAGTAGGGTGGGCTGTGATCCCATAGGACTTGGGTCCTTTTAAGAACAGAGCACAAGGACACAGACACACAGAGAGAGACAAGCACATGAGGACACAGGGAGAAGACAGGGTGTACACCCAAGGAAAGATGCGTTAAGAGGAACTGGCCTCGGCCCCACCTGGATCTCTGACAATCACCTTCTCTGCCCCACCTGGATCTCGGGCTTTGAGTCCCCAGACCGAGAGATGAATACCTATTGTTTAAGTCTCTCCCGTGTGGGGTATTTCTTATGGCCGCCCTAATGCAGGAGGGGAAGGCCTGACTGGCTGGCACCTGGCTCCAAACTGCAAACCCACCTCCGTGGAGGGCTTTCTGGGAAGGGGAGAAGTGTTTTGAAGTTCTATTTCCCCAACACACACACACACACACACACACACACACACACACACACACACGGGCTCCAAATTTATTCATTGCAGCCGGCTGCAGAGACAGGGAAGGTACACCAGTGCCAGCCCGGAGAACCATGATCTCGAGAATCTAGGAACATCCCGTACTTGAAGCCCAAGGGGATAAAGCTGGTAGTGTTCTCCTCTGTCTACACGAACACCAACAACCCACTTATGTCTTAGTAAAAGTCTTACACCCATTCTTCTTTTTGTCTCTTTATTCCCATCCACAAAATAAAACGTGACATGCACTCAAGGGAAAAATGCTTTGGGTGACCGCGCACGACATTCTAACATTCGCTGTCTCTGGGGTAAATGCCACCAGTGTGGACGCCAAGAAGCACGGAGTCTCGTGAAGACAGCGCCCCCGGTGGTTGAAAAGTGGGTGTTTTTCTGTCGCAGAGCAAGAGCTGGGTGGCTGGTTGGCATCTGTAAAGGAAAGGATTCCTTTCCCACCCGGGAGCAGCGAGCTCTGTTTGCTGGGTAGTGTGCCTCCTAACGAAAGAGCAGAGAAACCGCTCGCGAATGCAAATGATGTCAGGGCAGGATGCGGGTGACATGCACGGAGGAAGATGGTTTCAGGGCACCCCGGTCATCGTTCCTTATGATTTATGGGAAAACAGCAGCAACGAGGAGATGGGAGCTGAAAGCAAGAAACACTCCAATACACTGTATCCCATCTACAGTGAATCTGCCTTCAAGCCCTTGAATACCAACGTCCGTGGCACGACAGCTAACCGAGGGTGTGCATTGGTTCGGCATGTGGGGTCTTCAGTGACCCCCCCCCAGACACCGGCATCCTTGGTGTTCTCTTTACCATGGTGTTGGATCCCCGAGATGCTCCCCCCTCCATCCCATAACGTCCACATAGACCCCAATGTTGGCTTTGAGTTTGCGCCCCCTCATAACGTTATGTATGAGTTGTCACTCATCACAAACGTAAAACCCCCAAGAGAGACCATCTCGCCGCCGTGCATGGGCCGGAAAGGGAGCTGACTGGGGTCCCCGGAGGCCTCTTCCTCCTCTGTCTGTGGGCACAAAGGGCTGGTCGTCACGATGGCCGTCTCGGCTTCGTTCTTGACCAGGTGGACAACTAGGGCGTCTTCCGGGATGCACTCCTGCTCCGCAGCCTCCAGCTTATTCACGTGGGCCACGTTCTGCGTGTCTTTGATCCACTCCTGTGGGGATGAGACATTGCATCGTAAACCCAAGGAAATGCCTCGTGGCGGGTGCCCCCTGGCCAAGCATCCCTGGGACCCAGGCGGCCTCCCTCTGGCGGGCACGCCAATCCCAGGGGAAGAGAAAACGCTTGTGGTCGTGTCTGGCATCTTTGCACGAACCCCATGGTGCTTTTTAGACCTGCCTTTTATTATCGGCCTCGAAGCCTTTTTGCAAAACCTCCATGGCCATCTGCACGTGTTAGCGCAAGGAATACGCCTTCTGCGGTGGAGCTTCTCAAGCTCGGTTGTGTTTGCAAGTCGCCTGGAGTCTTGTGGGCAGGTTTATTACTCAGTGGGTCCAAGTGGGCTCCGGAAGCTGCAATTCTAACAAGCCCCCTCCCCACCCCGGGATGTTCGCGATGCCGGCGGGAGATGCACCTGGGACAGGGGACTCCACGGGACTCTGTGCCAACAGGGGGAGTGTCCTTGCTCCTGCTCGGGGTCTGCTCTCTCCTGCCCAGCCTCCCCGTCTCCTTCTTCATTTTTTCTGTCCTGAAAACTCTGTTCTTATTCTCTCCCCTCTCCTAGAAAAGGATCAGGACCCTCCCCGCCACACACAGCACCATAAGGCACTTTGGCCAAAGATTATTTTGAGCGGAAGGCGATTAAAAAAGAAGAACCGTGGGAGGAGCTCTCTGCCTCCCCCCTTTCTGCACAAAACCCTGGGCATAAGTTTCCCTTCACTAAAGATTTCCGTTTGTGAAGGTGTCCTTACAACTGCAGAGACAGCCCTGGCCGCCCCAGAGGGCTTCGGTCTGCGTAACAAACCTCACTCCACAAGCTTTACGGATCATTGTAGCCACCTTCCCACATCGCACCTGCCACCCGGAGGCCCAACCCTCCCTTTTCCTCTGCCCTGTCACTTCTCCAGGCTTTGTCACGCTTTGTTAAAATGGCACAAGTGCCCCTGGGTCTAACCACCTCTTTGGGATTTTCACTTTTTTTTGCAAACCCTCCTCCACCCTCGTGTGCGTATGAAATACGCTTTTTCTTCTGTTAATCTGTCTTTTTCATCGTTTCGATTTGCAGGCCCTGAACATGGAAACTAAGAGAGTAGGGGAAAAATTTTTCCCCTGTTTTTTTTTTTTTTTTTTTCTTTTCTCCCCTACGTCTAAGTAGTTTTGAAATTAAACTTGCTCCTGTGGAAGGTGGAATGGTACACACCCTTCCCAAAATAAAGATATGTCCATCCTAACCCCCAGAACCTACAAATGTATACTTATTTGGAAATAGGAACTTTGCAGATGTGACTAATGAAGGATCCGAGATGAGCTCACCCTGGATCAGGGTGGCCCTAAATCTAATGACAGGGGTCCTTGTAAGAGACAGAAGAGGAGACACACAGACACAGAGGAGAAGCCACGTGAGGACGGAGGCAGAGATGGGAGGGACGTGGCCACCAGCCCAGGGATGCCTGGAGCCCCAGAAGCTGGAAGAGGAGGAAGGACTATCCCCTGGAGCCTCTGGAGGGAGTACGGCTCTGCCCCGCCTGGATCTCAGGGGTCCTGCCCCGCCTGGATCTCAGAGACCCTGCCCGTCTGGATCTCAGCAGCCCTGCCCCGCCTGGATCTGAGACTGGTCTCTAGAGGTGGGAGGTGATTAATTTCTGTTGTTTCAAGGCTCTGATTAGTGGCAGCACCAGGAAACTTCTGATGCATTGTCCCGTAAAATCCACGCCACCATCTGCTGAGCTCCTGGGAGTGGGGGCTAGTCCCCTCTCCCTAATTCCCAGCAACTCACAGTCAGCCCTCCGAAAGCATTTATCAAGTGAATGAAATAAGGAGTATCAGCCGTTTAAAAGCGGAAGTTTCGGGTCTGTTTTCAGCTGTGCAGGGGGAACACATTAAGAACACAACTTCCTGGTGAGATGAAAAGGCGATTGGGCTGGAAAATCCCATGAGGGCACAGCTCTCTGGGGCCGACTTAAAGAGAAGCCGCGCTTTGCAACCATCTCTGCACCTTGTCTCTCCCCCCAGGAGAAAACAAAGAAAGCTGTGGTTCTCGGTTCAGAAGAGGCTCACGGGCACGTAAGGAGGAAGCCGGAATAAATGTCGGTTTGAAACACGGTGCGCGGGGAGATATTAGAGTGACAAAGAAATACTGTTGAACGTACACGGGAGGACGGCATTTACCTGGAAGTTACCCTGGTGGGATTCAAAGAGCCCAGGGAAGGTGAATTTGGGATCGGGCACGGTGGGCATGAGGAGCTTCTTAACTCTGAAATGGACATGGAGAGTCTGGTCAGGTGGGCTGGCAACGCCGAGCAGGGCTGTGGACTTTCAAGGGGCTGAGGATGGGGACACAGTCCCCCCTCGGGGATGTAGCACCTGGACAGAACTGTGCCTTCAATGTCAAGGCATGAGCCCCCCCCCCAACTGCCCAGGCACCGTGTTCCCAGCAGCCACCTGACACCTCCCACTGAGAAAGTATGGGGTTACAGGGACAGAAAACCTTTATGCACAATACGGATGCGTGTCACATACGGACTGTTACTTCTCTTTCTTTAATGCAGTGGCCCCACAAAATTCCTAGGTTGAAGTCCTAACCCTCCCTGAGACTTGTGTTTGGAGAATGGGTTTTTCCAGTGGTAATAAGGAAGGTTACGTGAGTCTTCAGGGAGCGGTCTGATGATGATTAGAATACGCTGCCCCAAAATATGCCCCTTGGACCATTGATTATTTGAGGCTGATGGCTATTAAGATAGAGGACACGAAGAAGGAGCTCTCTGTTCTTCCCCACCTGCCTAAAAACAAGGCATCTGTTTCCCATTTTGCAATGGAAATTTCCATTTGTAAAGGCGCCCCCCTCCCCGCTCGATTACCAGGAAGAGGAGAACAAATTTTATCACTGAGATCTTTCCACACAGACAACCTTTCTCTACTGTTAGTTTTGTCTATACATTTCCTAGTCACCTTCTCAGAATTTACCCCCCTGGAGCTTCAGAACCCCTTTTCCTCTGCCTACCCACTTCTCCATGGTCATTACCCTTTGTTAAAGTGGTATATAAGCTCCGAGACTAACTACCTCTTTGGGTTTTCCCTTCCTGTCTGTGACTCCTCCCTGCACATAAAATTATAACATCAATAAAGAAACATGTGCCTTTTCTCCTGTTAGTCTGTCTTCAGTCACTTTAATTCATAGACCCCCGGGTACTGAACTTAAGAGGTTCTTTTTTTTTTTTTTAAGATTTTTATTTATTTATTTGACAGAGAGAGAGAGACAGCCAGCGAGAGTGAGAACACAAGCAGGGGGAGTGGGAGAAGCAGGCTACCAGCGTAGGAGCCCGACATGGGGCCCGATCCCAGAACTCCAGGATCAGGCCCTGAGCCGAAGGCAGACGTCTAACGACTGAGCCACCCAGGCGCCCCTGAACTTAAGAGGTTCTAATCTACTAAACTCCTAATCCGATAGGACTGTTGTCTTTATAAAAAGAGAGAGCGATTACAGGGATGCATGTGCTCACAGACAGAGGGGACACAGGCAGAAGACAGCGTCTACACACCAAGGACAGAGGCCTCCGGGGAAATCAACCCTGCCCACGCCTGGATCTCAGCCTCCCAGGCTCCATTACTGGGAGAGGATAAATGCCTGTGGTTTGAGCCTCCCCATCTTTGCTCCTTTGTTACGGCCGCCCTAGGACACCAATTCCAATATAGCTGACTTTCCAACCCTCATTGCTCATAGGGCTTCCCTTGAAGACAAGGGCAAGTGTTAGTGTTTTCCAAGAATCGTGCCCCTCAGTTTCCCTTGGGGGTGGTTTCAGCTCTGTAAAACACCACGCCTGTGACCGGTAGACTCTCTTATCTGATTGCCTCATCTCCTCCCTAGCAGAGCAGCGTTTGGCTGGCATCTATTCGAGCTGGTGAAAGAGAGGAGGTGAAACTGGAAAGGTCATGGGCAACGTGCGAGAATTAAGTGAGGCACCTCTATGCTGTATCGCACTCCAAGGGGACCCTTTGGAGTTGTCCAGCTCACCCTAGCGCAAACCCAGCCTCAGTGCTCCAGGATGGAGCTCCATCGTTCCTGCTGTCGCTACGGAAACCTCATGCTAAGAAGCAAAGATGGTACCCACTACCCTGGGCATCGGTACTCTCACATGTCATTGACAGCCAGACGCCTGGGCACAACGCAAGTCGGTTCACGTAAATATGGAAATCGCGGTGGTTACGTTGTTGTAAGGAAGGTTAGCAAAGAAAACTATTTAATAGAATATTTTGGAGATGCTGTCTGTGGTCTCAGACAATACTGTGTTGATATATCTGTCACGGGATTTAAAAAACAGACAAGCTTCTACGTACAACTCACTTCACCCAACGAATCAGTTTGATAAGCCTCAATAATATTTGAAAGGTGTTTTAAGCACCTGTCACTCTAACACGGTACACGGACACAGCTCAGCGGGGTCTGTGTTTGAAGCAAGCTAACCCCCTGGTAGGAGTTCACCCTCATAAATGCTACTGTCTCTATGAGAGTATTTCTCAATGAAAGCCCCAGGTATCCTTGCATTTTTGGCATTATTTCCCTCAATTTTCTTGTAAGACACTGTTGGCAAAGTGTGTATTGTGGGGGACGTGATGCTCCCCTCTATAGACCTATCAGGTGATTCTCTTTCTCTTTACTTTGTGGACATATGGAAAGCAAAGCTCTCTCTCCCGTGTGAATGACAAGACTGGCGAGAGTCATCCTTACCTCCATACTTTCCATAAAGACAGAAGAAGAAGGAACACGGTCAGCAAGGCAACCGTGCCAGAAATTAAAATGAACTTCGGGAAAAGCTTTTTCTCCTGGCACGAATCTAAAGCAAAAAAGAATGAGTCCTGTCAGTTTTCAAGATGACAGTCAATCAGTCTCCAGCTCCCCATTTGTCTTCCTTTATCAATGGTAATGTCGGAGCAAATTTTGATTTTGGTGGGAAGTAACCTGGAAAGAGAGATGGTGTCTCTGGACAGGCACACATCACTGCAGGAGGTGGGTAGGTAGACTCAACACACTGCTCTCAGGTACTTGTGTTGCCAAGGGTGTTTGAGGACACTGAGGCTTGTTTTTGGCTATCATCTGTCTGTCTGTGTGTCTATCTATCTATCTATCTATCTATCCATCTATGCAACCATCCATCCATCCATCCATCCATCCATCCATCATCTATCTATCCAACTATCTGTCCATCCATCCATATCTATCTATTCATCCATCCATTCAACCATCCATTATTCTATCTGTCCATCTATATCTATCAGTCTGTCTATCTATCCGTCCATCATATCTATCTATCTATCTATCTATCTATCTATCTATCTATCACCTAGCCATCTATCCACTCACCCACCCATCCATCATATTTATCTATGTATCTATCCATCCATCCACTCATCCATCCATTTATATTTATCTGTTTATCTATCAACTATCATTTATTTACCTATCTATCATTATCTGTGTATCTATGTCATCTATCATCTATTTGTATATCTATAATCTATGCCTGTATCACTGTAACAACATTCATAAATAGTCCTTATTATCATTGCTGCTGTTAATAAAAATGAAAATGAAAATTAGCCCAACAAGGTAGGCAGCCTGGAGAGAGAAACAATTGCTTTCAAATTGATCTCTGAAGGAGGAGGTGAGGTCATTCATTTTTAGGTGCCCCTAATCCTCTCTCCCCCAAAAGGCAGGGTGCTGGCCCATGTGCAGGCGTGGTGCTGCTGTGTGGCAAGCATTACCTCTCAGCTGTCCCCTCTGCTGGTGTGTCACCTCTGACCAGTCACTTGGGTATGTGTCAGGGCCGTAGCTGGACTCCATTGTCTTCACTCTGGCCCGAAAGAAATAACATTTCTCAGCATCCAAGCCATCTGTCGTAATATTGCAGGTTTCTCCCTCCTTGGACTGAAGAAAAAAGCAAACACAGTGATCAGTGACGTGACCTAAACTCTTTATCTTTGTACTAGGGAGTCACATAAGATTCCTACTTTTCAGCATTCACACTCTTGTTGCACTTCCTCTGTCTGCCTAGCACAAAAAAACAGCAAAAACACGCAGCAACAATCTCTACACGCCCCTCCGAGAAGAAACAATCCTTTGTAACAGATACTACCACAGATGCTTTTAAGAATTACTTAGTGAAAACTTACTCCTTAAAAAAAAAAAAAAAAAGTAATTTTTTTTTTGTATGAATACAAAAGTAATTCAAGCTTACTTTGGAAAGTTTAGAAAACATACACACATACAAACACACAACAAAAAAACATAAAAACTTTCTTTATTTGAGCTCCATGATATCATCACTGTTAACAACTTGGTATTCTTTCTTTCCTTCCAGGAGTATTCCTAGAATGCAATGGTTTACTGTACACATTGCTTTTATCACTAAATATCTTTTATATCTAAAAATATCTTTTATCACTAAAGCACTAACATGTGACTCCTAAATATTTTATCGTACAAATGTACCATCATTTATTTTATTATCTTCCTATTGTATGGCATATAGGCCTCCAATGCTCTGTGTTTATTTTAGATGATGATTCAATAGATGTCTCTGTGTATAAAACCTCATACACATTTTGAATTCTTTCCTTAGGATCAATTTCTAAAAAGGGACCGAATAGATCAGAACTAGGACAATTGATAAATTCTTAAAGTTTGTTAATGCTCAACCTCCTTGACCAATAACACCTTTTATTATTAGCATGCTCCCCTTAGGTGAACTCCGGTACCCACCTATTGCTTTAATTTGTATTACTTTGATGAGTTTCATCAAATTTCATTTCAGTGATGCATTGTACTAGACCCAGCAATAGGTCAGCTTTTTCTCTTTTCTGAAAGGTCCCCCATCCCCGCTTCGGTTACATACAAGAGGCTTACAATGCTATTCTCATTTTTATCCCTATTGCTGCATTTTATTGCGCTATTCCCAGATTTGGGGGCATGTCACATAGGTAACGCATACACTTATGGTTTGCCTCCTCCTACACAATGTACATCTTGGGATTCCCATCTGATGACAGATCTCCTTGCTATCTCCACAGATGTACCTGGTCCAGACGCTAGTGAACATAATAATAATAAGAGTAATAAGAGTGAGTAGTAGGTGGGAGCCTAGTGGTAAGAGTAGTAAGAGTACCCATAGTAAGAGGGAACGTACTCAATGCCTTTCATGTGTTATCACTTCCATCCCCAGGTTGCCCTAGTTACGTGCCATTATTATGTCCTCTATGCTTGGGACATAGTAGACACTTAATTAGTACATCTTGAATGAATGTTAAAGGAAGTCCCTCCTAACACCTGTACACATGGCAGATATCGACTGTCCTGGGCCGAGATGTTGAGTTATACGCACCCGGCTTTAGCTTCCCCTACTCTTTGGATGGTGCCGTGCGATATGGTGCTTCTGATTGACCTCATTATCCAAGTGTGCAGAGCTCGATGGACACAGGTGTACTTGCAGAATTGTGGGAACACTGAATCCTGGGATTGGCAGGGAGCTCATAGTCCAGGTAGCTTAAGCACTTTTGCCGTGCTAGACTCTACTCTTTAGGAGAGCCCCTTCAAGCCAACTTCAGACTTTCCTTGGGCACCTCCAGGAATGGGCACCTCACTGTACATGATTTGGGTGATGCCATCTGCTCTCTGCAGATTTTGCCCATTGGTTCTGCTTTTGCAAGGAAGTTAATCCCTTGTTCCTACGGTGGTCATTTGATTATTGGAAGACAACTGTGAGCCCCTGGGTCATTGATATTCACACAATTTTAACTCATTCCATAGATTGCCCATATACTCAGAACCAGAAAGGGTTCTCATGTGTTCAAAAGGCATACAAAGAGGGGTGTATGGTACAGGGTGTGATGATGGTGGATTTTATTTGTCAACTTGGCCAGATTTGGTGTCCAGTTTTTTAATCATGTGCCAGCCTAGGTGTTACTGTAAAGTTATTTTATAGAAATGATTAATGGTTTTAGTCAGCCAACTTTAGCTCAGTCTATAATGTGGGTGAGCCTTACTCCATCCATTAAAGGCCTTGACAGGACAGACTGGAGTTTCCCAGAGAAGTCTCAAGACCATAATGGAAACCTGTCTGGGTTTCCAGCCTGCTGCCCTCCTGAGACTTGCCTGTCCCTATAATCCCACAAGCAATTCCTTAAAATAAATGTCAACATCTGTCTCTGTGTCTCTCCATGTTTTTCTCAGTTACCACCTGGGGATTCTTGCTTACACTTGCCCTGAGAAGAAGATGCCATCCCGCTCACCTGCCACTCAGTGTCAAACATACTCTTGTACTGGATTTCATAGAGGAGACGCTTGTAGGGCAGATCAGAGCAGGTCACCGTGATGGCTTCCTGATGCCACTGGAAGTTCAAGTCTTTCGGGGAGCTGGGTTTCACTAAGACGGAGAGACAACAAAATGATCACCACCTCTACAAAGGTAAAGATTCCACGTGTCTAAAATTATAGTGGTCAGCTTGCGTAGACTCATATTCTTCTGCCTGCAGGAATCCTTCCATCAATACTTTATTAGATTGGGGGTGGGGGGATATTGGTCCTTATTACACCTACAGCAAGGGTTTTAACCAGAGCTCCAAGGACCTGCATGTGTGTCGTGAAAGGAACTCTTCAAGGTTGTGTGAAAAATTTCTATGTATCTGTTATGGGATGAGTACTGTCCCCCTAAAGAAAGATATATGTTGAAGTCCTAGCCCCCATATCTCAGAGTATTACTGCATCTGGGATCATTACAGGTATAATTATTAAGAAAAGATGGGTTTTACTGGAGTAGGGTGGATTCTGATCTTATATCATTGGTGTCCTCATAAAAGGAAACACAGGCACATGAACGGAGAAGGACATGTGAAGATAGAAGTATAGACGGCGCTGACGCTTCTCCAAGCTAAGGAACACCAAGAGTTGCTAGCAGCCACCAGAAGCCAAGAGAGAGGCACGGAACAGATCATCCCCCAGACCTCCAGAAGGAACCAGCCCTGCCCACACCTTGATTTCAGATGCCTGGGGTCTTCTTAACTGTGGGAGGGCAAATTTCTCTTGTTTTAAGCCACGCATTTTGTAGTAATTCATTGCAGTAGCCCCAGCAAACTAAAAGGAAGACAGAACATGGGAAATGTCACATGGGACTCCCTTCTAGAAAGTGAACACTTGTGAGTTAAATGGTGTCCACCAACAAGTATGTTCAAGTCCTCATCTCTCGTCCCGTGAATGTGGCTTTATTAGGGAATAAGGTCTTTGTAGATATAATCAAGATAGGATGAGATCATTGTGGATTAGGGTGGCCCTAAATCCAAGAACAAGTGTCCTTAGACAGAAGAGGAGAGACACAGACACAGGGGAGAAGCCACGTGAAAATGGATGCAGAGACAGGAGGGACACGGCCACGAGACCAGGGATGCCTGGAACCCCAGAAGCTGGAAGAGGCAGGAAGGACTCTCCCTGGAGCCTCTGGAGGGAGCAGCCCTGCCCTGCCTGGATCTCAGGGGTCCCGCCCTGCCTGGATCTCAGACTCTGGTCTCCAGAGCTGGGAGATGATTAATTTATGTTGTTTCAAACCATCTGGTTTGTGCTCATTTTATTTGAACGGTATTTTTTTAACCCTGGATAGACAGCCAACCTTGAACACTCCTAAGAAAAACCAATGGGGTGGTTTGGAGTGTAAGAGGGTGCTTTTCTCTCTCTCTCTGTTGGAGGGCAGAGTGCCATGCCACATCTTTGCCCAGTGTGTTCAAGATGGATTTTCTAGAAGACCAGTCTCTTCTAAGTTGGAGTAGAAAAGGAGCACTTGGCAATGAGTTCATTTTTGGTACTTACAGTACGCGCTGATCCACTGGCACTTGGTGAGAAGGAGATGTGTTCCATTTGTGATGGAAAAGCACAGAATTTCATCCTTTTTTGCCTCCAGGAAGCATCCAGCAGTGTGACTTTGCTGAAGAATATAGTTGGAGCATTGGCTACTGGTCTCATCACTGCTTAATCTGTGGTTCAAAAAGAGAACCACTCAGCCATAGTCTTTGAAAAGAACATCTTCACACATCTACTAGCCACTCCTTTGCTCCACATGTCTGCCATGGACTCAGACTGGGGACCCCTTTCACTCGCTTCAAGCACCCTTTCTTACAAGTACAGCAAGAACTGTCCAAACAGAAAAGTATCCCCTCTCTCTAAAGGTTAAGCTCCTTGAATGTCCCCTGTAATGGGTTGAATGGTGGCTTTCCAAAAGGCATGTTCATGTATTAATCCCTGGAGTGTGTGAATGGGACCTTATTTGGAAATACAGTCTGGACAGATACGATTAAAAGAAAGATACCGAGATAACAGCATCTTGCGTTACAGTGGGTCCTAAATCCAATGACACTGTCCGTATAAGACACACAATGCAAGACACAGACACAGAGAAGAAGCCACGTGAAGATGGAGGCAGAGATGGGAGGGATGTGGCCACCAGTCCAGGGACGCCGGGAGCCCAGAAGCTGGAAGAAGGAGGAAGGACCCTCCCCTGGAGCCTCTGGAGGGAGCACAGCTCTGCCCCGCCTGGATCTCAGTGGTCCTGCCCCGCCTGGATCTCAACAGCCCTGCCCCGCCTGGATCTCAGACTTCTGGTGTCCAGAGCTGGGGGAGGATGTATTTCTGTTGTTCCAAGCTGCTCAGTATTTGTTGCAGGAACCCCAGAAAACGAATACAAGTACAGTTTGACTTGCAGAATAACCAGGCCCCGGATTTGAGGAGGCACTTTGATAAGGATATACCAAGATTGGAGATCTCCCTGAAGCTTCCTACAATATTAAGAAAAAACATGGTGCCCATTTAAGACCCATTTAGGCTCCGTCCTTAAGTCCTCAAATCCAAGCGGTGACTTGATGCTGAAGTGACTTACCTGTGTGACCGCCTAGAAAATGCAGCACTTTTTTTTAGGCTTATTTTCCCAGCCAGTTCACCTGGAAATGTCCCCCTTGGGTACACTTTCCCATTTGTCTCATATGTTATCAAACTGCAAAGACTCAATCACACATCACACATCTCCCATTCACAGAATTGAGACTAAATTAATGGGGAATCCTTTCCTCCCACATTTATACTCATGTCTTCGAGTGTGTAAGACCAAAAAAAAAGGCCATCATAGGGAGACCCATTTTTGGAAGGTGGCTGCTGGTAAGGTGGCGTGAAAAGTCTCAGAAGGTTAACCTTTGCCATGGCTGCATAACATGTTTCGAGGGAACAGGGCTCTGGTTCGAGGTATCGGTTGAGACGTTGCAAATGGTTCTGGATGAAAAAATACCTTCTGGATGTCCTGGTAAGAATCTAGGTGGTTTTGAGTGTGACTCAGTCATCACTTGGTTAGGAGGTTTGGGGATCTGTGGTTGCGGTTGTGGTGAGGGCCCAGGACTAACAGAATACACACAGTCACACTTGCATGTTCTGATTCTTCACAGCTTCACTGTCTGGCCCTCCCAACTGCCAGTGTCTCAGAGCCCAGCGCATGGTGTTCCCGTCTTCGGGGCACTTACTTGTAGAGGAAAGTCAAGTTTGTCCCAGGGTATTTGCTTGCATTCCACGTAACCTGCACAACTTCAAAATTAAAGTTGATGATCTGAGGGTGCAATGCTGCCTCTGGGTAAAAAGAGAGAAATAGAGGACCTTTTGAGGCAATGCTGAAAACGGTTGGAAATTTGTCAAAGGACATCAGCACTTCTGTCATAAGAATAATTGAATGCTTTAAAGGGACAGAGGAAATCAAGATGTTCAGAAAACAAGCCAGGCGTTGATTATGTCAGTAAGACCTGGAGGATATATAACGTTTGCTCAGGACAGAAGCATAAGTCAGCAGCAAGAT
Source organism: Ursus maritimus (assembly GCF_017311325.1). Classification (NCBI taxonomy): domain Eukaryota; kingdom Metazoa; phylum Chordata; class Mammalia; order Carnivora; family Ursidae; genus Ursus; species Ursus maritimus. Next base: position 124,438,897 of record NW_024423319.1, on the reverse strand, counting down.
TACAGCTGCTTTTCTTCTTATGTTTGCAAGAGATAATGACCATTAATTGGTATGACGAGCAGCTATTGAGTATCGGCTGTGTGTCTGATGACATCAACTTTTGTGGACACATGGGGGGAGCATTAGATACTGTCCCCCATCCACCAAGCTCACTGTCTCACTCAGAACACCACATATGACAAGTTGAAAAAAGCTCACAGACAAATGAGTCCTCTGGTCTTTGCTTTTCAAGTGACCGGGGCTTGGGTACTTTTGATTTTCACAGATGTCTCGGTTAGTCATTGTGAAAGTAGTTGATGAGTGTATTGTAGGATTGAGCAACTATGCTGTGATGCTGTGGGTAACAAGAGGCAAGTTTCCAACTGTCAAGAAGGGAGTAACAATTTTGGGAATATGGAAGGCTAGAATGAACCCAGTGGTGTTGGGTTAGAAGTGGAGGTATCAGGATAGGTAGATAGATGATTGATAGATGATAGATAGATAGATGATAGATAGATAGATAGATAGATAGATAGATAGATAGATAGATGAGAGAGAGAGAGAGAGAGAGAGAGAGAGAGAGAGAGAGATAATAGACATAGATGGATTAGGTAGGTAGATAGATAGATGATGGATAGATAGATGATGGATTGATGGATGGATGGATGGATGGATGGATGGATGGATGGATCACTGGACATATTTCTAGCACTCAGCAGGCTGTGGGTGAAAGGAAGGTGAACAGATACATGTCCACAAATGCTGAGAAGGAGAGTCTGGAAGTCCCCAGGTCAGGAACTCACACTCCACATTCAGTGCTGGGTTCAGCCCCCCAACCCATTAAACAGGAGGTAAATACAGGTCCTGGCCTTAGCTCTGTTTGCTCAGCTCTCCTGTGGGGTCTCTGGGCTGGATGGTTTGGCCTGCTGAACATTCATGGGGTTACATCCCACTTCATGGTCTGGAATTAACCACGCTCTCTCATCATGGCCTCTCAGCAATCCAAATCCAATCTTGTATTGCCCTTACATATTTCTCAAGACCTCCAACCAATATTTTCATGCAATTGGCCAATGACTATCAACACTGTGAAAATGAACAAAGGCCACCCAAATGAACACAAGCAGAAGACATTTATCCAAAGCTTGCTGTACCCGGGAGTTGAGGACCATCGCTTGCATTTGGCTGAGACTCAAAGGCAGACAGAGGAGTGAGAGAGCACCATAGTGGGATGGGGGAATGAGGGGGTGGGAGGAGGCTCAGATTTGTCCTGATGGGGGCTGTTGGCACAGGGGGAGCTGTGGGTGGTTCACTGGCAGCAGGGTGTCCGGCGGGATTGGTTAGATGAAAAAACCATAATTGGTTTTTCGTGGTTGGTTCAGAGTTGAAAGGTGGGATGAAAATTAGGGAAGTTGTCAGGTATTAACTGGAGGGGCAGGTTTCCTGGTCAGGTTGCCACACGTTGTGAATCAGAGTTCTGTTTTCCTAGATTTTTTGGCCATTGTCCATGTGCATATTTTGTCTCTCAGTTTCCTGCATTTTGGCAATCTGACTGCCATTCGTTGAGACCCCAACGAGTCCTCTCTGTGCTGTTCTCAGCTATGTTTAGTCTCTTCTTTTTCCAATCTGGTTGATGCCCCCATGTCACCCATCATGCCCAGCCCTGTGCTCAACACATAGAAAAACATTCAGGAAAGGTGTGCTCAATTGGCAGCAAATAGAGAAGTGGAACTCTTTGTGAATAATCCCATTATGGGACTCTGGTGGGGCGCCTGGGTGGCTCAGTCGGTTGAGCATCGAGCTCTTGGTTTCAGCTCAGGTTGTGACCTTGGGGTTATGAGATCGAGTCCCACGTCAGCCTCTGTGCTCAACGTGGAGTCTGCTTCTTCCTATCCGTCTGCTCCTCTCCTCTCTCTCTCTCTCTTTCTCAAATAAATAAATATAATCTTAAAAAAAAAAAACATAATGGGACTGAGGCTCTATCCCAACTTCTGAAAATAAAAGGTAGATGGAAGGGGCGCCTGGGTGGCACAGCGGTTAAGCACCTGCCTTCGGCTCAGGGCGTGATCCCGGCGTTATGGGATCGAGCCCCACATCAGGCTCCTCTGCTATGAGCCTGCTTCTTCCTCTCCCGCTCCCCCTGCTTGTGTTCCCTCTCTTGCTGGCTATCTCTGTCAAATAAATAAATAAAATCTTTAAGAAAAAAAAAAGGTAGATTGAAGGATATAAATGTTCTTTGAGCTTTTAAGGAAGACTTTCTAATGCCCAAGGTGTACGGAATACTTCTGTTCTGTGCTGACCATTGTTCCTGACGGAACTGATCACAAATAGATGATCTCAACCTCGACCCACTGGTTCCAGAAATAGAGAAAAGAGATGTCGGGAAGGACGTCCTCGCTTCTGGGAATCCCTGACCTTCAGAAGAGGAACTCTTTGGTGAGTACCTTCCAGGCTCTGAAAGGGAGGGAAGGGTACAGCTCAGTCCTCAGCAAACATTATGTTAGATCTTTGGACCTCTGTCTGTGGAAAATGTCTAATGGATAAAGCCAGACACCCCAGGGCACCAGCAGGAAAGGAGAAATGTTCTTGTGCTTCACTTCCTCCCCCACATGCTGAGTCAGCTGCAGGGACAAGAGGCACCTTGGTCAGACTTGAAAAGGGGAGAGAAAAGGAAGTCACCATGTTTCTGTTGCGTCTTTGCTAACTGCTCAGAATGGATTCGGACATTCCTCTCGAGTCTAGGTGAGGGACCTGGGGGTTCTCGGTTTTGGGGTTCTCGCCACTGAGGTGTGGGCAAGACTTCTCTGAGACGAAGGAAAGCATGGAAGGTGTCCCGCTGATCCTACAAAATGTTTTCATGTAGCACAGTATTTCTCTTGAAGTGAATTCTTCAGTCGGGCGTGAAAGGAGGGCCAAGATTAGCAAGCCATTCGTAAAGACTTGGGTGCGGTTTGCAAAATAGAAAGGGAACTTTTGCTTACGCATTTGGTCCTCACCCCTGCCCTGCCCTGTACCTTGTAAGGGCAAATCGAAATTTAAAAATAAAACATCTGGGGATCTGGGTGGCTCAGTTGGTTGTGCGTCTGTCTTCCGCTGAGGTCATGATCTCAAGGTCCTAGGATGGAGCCCATAGTTGGGCTCCCAACTCATCAGGGAGCCTGCTTCTCCCTCTGCCCCTCTTCCCCCACTCGTGCTCTCACTCTCTCACTCCCTCTCTCTCTCAAATAAATCAGTAAAAAATATTTTAAAAAATAAAAGACTTACTTCTTTCTGTTAAAAATAAAAAGGGTGCCTGCCTGGCTCAGTCTATGGTATGGGACTCTTGACCTTGGGGTGGTGAGTCTGACCGCACACTGGGTCTTGAGATTACTTTAAAAAATTAATAAAATACCTTTTAAAAAAATAAAATAAGGGTTGCCTGTGTGGAGCAGTCGGTTAAGCGTCTGACTCTTGATTTTGGCTAGGGCGTGATCTCAGGGTCATGAGATCGAGCCCCATGTCAACTCCACATTGAGCACAGAGTCTGCTTGAGATTCTCTCTGCCTCCCCCTCTGCCCCTCCAGGTCATGCTTTCTCTCTCTAAAATAAATAAATCATTAAGAAAATAAATAAAATCATAAATAAAATAAAATAAAATAAAATAAAATAAAATAAAATAAAATAAAAAAGGAAGAGATGTTTCCCCTCCCTTTCTTGGAGAATTTACTTGAGGAAACTTCTAAGATCTTCCTCCATCTCTTTGACATGCATCCCAATCCTTTTAAAAGTTAATAATCTATTTCCCCAGATTTAGGACCCAGGAATATCTTTCTCAGACCCCGAAGCCAACTCTCTGAAATGCAAATACCAAGGAATGTGATGTTCCAGGTCCCAACCTCTGTGTGAGGGTAAGTCTGGCTCCAAGTTATAAAACAATGTCTTGTCGTAAAGATAGGAGTTGATTTTTCCATTGGATAAAACCAATCAGCTGACACTGACCGTCACTCCAATTACCCGGTGAAATTGGGGAGAACTCCGTGCGACAAACGGCGCTGAGGGGTCTCCCACTGGAGGACTGGTTATTGTGAATCCCCAGAATATGCCTGTGGTGGGTGGTGTCCACGAGCTCTAAAAATAAGGTTTCTGTGTTTGCAGATCTCTTGTCTTTGCAGATCTCTTTGGTGCATTATGCGCGATGAGTATTGCATTCTGGTTAAATGCTGATTTAATAATACAGTGGTTTTTCTCGCTCTTCCACCTTCGGATGAGACTTCTGGGTTAGCAAACGATTTTGTTTCTTGTTAAATTTCCCCAACAGGGTCAGGTGCACCCGCATCTCTCCAGGAACAGGCCTAGCTCCCAGGCTGCGGGTCTATCTGTTATTAGTAATCTTGGTGGCACTGTTTCTCCTAAGCAAAGCCATCTCATTCTTGGGATCTCAGGGGCCCCATCTTTGCATGTCAACTCTTTAACCAAAAGGAACGCAGGGACACGAGAACTGCTCTTCCCCACAGTTGTTGCTCAGAAAGCACGTGCTGATTTTACGAGATAAGATGAATTTATTTGGTCATGTCGAGAGGCAAAGACATAAAACTGCAAATTGTACCAGAGAACCCATAACGCAGGCAGCCCTAGTAATAGAAGTGGTCTGTATGGAGAGAGAAGGAGGCAGAGAAAGATCCTCGGGACACTGATTACCAGACTTCATCAATAGTTCACTTGTATTCAAAATCCCCACTTTTGCGAAAAGCCCCACAGGCACTACATGGTGGGACCAGGGGATGGGGAGGGTATGGGAGTCAGCGTTTCATGGGGACAGAGTTTCAGTTGGGGAAGATGAGAAGGTTCTAGAAACGGGTGGTAGGGATGGTTGCCCAACCCTGTGAATGTACTTAATGTCACACTGACCTACACACTTAAGAAAGATTAAGATGGAACATTCTATAGTTTATCATGATTTTTTTAAAAACAATAAGCAACTTAATTTTACAAAAAATTGTATCTACCATCACTTTTTAAAAAGAATAAGCAACTTAATTTTGAGAAAAAACAAATTGTATCTGGCCACGTAATTTTACCATATTTCTTAAAGTCATTGCTCATGGTGTAGACTTGGAACCCTCAGATCACGACCTGAGCCATCAGCGAGAGTGGGATGCTCAACGGGGTGAGCCACCCTGGCGCCCCTGCTCCAGATTCTAAAAAGCTGTGTCTTTGGACAGACACGCCGTGGTCCATCCACAGGACGGCGTGTCATTCAGCCACGAGAAGAAATAAAGAACCCACTTGTCCTAGAACGTGGCTCAAGTATGAGAACACGCGGCCGAGTGGCGGACGCCGCAGACAAACGGCCACGTACTGGGATGACACCATGGATAGGAAACGTGCAGAAGAGGGAAATTCACAGACACAGAAAGCAGGTTAGCGGTTGTCGGGGGCTGGGGACGGATCGGGAGGGGGGAGGGCAGGACTCGCGGGGATCGCGTTTGCTGTGGGGATGATGGAAATGTTCTAAAACTCGTTGCATAGCTCTCCGAATCTAGTAAAAAGCATTGAATGCCTTAAATGGATGAATTATTTCCCAATATAGCTGCTTACAAAAAAACTAATGAATAAAAGACACAAAAAACAACGACAACGAAATGTCGTGTTTCACTTTCTTGCCCTGCCCTGGCTGGTGTGGATTCTCTCCCTTGACGGAGATCTTTTCCGCCAACACTGATAAGCAGGGTCCCCCCCTCCCGCCACAAAGGTCTTGCAATGGGAACCTGTTGTCACCAGCAGCTCCCCAATGTCAAGGACCCAGCAGATGTTTCCTAAAGTTGCCTTTGATTCCGTAACCCTCCCAGACCTGCACAAAATCTGGAGCCCAGCGCATCGGCACATAGGGGGTCTTCCCCCTGCAGCTGCATGATTGAAGCACCAACAATTTCCTTCCCAGCCGCAAGACCCACATCTCCGTTAACTACACACGGAGACAGACAGAAAAGATGATTTATGACCCACACAAATTTGCTACTGGGACTTTGGCTGTCACCAGGGGACTGTGCACCCAAATAGTGTTGGGTATTTCTGGGGTTGGTACGCAAGGTCCGATCAAAGCAGCGGGTTGCGTGGGGCGGGGGGAAACCACGGAATGCCCAAGCTAGACAGCGTTGTGTAAAATCCTCGGTCACTTCCCATTTCTCTGGGGGTTGCACACCTCGAGGTCAAGAACATGGAGACAAGAATAAAGGCGACAGGGACCCGCGGCGTGAGTCAGGTGAGAGGGTCTGAATCATTCCTGTCTGTCCTAAATGCCAGGGCACTGAGCTCGAGAAGGGGCGAAGTAAGATCCCCAAAGACAGGCAGGTGCTTGACGGGATGGGAAGCCCCATGCCCGCGCCTCCCAGGGGACTTGTCTGCTCGAAGGAAGTTGGCCGAAACTACACCATCGCCGAGCCCTGCCCCATGCCGACAGGGTCCCCGGGTAGCAGAGTGACGTCCGGTGAAGCCGTGCAATAATTCTGGAAAGAGGAGCATGACTAATTGTGTCCTTGAGACTGTCTCTCTCTCTCCCTCTTTCCTTCTCTCTTTACTATGCAGCTGACATGCTGATCCACTCAAATGCAAAGACAGCGACACGGTGGGGTGTCACCCTCCTGGCCCATCCCCACCTGGACCCGTCTGGAATCCAGCTCATGCCTGTCGGTCACGTCCTTCCCGGCCACCCGACCCCGTTCGGGCTCCCCTTCTTCCTCTGGTTCTCCACTCCGGCTGGGACCCGGGTTCCCACATCTGCATTACACAGACACACCTCCCTGCTTAGAGATCTCTCCCCCCCATGACGGGGACGCTGCTGACAACTGGCTGTGCGCACATCCACGAAGACCCTATTTCCAAATAAGTTCCCGTGGGGAGGTTCCAGGGGGTCGGAGTTGAAGATCGGAGGGGTCCCGGCTGAACCCACAACAGGAGGGTGCATGACATGTAGGATATAGGGATGGCAGTCGCAAGCACCCATGCTCCTGAGATACCCCATGCTTGGTGTGCAAACGCAGGTAGACGTGTGTTCACAGCGGTCCCGCATGTGTCTGGGCCTCTTTGTGTTTGTGGAGGACTTGGACTCAGGACTCCCTCTGAGGCTCGTGCAGACTCAGCAACATGGCAGGCGGGGATGAAAGCCAGGGTCCTCCCACCTCCTTGGAGCAGAGGCAGCCTGATGCCGGGTCTGTGTCCCTCCCGTCGCGGAAGGAGGCAGGTGCACAGGGAAACCTTCTGCAGCCGCCCAGCCCCCCAGACCACGGACCTGGAGATGTGCCCCACAGGAATGCATTCAGGGGCACCAGGAAGGTCAGATAACCTTCGCCTTGCACTCCCCTCCTTGCCTCCCACTCTAACCCAGTGTCTGCTGAGTGTGGGGGGAGCATAGGCCAATTAACAGCAGACACCACCATTGAAAGAAAAAGCAAGCAAACCACAGACACGGTTCACAAACTGAACAAGGCCTGGTGTTTTCTAAGAAGTTACTAGAATGCTCTACGTTGGCTCCTTGAATTTAGACACATAGAAAAAATAAAATAAAACCGAACAAGGTACTAGAAAGGCTTCGAGTGTGTTGGGCACCTCTGTGTGTGCATGGTCCATCCACGCACCTGCTCACAGGTCAGAACCCAGAACTGGTCTACACCGTGCTTTTCTGCATATATCTCCAAGTCTGGGGTGTCAGGGAGGGAGGCAGGGATGTCAGGAAATCACCAGGGTCCCCGGGAGGTACAACACAGGTGCAATCCATCATGGGTCCACCTGGATGGCTGGCACGTGGACGCTGTGCTCTCAGCCTGTGACAAGGGGCTGATGGGTGTGGCACGGAGTTTCGGAATCAATCAGGTTACAGCCAGTGTGGCCCCCGCCTGGGGAGACCCCCACATGCACTCCCCCAGACTCCTGGGGGTGTCTGCTGGAACCCCGATGCGCCATCATGAGACTCTAGCAAATGGGGTGGGGGTCTACGGAGCCTTGCAAACCCCGTAGGCAAGAAGCCAGCTCAGAAACACAAGGGTGAACGTGCAGTGACGCGAGGGGACACTTCACTGACGGGAAGTCCCTGAGCCGCCATCCCCGGCTCCCCTCCAAGCCACCCTCACGCTGGGAAATCCAATCAGACCTCCTCGTGGGGTGCGAGACCTGCCCCACCATCCCGGCTGCAGCTGAGTCTCTCCCATGTTCCCATCTGCCTTCTCTCGCGGGGCCCGTGTTAGCAAAGTATATCCCAGGACCATGCAGCCTGGCAGTCATGTTCTGGAAAGAAAAAAACCCGGGAACAGGCTCCGAGAACACACAGCAAGGTGGGAACTTGGGATCACTTCCAGGAGGCACCACCATGGGCTTCAAGGATGACCCCACAGATGACGGCTCTGAAGCCTACTGCTGGGGCGGAAGGAGGGGACCGACGCCCTCACCTTTCCCGGAGGGGACACGAGCTCGTCATGGACAGATCCATAGTCACTTAAACAAAACACCTTTGAGCTCTTGCATGGGACAAACGAGAGTGAAACCACCCAGGATCTCAACGCAGCAGACGCTGGGCTCCTGTGTTCACTCATTTATTTTTCATGCATTTGAACCGAATGCATTCAAACTCGAACCATCACAAGCCCTGTGCGAACAGGCGAGCTCAGGTTTGCAGAGACTTGGAAATCTGAGCTAACTCTTTGTTACTGTTACAAAAGAGCAAATGAAAAATATTACAGTTGCAAAAGAGAAACAGAGAAACACAGAAACGTAAGAAGGAAGGAAGGAAGGAAGGAAGGAAGGAAGGAAGGAAGGAAGGAAAGAAGGAAGGAAGGAAGGAAAGAAGGAAGGTTGAAATAAAGAACATTTTATCCACACAAGTGGGCACATCTACTGACATCGCTTACCCGGTGTCGAGTCCTCGGAAACGATCACGTCGGCCAGCAGGAAGAGGGCTGCAGGCGCCCAGGGCAGACACGCCGTCCACATGGTTGCACAGACACACGACAGGGTGAGCAGAAGGGCCGTGCCGTCATGGCTCATGTACAGAGCTTACCCTGGTTTTAAAGAGTGGAACAGAAACAAGGAAATGACAACGGGAAACAGAGTCAATCTTTACTTAAAACGATGACTCTCGTTTAAAAAAAAAAAACCAACCATGACAAAAAAGCAAGCTCACTTTTGCCTACACACTGACGATGAGGAGCTGGGCTGGAAGGCATTCTGGTTGGTCAGGAACTTCGTGGACAAAGCGAGGTCCTGCAGCCACGGTGTGGATGGTCTGCGTGGTGGGTCATCCAGAGGTGAGGACACTGGACACCCCCTCCCATCTGACTCCAGCCAAGTGGGGGTGAGCCTGGCGTCCATAAGGTGCACATTGGGGGACTTTCAGAACTCAAATGAAGGGATGCCTGGGTGGCGCAGTTTAAGCGTCTGCCTTCAGCTCAGGGCGTGATCCCGGCGTTCTGGGATCGAGCCCCACATCAGGCTCCTCTGCTATGAGCCTGCTTCTTCCTCTCCCACTCCCCCTGCTTGTGTTCCCTCTCTCGCTGGCTGTCTCTATCTCTTCAAATAAATAAAAAATTTTAAAAATCTTTTAAAAAAAGAACTCAAATGAAGAATCATCGTTGGCGGGACATTAATGTGGAGGCTGGTTCGTGCGTGTTGATCGAGAGCACAAAGCTGGGGCTGACCACCTGTGGCCAGTCTCCGTCTGCCGCTTCTGCCTTCTAATGCACTCCCGGGAGTGGGTGCCCAGGGCTCTCGGAATAAAAAAAAAAAAACAGAGGAGCGCATGGCTGGCTCGGTCCGGGAAGCATGAGACTTGGTCTCGGGGTCATGAGTTCAAGCCCCACGTTGGGGGGCTACAGATTACTTTAAAATTTTTTTCTTACTTTTTTTAATTAAAATTTAAAATTTTTCAAATTAAAAAAAGTTTTAATAATACTAACAGTGCTTACTGTAGGCCATAGGTACAACGTACTTTCACAAACACTCACAGAATCTGTGAGCCAAAGGACATAGGAAAAAAAAAAAAACCCCAAAAAACAGGAATAACTTCATTTTGGAGTGAAAACTCTGTTTCTGGGGAGCTTAGCATGAGCTGAGTGGCTTCCAATCACTTACTAAGTACAGGCTGACTCAGGTCTTCCTGGCCCCTGACCAGCAATCCTTACACCCTGACCAGAAGTCCAAACGGGTCTCCGTGGGCAAACATCATGGTGATGGCAGGCTGGAATTCCTGCTGGAAGTTCTAGCGGGGAATCGGATTTCTTGCCCTCCCAGCTGCTAGAAGCTGCCTACATTCCTTGGCTCCTAGACCCACATCCCTCCAACATCTGCATCCAAGGTCACAGCTCTTCCCTGACGCTGACCCTTCTACCTCCCTCACAGAAATGAGGGCCCTGTGCCCACCCAGATAATCCAGATGGATCTTCCCTATCTCCAGATTCTTCATCACATCTGCAAAAACATTTTTGCCTTGTAAGGTAGCATATTCATAGATTCCCAGGGTTTGGATGTGGACATCTTTGGGGGGCATTGTTCTGTTTACCACACGGGGATTAGGATGTGGATACCCTAGTGTGATAGCTGATAGATAGATGACAGATAGATAGATAGATAGATAGATAGATAGATAGATAGATGATAGATAGATACTAGATGATGGATGGATGGATGAATGGATGGATGGATGGATGGATGAATGGATGGATAGCTAGCTAGCTAGAGGCTGGCTGGATAGATAGAGAGAGGATATATGGTTGATTGATAGGTACATAGATAAGAAGGATAAACAGATGGATGGATGGATGGGTGGATGGATGGATGGATGGATGGATGGATGGATAGGTGGGTGGATGGATGAGTGAATGAATGGAAGAATGGATGGAAAGACAGATGGATGGGTGGATGGATGGATGAATGGATGGATGGATAGGTAGATACATAGGTAGGTAGGTAGATAGATGAGTAGATGGATAGATAGATGATAGATAGATAGATAGATAGATAGATAGATAGATAGATAGATAATCTGCAATGTAGGGTGTTCATCCCTGGTCTACACCCACCAGATGCTAATAGCACCCTCACCATGTCATGACACCCAAATGTCTCCAGACAATTGTCCCCTTGGAAGGCGAGTGTCATCCCCTTAACTCCCCTTCACCCACCCAACCTCCCCCTTGCCCTAGGGAAGCTGGTCTTTCTAGCTCTTTTCCAAGGGGGTCTTGCCCTCTGGAAACTTCATTTCAGGATGTTTACAGATAAAAGGGAGAAAAACAGGCAGAGAGCTCAAAAAGAAATGGCAGGACAGGCCAATTTGAGAAGATGGCCAAGTGTCACTCTGGCTCTTCTGTGACTTAGGAAGGGTGATTTGGTGAGATCAGAACTTTATGGAGAGAGAAACATGTGTAGTTCCCGAAAATGGGTTATCACAGCTAATGGGATCTATGACATGAAAGAGTGNTTGTCCTTTGGAGGCACCAAGGAAACACGAGGAGAAATATGGAATACGTGATGTTCTCCAGAACTTCCTCATAAACCGTGACAGTCCCCGCCATATCTTACTGTGACACTCTGAAAATCACAACTCCAAGAAGGCTGGTGGGTGGAAAAAGCGTTATCAGCAGAGTCGGGCCGTCTTGATGAACTGCCACTGAAATCTCTGACATTCTGCAGCCCTGCCCTTTCACTTGGGAAGAAAAAAATTAAGGGAATTCAGGAGAAAATGGGCAGCAAGCATTGTACTCTTTTTTGGACGTGGAAGCACATTCCATATGAATTGTGAAGGCTATAATCGTCTCTCTCATGGAGATGACTCATAACCATGGCTTCTACCACCCTCGCTCATCATCTCCGCTCAAAACCGCAAACCGATATTGTGTTGTTCGTATTTCACAATGCCAGACATGTGCGATGAGTCAGCAACCAAGGAAAAAAACACAACGGATGGGGTTGTAAGCCATTGGTTTGAATGTAGCTAAAAATGTCGCTGTGTCTCTATGAAGAATGCTTCTATTCTTTCTTTCATGTATTTGTTTTTACTCTTCCTGCCTGGAGGTGTTATTTTGCTTGTCTATTTTGGTTATCTACAGGGAACAAATCATGCTAAAACGTAGTAGCCTGAATGAACACCAAGGTGTTGTTATGTCTCCTGATTCTGAGGGTTGACAGGACTCAACTGCTCTACTTAGTGTTGGCCGGAGCTCTAGGCAACTGCAAGACTTGACAGGATAGAGTGTTCTAGATGACCCTTCATACCCCTGGCAGCTGAGTTGACTATCAGCCAAGAGCTTGAATGAGACTTTCACCAACTGGAAGACTTGATAGGATGGAATGTTCTAGATGGCCCATTCATACCCCTGGCAGCTGAGTTGACTATCAGCCAAGAGCTTGAATGAGACTTTCACCAACTGGAAGACTTGATAGGATGGAATGTTCTAGATGGCCCATTCATACCCCTGGCAGCTGAGTTGACTATCAGCCAAGAGCTTGAGTGGGACTTTCACCAACTGGAAGACTTGATAGGATGGAATGTTTGGCCCATTCATACCCTCCCCTGGTGAGTTGAGTTTCCTCCAAGAGCTTGAGTGGGACTTTCACCAACTGGAAGACTTGATAGGATGGAATGTTCTAGATGGCCCATTCATACCCCTGGCAGCTGAGTTGACTATCAGCCAAGAGCTTGAGTGGGACTTTCACCAACTCGAAGACTTGATAGGATGGGATGTTCTGGATGACACACCTGTCACTTGCACCATCTTCCATTGGCCAAAGAAGGTGAGGGGCCAGCCCAGATTCCAGAGGAGAGAAACAGGACTCCACCTCTCTTCGAGAGTTGCTGTAAAAAATTCACACTCGTTTTGATCGTTCCATGATCGTGATCTGTTTTTAATAAGCTTTAGTGTCATTTCCAAAAAAGACACTTAATTCTTACATCGACTCAAGAAGTGTTCATGGCAATGACAATTTGCTCTAGAAATGGTTAAGCCTCCACTAGCTTTTCATGTCAAGCTCCGTCTGTATTTAACAGCGTCAGAATGTACACGGTGAGATGATTCTCTTATCTTGACTCTGGCTGGCTTTATTTCGAAATCTGCCCAACACGCTAGATGTAATCGTGAAAAGGCCTAGGAGCAGCTGAAAGTCGTGAGCAACGCGGTTAGCTATCAGATTCATCTCTGAGCAAAACCCTGTCCAAGTTTACTTAACATTACATAAGAGCAGCATTTCCCCACCCCAGCAGAGGGGACGTCAGTAGGAGGGAAACAAATAGGACAGCAGGGTTTTTATACTACAGGACGATGTGAAAAGCCCTTTCATTATTGCTTTTGTTTTGGGAGGGATTGGAAGATGGGCAAGGGCCCAGAACCTTCTAGAGTGGAGGGGGAGTTGGCTTCAGAGAGTACATGCATGGACATGGGGCTGCACATGTCTTGACCTGGGAGAAAGGAGACTTGTCCATGTGTGCTTTTGTTACAGTTATGTCTGTTCCCTTCTCTTCTGAGAGGACTGGCCAGCAAAGACCATCAGCACGGAGCACGGACCTGCCTACAATGCTGACATCACAAGACAAAGTAAATGAGACTCCTTAACTGCATGGCTTTTTCTGGGCCACATAATTATAATACTGTGCCTCCGCTGAATAACATCCCCTAAATAAACAACAGAGTCCTCTCAATGAGAGTTGAACAAGAGCCATTGTTCTTGTCCTCCATTCCAGTATCCTGCCTTCCCCTGCTCCACCCAACTCACCCCCAACTCCACCCAGCCTTACTTCTCACAGAAGTTACCAGGACAGGGTCAGGTTGCCAACCAATATCCTGGGCAATTCTGGGAGAACTAGGAAAGGGAGACCATTCCTAGATGAAGGAAATTCAGTTGGACTAAAGAAAACTTTTTCATTTGTGATGTGATGAAGTCTCAAAAACAAAACCACAAGTTAGACACTAGATAAGTAGAGGCCTAAATAAACAAAGGATGTGATGATGTTTAACATGGTAGGGCTCTGTCAGTCTGGGTCTACACCTCCCAGAAACATGGTGTCCACCCTGCATCCATCACACAGAAAATGCATGACCCTAAAAATTGATGGAATAAATGGATGCATGAACGAATATAGGGGTGGATGAATGGATGGGTGGATGAGTAGACAGATGAATGGATGGGTGAAAGGATGAGTGGATGGATGGTTGGATGGATGGATGGATGGATGGATGGATGGATGGATGGATGGACAAATGGATGGATGGATGGACAGATGGATGGATGGATGGATGGATGGATGGATGATGGATAAGTGAATGAATAAATAAATTGATGGATGCATGTTTGGGTGGGTGGATGAAATCATGAAAGAATCATCCACTCCTGGTTTTGGAAGATGCCCGAAAGATGTTGAAATGGGTTGACTTGCCCCCTCAAAAAAGATGTTGAAGTCCTAACCCCAAATACCTATGACTATGACCTTAATTGGAAGTAGGGTCTTTTCAGATAATTGAGTTAGATGAGACAATTTGAGTGGGTTCTAATCCAATATGACTTACTGATAATGCTTTTTCCACCCATCAGCCTTCTTGGAGTTGTGATTTTCAGTGTGTGTCACAGTAAGATATGGTGGGGACTGTCTCATTGTTTATGAGGAAGTTCTGGAACTTGGAATGGGAACTTGGAAATGCAGGCAGACATGCACAGAAGGAAGACCATGAGAAGACAGAGGGAGAAGACAGCCATCAGCAAGCTAAGGAACAACCGAGGATCCCAGGCCTAGAAGGGAGCACAGGGAAGGGATTTGCCCTCACAGCCCCCAGAAAGAACTCACCCTGCCAACACTTTGATGTTGGGCTTCTGGCCTCAAGAACTGTGACGCAAGGACACCTGAGTGTCTCGGTCGATTCAGCGTCTGCCTTTAGCTCAGGTCACGATCCAAGAGTCCTGGGATCGAGTCCTGTATAGGTCTCCTTGCTCGGGGGGAGCCTGCTTCTCCCTCTGCCTGCCACTCCCCCTGTTTGTGCTCTCTTTCTCTTTCTGTCTCTCTGACAAATAAATGAATAAAATCTTAAAAAAAAAAAAAAAACTGTGATGCAGTAAATTTCTGTTCTTGTGAGCCACCCATGCACAGACCTTGTTATGGCATCCCCGGGAAACTCACACGGCATCTTCCTAAGACTTCAACAGGCCGACAAGCTTGTTATGGGCAGAACAGCTCATCCCATTTCCGAATGGCCACAATGGACAGAAAATGCACCTGCCTCCCCCCTGTTCTCAGAAGACTGGAGATGGAAATACAATGCTGTTTTCCAGGTTAAATGAGCCTCATTCTTTCATGAGCTCCCAGATCCACCAGCAGCCTGGTCTCCCTGTTGTCAATGTGCCCTCAGATTCAAGATGGCGGCCCGCCTTCTCTAGACTTCATTCATAAGGCTGAACAGTCATACAACAAAAGGAGTCATCAGGGCCAGACTTGGTATCAAGAGTCCTTGACAGTACTTGCTTGGTCCATGCTCTTCCCACGGCACCAAATACTCCTGCATTGATAGAACCATGCCAAAGATGGGGCAGGGCCAGGGTCTAACATCCCAGGCATTGCCGACCCCACACTCCATCTTTGTAGAGCCTTTTGTGTATCTCCAAAGGAATGGGTTGTTTATGGTGGGACAAAGGATGAATGAGACAATCTGAGGGGCCCCCAGTCTGGGTTCTTGGGAAGAGACCCCCAATTTGTCAAGTATGGAGTTCTCTCCAAAACGGTAACGTTATCATAGAAAAGAAACTCTAACACATGATACCATGTGGATGAACCTTGAAAACATGCTCAGGGATAGAAGCCACACGCAAAAAGCCATATCGTGTATGATCCCATTGATAGGCAATGCCCAGAACAGGAAAATCCATAGAGACAGAAAGTGGACGAATGGGGTGGAAGTCGGTAACCAGTGGGTGTACTAGTGGGGAGGGATGGGGAGTGACAGTTGATGGGGAAAGGGTCTCTTCTTGGGAGGATGAACACGTTTAGGGACAGGTAGTGGTTGGACTAAAGTCCACTGGATCATATGCCTTAAAACGGTGGATGTTTGGGGGCACCTGGCTGGCTCAGTCGATAGAGCGTATGCCTCTTGATCTCAGGGTCATGAGTTCGAGCCCCATGTTGGGTGTGGAACTTATTTATAATAAAAAATATTATTAAAATTAAAAAATTAAATTAAATTAAAATTTAAAAATAAATTTAAAAAAATAATAAAGTAAAATGTCACTTTGTTTTTTTGCAATGAGAATTTCATGTCCATCATTTTTAAAAAAAGGTAATGTCGTACTCAAGTATCACATGCCTACAGAAAAGTGCCCATATCCTAAGGGAACAGCTTGATGGACCTTTGCAGATGGAGAATGCCAAGGTGGGCAGAACCCAGGTCAAGAACCACACTCTGGCCAGCACCCCAGTGCCCATCCTACTTCCCTATTTCATCGCAACACCCAATTGGTTGGACACTGACCCCACGATCTTTTTCAAAAGGTCAAGTCCCAGACAACCCTGTGAAACCCCTCAACAGACATAGTTTCAGAATCCTAATAAGGAAATACTTTGGTCAGTGTTGTTCCTTGTTCCCTAGTCACAGGCTCTCATGGTCTCCAGAGAGAATCTACTCCCTGTGGTGTAACTGACAGGAGAAACTCCTACGGGTGATACGTAGACACTGTGGTCGCAAGTCCAGAAGATTCATGAGGACAAGAGGAAGGTGTGGGGAGGGACCCTGCAGAAGTGGCTTTTCACAAAAATTATTTTTAGGGTGGTTTTAGGTTTATGGCAAAATCGAGTGGAAAGTACAGGGAGTTTACATACATTCATACACATATTTCCCCCATTGTTAAGATCTTACATTCATTCGTGTGCTACATTTCTTATAGTGGATAAGCTTATTGATATATTATCATTGATATTTTATCATTATATATGAACATTGATATATTATCATTGATATGTTAACTTTTATCAATGAACTTTTAATGTGATGTGATTAATACATTGACACATTATTATTAACTAAGTAATAATTGTATGAGGATTCTCTCTTGGCAGTGCCCATTCTATGGGTTTCGACAAATGTGCAGGAATATGGAACCATCATTATAGTATCATATAGGATGTCTTCACTGCCCTCAAAACCCTCGGTATGCTTCACCCATTCATCCCTCCCTGCACCAAACCCCTGGTGACCACTGATCTTTTTACTGTCTCCATAGTTTTGCCTTTTCCAGAATGTCCTAGAATTGGAATCACAACAGGATGGAGCCTTTTCAGGTTGGGTTCTTTCCCTTAGTGATGTGTATTTAAGGTTCCTCTGTGTCTTTTCATGGCTTGAAAGCTCATTTCTCTTTAGTGCGGAATAATATTCCATTGTCTGGATAGACCACAGTTTGTTGGACCACCATCCATCCACCTGCTGAAGGATGCCTTGGTTGCTTCCAAGTTTTGGCAATTATAAACAAAGCTGCTATAAACACTTGTAGATGGAATATAGATAGATGGATAGATACAGAGATAGATAGATAGATAGATAGATAGATAGATAGATAGATAGATAGAATGCATGGATGGATGGATGAATATATGGGTGGATGGTTGGATGGATGCACGGATGGATGGATAGATGAGTACATAGGCAGATAGATGATAGAGATAGGTAGATAGAGAGATGATAGATAGATGATAGATAGATAGATAGATAGATAGATAGATAGATAGATGATAGATAGACAGACTCTCATGCTAGGCCAGGACTTCTCAACCTCAGCACGGCCAACATCTGGGGCTGGATGCCTCTCTAATGTGGGGCATCCTGTGCACTGCAGGGTGCTAAGCAGCGTCCCTGGTCTCCACCCATCACACACCAATAATCCCCCACAGTTGTGACAACCAAAAATGTCCCCAGACATTGCCAAGTGTCCCCTCATGTGAGGGGCAGATGCTGGCCTACCTGGGCACAGGGCGGGACAGACAGAGTGGGGTCAGGGGCCAGTGGTCACAAGAGCATATTGATCATAGTTATGGTTGACCTGTACTAACAGTAAAGTTTAGGTGGATCACCTTCCTGATGGTGGGTGGGCCTCATCCAATCAGGTGAAGGTCTCAATTGCAAAAATGGAGGTTTCCAGATACAGAATGCTGCCCCAAGGCTGCAAAACAGAAATCCTGTCTGAGTTTCCAGCCTGCCAGGTTACCATAGAGACTTCAGACTTGCTGGACCCACAACTGCGTGAATGTATATAAATATGTATGTATATACACACAGTTGATTCTCTGAACTCCTGCTTTCCTCTTGGTGTCTGAGTGACATGGATCAAACCACTTTGTCTGTATCTGCCTCAGTTTCCTCTCACGTCACAGCAGAGGTGACAGTGGTGCTGACATCCCAGGACTGTTAGTACTTAGCTCCAAGCACATGGAGATGTCTTATTGAGTCCTCGCTGTTGTTTTGCTTGTCCTTCCTCCTTCTAGAGAACTTCAGAGGCCATGGCGGCTCAAGCCATCTTGGGTGGAGCTTCCAGACAATACATAAAATCCTCATCTCCTTAAATCGGAGGTGCTCGTTTGTGAATGAATTTTCAACCACGGGATTTGCCGCAGAATCGTTCTGGAGGACGACGAGAGACACCGATGGCTTCTTTCCTTGGGGGAGTTTTCGGTGGTTCACGTCTACTCGTTGGGGAATGAATACCGTCCAGCATGCAGAAGCGATTGGTTCAACAAACCCAATGATGTCACAAAATCCAAGGATGCTCGCCCACGCCGGGGTGACAAGCAGCTTGGGGAAAGTACTGACCGGCTAAGGGCAACGTGCCCTCATGCCCTTGTGGGATGGAGAGATTGATGCCCCAAATTAGCCAACTGAAGGGGTTGTCCAGCCTGATCTACTCATGCAGGAGAAACGGTCCCATCAGCAAAATTCATAGAGGACGCGGTGGGCGTGACCCATGCAACGCCACCTGGGTCAGGATCTGCACACCCCTCTGAGCATGCGGACAGGAGTGGGTTGATCTCCGATGAGGTTTAAAATAGCCCATTGAGTCAAAGTCATGTTCTCTTTCATGAGAAGTTCCAGTAATTGCACGTCTAGGTATAGACCTCCCCAAAATTGAAACTGGGGACTCCAAGAGATATTTGCCTCCTGTGTTCACGCCAGCACTACCCACAAAACAACATAAACATTCATCCACGGATTCGTGGATAAACAGAACGTGGTCCATGCACACAGTGGACTATGATGCAGCCTTGAAGAGGAAGATGTTCTGCACCTGCTAGGATGTGGATGGACCTTGAGGACATGGTGCTCAGTGACATAAGCCAGACACAGAAAGACAAGTCCTGTGTGATTCCACGTATATGGGGTCCCTAGAGGAGTCCCAGCCATAGAGACAGAGAGTAGATGGTGGGACCAGGGGCTGGGGCTGGGGAGTCAGTGTTCCATGGGGATAGAGCTTCAGTTTGGGAAGATGGAAAGTTCTGTAGACAGATGGTGGGTACGTCACACAGCCCTGTGAATGTGCTTATTGCCACTAAGCTGTGCATGTAAAAATGGTGAAAATGGTAAATTTTATGTTGTATATTTGATCACAACTAAAGAAGAATGAATTTTAACATACATTTTCCTCCCCCGAAATGGGAAGAGGGTTTTCTTTCGGGCGGAGAACCAAACATTGGAGGGAGAGCCACCACCAATGGGAAGACCCCCTACACCTTCTCAAAGTCGCTCCCAAGCAGACAGGTGCATTCGCCAAGAAGCGTAGTCATTGTACCCTCTTGGGATGGCCTTGGCAGTGACTTCACAGGGTCCTACTTTTAGTAAAATTGACCAACCTAAGACATTCCACCCCATTTCGCCATGTGTTTTCACTGCCACGTGCCCTCTGCCCAACTTCTCCCCGTGTGTTTGGTGTGGCCAAGGGCCCTTTGGGATGAGCTTTCAGGGGAGCTGGGCTGCGGATATGTTGGGTGGGGTCTTTGTGGGATGTGTCATGCCCACGTCTAGCTCAGTGGTCACTGGTCACATGGACGGCGTGAGTGTCTTGGAGGGATGTCCCCACTAGTCCCGGTCCTGAGTCTGGTGCACGACGGGAAGGCCACAGAACAGGGGGACATGCCATGGTGAACGTGTCTTGGGGCACAGGTCCTGGAAGCATGTGTGTAGACGGAGACAAGGCAACCAGAGGTCAGTGTATGGGAAGGCATAACGGGGCCGCGCCGGGCAGCAAATCCCCCAAAGCCTCAAATCCCTTTCCTGGACGCTGGGCTATTTTGTGACATCTGTCCGTTCTCCGAATTTCCCAATCTTGCTCCCCACCCCACCCCCGCATCCCAAGTAGATAGTTGCTTTTATATTTTTTACCCAAGAAAACTCCCCCCGGCCACCACCACCAGCCCACCCCCGTCCACCCCAAGGCTGGGTTATTAGAACCAGCTTCTTCACCCGGAGAACAACACTGGAGCTTAATTTATGGGCTCGGAAAAGGACTTTGTGAAGTTTTTGCTCTCCTGGCTTGGAATTCCTGGGCGGCCATGCCTTCTCGTCCCAAGCTGGGCCTCCCTGGACTTGGTCCCAAGCGTGTTTGCAAGCCTCAGGCCGCGGCAAGCCTCTTGCAATGTCCTCCAAGCCGCCAGCCCAAGTGCACTCAGGCTCGGAGCAGAGCCCAGAATCACAAGGCTCCCATTACTCGGAGAGATTAACTATCTAGGAAGGTTGCAAAAATTACCCGAGGGCGAAGTTATTCCCAGATTCCTTAAATCCGACTTCTTCTGCAGGATTCCTCTTGCCTCAGGGCTGTGCACTTGACTCCCTGAGCCTGGGGTCTTCCAAGGGGGCAAGTAGAAACAGGACCTTGGTGCTTGGAGATCCTGCAGGTGGAGATGCCGTGAAGCGGACCCTGGAGGCGACGATCTGATCCTTCTTGATCCCTCTCACCCCAAATGCCTGGACCCCAGAGCAATATTGTCGTAGCTTCACTTAGGGGGTCTGCCCGTGCGCTTATCAGGTTCAGTGAAATGTAAGGACTCCAGGTGGAAAGTAATTTTAGGGTTTTGCAGGCTGTTGAGCTGGGTTCATCCGACCATGAGCGAACGTGTCTGGCAAAGGGAAACACGGGTTTTCTTGGATTCTGCCTGTTCTTGTTATGATTTTTAATGTCTCGGGAAAGTACTGTTGGACATTCTCCAAGGTTTGGTAAAACCGCTCCATGGGATTTCACCGCGCCCCTGGGGTAGGATCGCAAAATCTGGCAGAGCAGCCCCGTGGCTACAACACGATCCCGTAATGTGCCAGCCGGGGTCAATACCCGTGTCTAGGACTCAGCTCCGTGCTGTGCTTTCCCATGAAGTGTGCATGAGGGATGGAGGCTTGGGGTGAGCCTGGGGTTTCTGGGGTGAGGGGTGGAGATGTGAGATGAGTCTGGGGTCTCGGGTGAGTAGTGGAAATTTGGGATGCGTCTGGGGTCTCTGAGCTGAGTGATGGAAATGCACAGTTGGAATTTTCTGCGGTGAGAGATGGAAATTTGGGGTGAACCCGGGGGTCTTTGGGGTGAGTGGTGGAATTCAGGGTGGGTCTGGGGTCTCTGGGGTGAGTGATGGAAATTCAGGGTGAGTTAGGGGTTTCTGGGTTGTATGGGGAAGGAGATTTGGGATGAGTCTGGGGTCTCTGGGGTCTCCAGGGTGTCAGGGGTGACTGAGGAAAATTCAGGGTGAGTCTGGGTGTCTCTGGGGGGAGTGATGGAAATTTGGGGTGAGCCTGGGGGTCTCTGGGGGAGTAATGGAAATTCACGGTGGATCTGGGGTGGAAATTCGGGGTCAGTCTGGGGCCTCTGGAGGGAGAGCCGGAAATTCAGGGTGGGTCTGTGGTCTCTGGGGGGAGGGATGGAAATTCGGGGTGGGTCTGGGGTCTCTGGGGGGAGGGATGGAAATTCAGGGTGGGTCTGGGGTCTCTGGAGGGAGGGACAAAAATTCAGGGTGGGCCTGGGGTCTCTGGGGTGAGCTGAGGCTAATGAGTCATGGAAATGCAGGGGAGCCGGTCCCCCTCCCTGAGATCAGCATCTCAGCCACAAGGACGACCTGGGGTCGTGATTTTTAGGAAAGTGCAGACGTGTTGGCCGTGGGCCGGCAGCCGCTCTGCGGGTAGAGACATTTGTATTGATAAGGAAATGTGCAAGTGTGAGGGGCCTCCCTCCGGGGAGCAGGAAGTGGGGGAGGGGTCCAAACCCCAGAACCTCTCCTCCAGGAGGGCTACCGGGACTCACCTCGGAGGGAGGACCTCGCCCCACAGCCCCGAGCGCCCCCATCACTCCCACCATCCGCTTTTGTCCTCAGGGGTCTCTCCCAAGGGCACACGTCATTAAACTAATGTTTGATTTTTTTCCTGCTAATCTGTGTCCTAGTTGATTCTTTAGCTAGAAAAACCTTGGATAAAAGAACATTTTTCCTCCCCAGCAGAAATTTGGGGTGAATGGGGGCTTCGGGAGTGAGCGATGGAAATTTGCGGGTGATTCTGGGGGTCTCAGGGGACATTTGGGGTGACTTGGGGGGACTCAGGGTGAGTGATGGACATTTGGGGTGAATCTCTGGGTCTCTGGTGTGAGTTAAGAAGTTTGGGGTGATTCTGGGGGTCTCAGGGTGAGTGATGGAAATTTTAGGGGAACGGGGGTTTGGGTGAGTGGTGAACATCTGGGGTGAACCTGTGGGTCCCTGGGGTGAATTACGGAAGTTTGGGGTGATTCTCGGGGGTCTCAGCTGAATGGTGCAAATTCGGGATGAGTGGAGTTCTTGGGGTACGTGATGGAAATTCAGGGTGAGGAGGGTGGATGACGGGAATTTGGGGTGAGCCTGGAAACCCTCCAGGTTGGGGAAACTCGCAAGCACCTTTGTAGAGACCCCGGGGCTGGGGGGAGGGCAGCCACGTGCAAGAATTCTGGGAAAGAAAACGTTCTCAGTACAAAGGATAACCAGACAAAAAATGGCCGTTTTCAGGGCTCCTTCCGCTGTGACAAGTTTGAAAAACAATAAAAGGGTGGAAAGCATCCCACGCCGCAGGAAAGGGGGGCGATCGCCCCCGCCGATGTGGCCTCAGGGGCCCCCCAGTGAAACCCTGGCTGAAACTGCCCCCAGACAGGGCTGGGGTACATGCAGACGGCAGGGCGTGGACCCCAGCCCGGGGCGTCTTGCCTGCGGTGGGACCCAGGCTGTTTTCTCCAACGGCCTTTCCCGTGCACCCCGCGCATCTCTACCGGTGAAGATTTTTCTAGGAGCAGAAGCACAACAAAGGCGTGGGGCTGGGGGGTGATTTCCGCTGGGAGATAACCCGGGAGATAAGGATGCTAATCTCAAATTTAAAAAAGAAAAAGAACTTGCAGAACCAGCTTTGCAAGGACCAGGGGTGGGGAAGGGGGAGAAAAACAACTGGACGTGCATTTCTGGGTTTCTGCCACCGGCTCCGAGAGCATCCGGCTGGGAGGGGACCGGGAGCAGGTGCAGGGTCGGGAAGGACGGTGCCCCGCTCGTGATGCCTGGACTCCAAGTTTGCGTGCAACTTGCCTCCGTGTCCTCGGGTCCTGACAACACCCCAGCCTCTTGAGGCGGGAGGGCTCAGGTTAAAGGTCGGACCCCGAGGACAAAAGGGCCACACCGTTTCTCTCCCTGGGTTTGCACCCCAGGACATCCCCCGGGCGTCGCGAAGGTCCCGAGACGCCTTCCCCCGGGCATCGCGAGGTCCTGGGACACCTTCCCGGGTCCGGCGTGACACCCGGCGTCCCATTGGTAGCTTGGGCTCGGGGAGGCACCAGCAATCCCAGATCTCCAAATCCCAGAATGCTGGTTCCGTTCCCGACGGGGCACCTGTGCCATGCTTTCCAAGGACGGGTCCCTGAGTCACAGGACGTCACAGTTGTTGCGGGCGGGATGCCCCGTCCACGGCGACCGTGTCCGCAGAGCCCACCTCGCCTGGACTGACCGGGTTTTCAGAGAGAGAGAGAGAGAGAGACAGAGAGCTGCTGACCCCTAGTGACCAAAAGTTCCAAACTGAGGCAAGCCCCAGAAGACGAGGTGGAAGGCGAGCCCAGGTCACCCTGGTTAACGAGCTCGCGACACACTCAGGTCTTCCTGAGTCTTGTCGGCTACAGGGTCCGGAACTCAGGACAGCAGGTGCTCCTGTCCCGCCTGGATCTCAGACTCTGGTCTCCAGACTTGGGGCAGAATCAATTCCCACGGTTTAAGCCCCCAATTTGGGGTCATTTGTTATTACTTAAAAAGTACTAAAATCCCCAAACTGGGGAGTTCAACTTCTCAGTTCCTGACTGCCTCCCCCTTGTCCGTGAACACAAAGTACGGCCATCAGGTGGCAGCACAGTTCCCTGGGAAAAAAAAAAAGAAAAGAAAAAAAAACCCCAAAAACCGTTGGTCCCGATTTTGCCTCCAATCCAGCTATTCCGGTCAAAAAAGAAACGGACAAACAAATTTTTTTCACCCACGGGCACGTCAAACAAAAGAGTCTCAGGAAGATTTTTCTAACAGAGCGAAAAAAACTCCGGGGTGGGTTCTCATCTCCCGGAACCCAAACCCCAAACACATTTGGGGAAGGCTGGGGGGGGGTGTCCAGTGTCTCCCCCGCAAAGTTAGGGATCCAGCATTCAGTCATCTCAGCCTTTTCAAATTCGTTCGTTTCCTCCGTTGACCTCTTCTCGGGGCAAAGCAGAGCCGAAATATGAAAGAGGCTGTCAACAGTGAGACACTGATATTCCGAAAGGTCCAGAACACCGGCTCCCCCAATGAGGGGACACTTTCCCATTTGGGAGGGCAGCAAAAAGAAAGTTTGGAGGGGAAAAATGAGGGAGGGCACCCTGGGGTCTGAGCTGCACACCTTTGAGTTAAGGGGTGCAGAGAGAACCTTGGGGGGGGGTTGGGGGGTTTTCTGTGGAATTCTGAAGACAGACAGACAGATACAGTTTGTACCTGAATTTCTGTGTTCTTATAAGGACTCCGGTCCAAATGCATGAAGGGACACCCTCATCACGTCCTCATCCCTCATTACTTCTGCAAAAACCCTATTTCCAAATAGGGTCACCGTCCCAGGTACCGGGGCTTAGGGTTTGCATATGAATTTGGTGGGGTTATTATTAAACCCATACCAGGGGACGTTGGCCAGAGCAGCTGGGACGCCATATCCGGCCACCGAAGGATCCTAGAGGTTCTCCCACCCGCTGACTCTGTCCTCACTGGCAGAAAACCCCCTGCCACCCTGAGCATGAAGCCCAGGAAACTCCACCCAGCAGGACCCGCCTCCCTGTCTTTGACTTCGATGGGAACTTTTGGTCACTAGGGGTCAGTAGCTGCCTCTGAAAATCTGGGGCAGGTCAGCTGGGCTCAAAACAGAAATTGAAAGCTTAAATCAGAGGGGGTGGGGGGAAGGAAGAGTGAGTGTGGGAGGCCTGTCCCTACATCCGGGAGACCCCCTTGGTGAGGAGGGATCAGGAATGCTGCAAGTGAGGGGCAGGGGAGCTGACCGGAGGCGGGTAGAAGCCCAGGGAGGGGACGGAGGAGCATAGGAGAACACCCCAGGGGTGGCCCAGAGCACCTGTGCACATCCTAGCTGTTCCCCAGGAGGGTCACCCAGAGATCTAGGACCGAGTAGACAGGACAGGCTGAGCTGGGTCCCCGGGGCCGTCCCTCCTGGAGGGTCACATGGGGGGTCCAGGGACGTCAGGACAGGCTGCAATGTGCTTTTCCATCTTGCAGGATATGGACAATTGGAAAAACCGCTGAAAAAGTGTCAATGTCACCTGGGTGAGGGTCTAACCTCCAGCTGGAAGGAACGGTATCACCTTCTCCATCCCATGGATGGGAAGTGAGAGAATTGGGTTCTGTTTCAGATTTCTGATGGCGCGGCTGGCCCGTCCTCATCCCTGGGCTGGGCAGGGAATGGGTCCCCTGCCTCCCACCTTTCATCATTCCAAACCGCCGCCGACATCATTTTAACCCGATTTCCCCATGTTTGTGGGCTTATTTCCTTGCTCTTCTCACTTGTGCTAAGATTTCTCAGTTCCTTCTCTAAAACATGGCAGAAGACGAGAAGGAAGGATCTTGCCTTTTCCAGAACAGATCCTAGTTACATCCAACGACCTTAAGGGATTTTCTGATTTTTTTATTATTTACCATTCTTATGGGAGAACAATCGTGAAACCCGCTGATGTCCCCAGAATGCAGACAAGGAACGTGCCATGCGTTTCCCCGCTGTCTGCTCGCCATGAGCCTGGTGTTAGAAACATGCCAGAGATGTCCCCTCTCTCCCCGCAGAACCTCAATCGCACCTGGAAGGTGAAACGACAGGAGAAGAAATTAACGGGCAGGATGTGTCCCTGGGGAGGCGTGCGAGTCGAAGAGACAAGCATGGTCTCCACAATCTACTTGGTTTTGTGGATGCCGGATGCGTTGGTGATGAGGAGTAAGGCGTTCACCTCTTGCCCGGGATGCTGCTCCGTCTGTCTCCCCCTGGATATGCTGATGGGAGACAGGGCTTCCTCCCCGGACTGGGACATCCGTCCAACTTGCACAACGTGTCAGGTTTCGTAAGCAGACAGAATCCATTCCTTTCCCTTTACACCTGCTCCCAAGCCCAGCCTTCGAAAAGCACATGGCCCCATTCCGTGTCCAGTGCCTTGAAGATCAGCATACGTGTGTCCTGGGGCAGCAGTAATAAATCACACGTGGGAAAGCTGAAGACAAGGAGAACTCATCTCCTCCCAGCTCTGGAGACTGGAGTCTGAGATCCAGGCGGGGCAGGGCTGTTGAGATCCAGGTGGGGCAGAGCCGTGCTCCCTCCAGAGGCTCCAAGGGAGGGTCCTTCCTGCCTCTTCCAGCTCTGGGCTCCAGGCGTCCCTGAGCTCGTGGCCATGTCCCTCCCATCTCTGCCTCTGTCCTCACGTGGCTTCTCCTCTGTGTGTGTCTCCTCTTCTGTCTCTTACAAGCACACCTGTCATTGGATTTAGGGCCTCCCTGATCCAGGATGAGCTCATCTCAGATCCTTTACTTAATGCCATCTGCAAAGACCTATTTCCAAATAAGACCCCATTCGGAGGTTCTCAGGTGGACATGAATTTGGGGGATGCTCTGCAACCCCCTCCAGGGAACCTGTTGTGTCTTGAACCAGGGCACCCCAAGGACTACCTTCCATGGGCTCAGTACCTGATACCGACACAGCCCACGAGCTGGGTGCCTAAATCCATGGCTACGCAGAACATATGTGTTAAAACCCCTCGACGCAGGTCACGTTTCAATCTGGTAGTTTTCAGTAGACAGACAAGGAGAGGGCATCTCCCCAGATTCTCTGTTTCCAGATGCTCCTGGAGCCTACGATCTTCCTTTTGCGTGTGGTATACAGCAGATTCTGGAGACCTCCCAACGCAGTGAAACCGCATGGGACTGGCCTCACCTGCATGTCAGAGAGCCAGGTGGTTTGTTATTAAAGATTCCTTCATGTGGACTAAAGGCGTGGCCTGGAAGGGGACGCCATGGACGCCAAGGACCCCCACCGTGCACCCTTTACCGTGTTCTGTCTGCTCCCTCCCTGCCCTCTGTCCAGAAGCATGGAACATCACCTTGGGCCATTTGCTGGGCTCTCCAGAAGCACAGAGCATCACCTTGGGCCATTTGCTGGGCTCTGTGGATACAAAGGCAATGGAGACCCAGCTTGCCAGGAGCCCCCAGGCTAGTGGGAAAAGGCATGCCTAAGGAAAGAATGGGGTTCTCTGGGTGGTAAATGCACCAGGAGCCAAGTGGCTCTCCTTGGGCTCAGAAAACACTTTGCAGGACCGCCCGTCCCAGATCAGCAGACTGAGACGCTGGAGAGGGAAGGGGGACTAGGTGGAGAGACCCCCAGAGCAGGGGTGCAGGAGACGAACTTGCTGGAAGCATCCAAGTCAGTGCAGGAGCTCAGGTGGGGGCATTTCCAGCCTGGGAGGGGCAGGATGGGGGGACGGGCAGGGGTGTTAGGGCAGCTGACCATTGTAGGGTCCCCACAGCACAGGAAGAGGACCTCGCAGTCTCCAAGGCTGACCGGCTAGAAACCACAGAAGCAAGGAAGGGCTTCACGCACTTGGCTGCCGACAGCCTGGGGAACGTTCCTGCCAGACCCCTCTGTGTGCACAGTGTGTGTCTGAGACATGGCTCAGCCAGAGGAGAGGCGCTGAGAAATCAACGTGCCATCTGTCCTAGTACTTATCCTCCACCGCCACCCACGGGGGGACTTCAGAAGAAGCCCCGGGAGCAACGGATGACAACTTAGACGTATGAGTGTCTTCTTCTGAGTAACAAGGGTGTCAAAATCGCATCCCGGGCAGGAACTGAGGCACCGTCCCTCAAGATAAACTCTTGTGAAACATTCGAGCCTTGCCCTCGTTAGAGTTACAAATGTCATGCCCAAAAAAAGTAAAAAAGAGTAACAAAAATCACACAAAAAAATACATGTGGAAGCATTTTATCCAAGCAGGGTCACTGGGCTCCATGGTTCATTGGTGCCTAAAACTGCCATCTGTGTACGTGGGAGGGTCTAAATCAGAGACTTTATGTGTAGTGATTCCTTAAAGGACTAAACGGCCCAAAGTCACTAAGATCTGAGCCTAGTTATACTTAAGTTTGGGGTTTTAAGTATAAAATACAATATATATACTATGTATTACATAAAATATACACATAGATGTAATATACACGATATAGTATATAAAAGTACATGTGATTGATTAAATATGTAAATACAGAATTGATTATATATTGCTTAAAAGTATGTACTTATATAATATATACATAATATATAATACATAATACCTGTGATATATAAAATATATGTTATATACAATAAATATTTAAGTGTATTTTCTATTACAGACACATATATTCATATACACATATTCATATATGTGTATGTAATATATAAAATGTAATATGTATTTCATATATGTATGTATTTGTATTATATATTATGATATATATTATATAATTGTTATATATTATATATATTATGTTATATATTATAATACAAGTATATACATACATGTAATATATAAAATGCAATATACAAAAGTATATATGACATTTTAAATAAGTATATGACTATGTAATACATCATATATTGCATACAAGTTTATACAATGTATCAATTGTGCATAATATGTAATACATAATGTGTTATATATAAATATAGACTTTTATATAATAGTCACTATGTAATTTGTATTATATTTGTTTTCTATTATGTTTTCATATATATGAATATATAAGTGTAAGTCATATATAAAATGTAATATATATTACATAAAAGTACATTTTATATATAATGAAAATATGTAGTATGTTAAATATTACATAACTGTTACATGAAGCTATGTATTTTGTAACATAAATATATGTAATATACACAAAATGTAATATATGTATTGCATTAAATATGTATTAAACATAATATAAATAAAAATACAGGTAATATATAAAGTGTATTATATCTATTACATAAAAGTATACATTACATAATATAAATATATATAATACATGAAGGACTATATATCTATTACTCAAAAGTATACGTTATATAAATGTATATAAATATGTGTAATATATAAAGTGTGATATATCTATTACATAAAGGTATGCATTATATAATATATATGTGCAATATATAAAATATAATACATGCATTATATAAAAGTACCTGTTATATAATATGAATATATAATATAGAAAATATACAGCACACACTGCAATAGTGTCTATGTTGTATATATTGCATGAGTATATATGTAATATTCATAACATAATATAAATGTAATGTCTGTAAGACATAAAAGTCTATTTGGCAGTATGTGTTTGTATTCATCAAATATCACAGTGTGGCTCTGATATTTACCTGAAACCCCTACTCACCAGGACATGAATCCCACCATGGGGACCCCACCAGCATGATCTCATCTACACAAAATCTTCTCCCAAGGACCCCCTGCCTAGTGACCCCCTTGGGGGTCAGGCCCCCACAGGTAACTCTGGGGGACACATTCCTGTCCACCCTGGAAGTACTGAGCAAAGTAGCGTACCTTCTTTTGTAAGGAAGGGGCCAGTGAGGTGCAGACTCTGCTCTGCACATTTTTGAAGACTGAAACTCTGTCCCTGCATCCAACTTCCAGGGGTGGGGGGAGCCTCAGCTTGAGATGAGGGATGAGGAATCCGTCAGGCACAGATGCAGCAGCTGGAAATCCAGCCAGGCACTCTTGTTCCCCTGCAGATAATCCTGAACCCAGTGCTCCGTGACCGGAGAAGATGGGGCTGCTGCATGCCTCTCCGGGAAGTGCTGAGGCCCACTTGCTGGCTTGCTCACTCGCTGTCAGTCAGGAAGTTGAGAAATCCTGCCTGAGGCTATTTGGAAACTTGTATCTAGCTGCATCTATTTCTGGGAAAAGACAGGTTACAAGTAGCCAGAGCTATACACTCCACAGGAAGCTTGCTGAGGACCTGCTTCTGAGTAGCTGCCCACCTCACCTCTGCCCTGCTCTGGAAGAGTGACGAGGACTGTCCCTCCCTTCTTATCTGGAAGGACACATTGGGAGGGAGGGTGCGAGTGACCACGGGGGAGGGAAAGGGAGCCTGTGGGGACAGAACGGGCAAATGAGTATCCCCAAGCACCCACAGCAGGTCTCAGCCTCGGCAACATGGACATCGGGGGCTGGTTGACTCTCTGAGCGTCCTGGACAGTGCAGGGTGTTAGCAGGGTCCCTGGTCTCTGGTCTCCACCACCAGTTGTCAGTGACACTCCATTTCCAGTCCAGACAATCAAAAATGTCCCAGATATTGTCCAATGTCCCTAAAGGGCAAAATCATCCCCAGTTTTGAAGCACTGCCATAGACAGACAAATAGAGAGACGATAGCATGGTGGATGGATGGATGGATGGATGGATGGATGGATGGATGGATGGACGGACAGACAGATAGATAATATGATGGATGGATGGATGGATGCATGGATGGATGGATGGATGGATGGATGGATGGATGGATGATAGATAACATGATGTTTGGATGAATGGATAGATATAGGGATAGATGGATGGATAGGTGGATATGATGGATGGATGGATGGATGGATGGATGGATGGATGGATGGACAGACAGATAGATAATATGATAGATGGATGGATGGATAAATGGATGGATGGATGACTAGATGGATGGATAGATAGATAGATAGATAGATGGATGGATGGATGGATGGATGGATGGATGGACAGACAGATAGATAATATGATGTTTGGATGAATGGATAGATATAGGGATAGATGGATGGATAGGTGGATATGATGGATGGATGGATGGATGGATGGATGGATGGATGGATGGACAGACAAATAGATAATATGATAGATGGATGGATGGATGGATGGATGGATAAATGGATGGATGGATGACTAGATGGATGGATGGATAGATAGATAGATAGATAGATAGATAGATAGATAGATAGATAGATATAATGGATGGATGGATGGATGGATGGATGGATGGATGGATGGATGAATAGATAGAAGGAAGGGATGGGCATGCACATTCCCACAAGAAACACCCCATGGCTGCGTTTGTTCCAGGGAAAGCACAACAAGTCATTGCTCTGCAGAGACTTTCCATGGCGTGCCTCTGTGCCTCCCCACCAGACATCATGGGGAGGGAGACAGAGGATGGCACAGGATCTGAGGGTGGAGCTTGACACACCCTTGCTCAACCTTCACTGCGTTTTGCAGGCTGCACGCCCAGCGATGGGCTCTGCTTCCCTATTTACCAATTGATGTCAGGGGCACTGCTATTACCCCATATTTCAACCAATACCGTCACAACGTGGCCACCTCACTTTTTAATATTTGCATGAATATCCTTGCTTTTGGGGATGCTAACCAAACACGAGTAAGGAGAGCTGCTCTTTCAAAAGAATTCAAGGAGCGCTGAAGCGTGTTCCTATTTGTCTTATGGGCACTGGCGTTTCCTAAATGTTCCCGCTGGCTTTCTTCAAAGGCCTTTTATCTCGTGTATGTATGGAGGCCCTGCCCGCCCCTGTCAGGACTTCCTCAAAAAGAAACGTGCATCCTGCTTTCTTTCCCACGGGACACGCACAGAAACACATACACTTTTTCTCATTAGGAAAAAAGGAAAGTTAATGTTTCATTCTTTTTAACTTACATGTAAGTTTTTGAATATGCAAAATGATATGAAAAATAGCTCAAATGTCATGCAAACGCCCCTACTTGGATTTCTCAACTGTTGGTAAATTGTCCTTTTGCAACCATTAATTCATGCATGCATTCATTCACTCATTCATTCATTCTTCGTGTTTCTTCATTCATTCCGCAAGTACGTACTGGGTATCACATGCCACCCACACTGTAGCTGGTGAGGCTACATCTCAGGTTCCGCGGCGTGGGCAGCCCGATAATCAGGAATGGAACAAAGTTTTCGACATTGAATTCTGTGCAAGATGTTGTTGTATACGCGCTGTTTGGGGAAATGAGCAGGTGAAGGGCATCAGGACAGGGATGGGGTGGTGAATTCAGCAGGGCTGTGAATGTTGGCCTTGCAAAAAAGACCCAAAGGAGCTGAGTGAGGTCACTGGCGGGCATGGAGAACAGTCAATGCAAACCCAACACCTCTGTGCGGGGTGAAAACAGTCAACAAACCACAAGTAGGGGGGATCATCCTCATCCTCGTAAATGGCGTCTGTAGCTCACGTCCTACCTGGTAATGGAAGACTAAATGCTTTCTCCGTAAGATCAGGAACAAGACAGGGATGTCTGTTCTTGGCACAGACATCCAACATTGTGCTGGACGTTCTAGTACGGGCAATTAGGCAAAAGTAAAAAAAAATATGTTAAGCATACAGATCAGAAGGAAGTAAAACTAAATCTATTTGCAGATGACTTATATATAGAAAATCTCCAGGAATGCACTAAGCAAACAATTAGAACTGATAAATGGATTCAACCTGGTTGCAAGACACAAGATCCACGCACAAGCACACGCTCGCAACCCCAAAATGAAATTACTTTTCAAAAAGTTCATTTATAATAGGATCAAAAAGAACCCAGTGTGCAAGGACCGTTTAATGAAGGGTGTGCAAGATGTGTACGCTGGGAAATACCAGACGTTGCTGAAGACCAAAGTACATAAAAAGAGACTGTGTGTTCGATTGCATGCCTCAACTCTGTACACAGGTCAGCACCTCCCAAATCTTTTTTTTTTTTTTTAAGATTTTATTTATTTATTTGACAGAGATAGAGACAGCCAGCGAGAGAGGGAACGCAAGCAGAGGGAGTGGGAGAGGAAGAAGCAGGCTCATAGAGGAAGAGCCTGATGTGGGGCTCGATCCCATAACACCGGGATCACGCCCTGAGCTGAAGGCAGACGCTTAACCGCTGTGCCACCCAGGAGCCCCTGCACCTCCCAGATCTTGAGTTTAGTTTTCACATTCAGCTCAATGCCTATCAAAATCCCAGCTGCCTCGTTTTTTGCAGAAATTCACAAGCCTACAATTCATATGGAAATGCAAGGGATCCTTGAGGGCATCCAACACAATCTTGAAAAAGAAGAACAATGGACTCACGCTTCCTGATTTCAAAACTTTCCCAAAGGCCACAGTCACCCAGAGAACGCTGCCGTTGGATAGGTCATGGTAGACGTATCAGTGGAAAAGAACTGTGAGTCCAGAAATAGACTCTGATGGCCGGTTGATTTCCAACGAGGGTGCCAAGGCCATTCGCTGGGGAGAGAAAAGTCTTTTCATCGAAACGAAGAAGCAAAAGAAAAAAGAAAGAGAGCAAATCAAACCAAGAAACAGACTCTTAACTACAGAGAACAAACTGATAGTTATCAGAGGGGAGGTGGGTGGGGGGGATGCATGACACAGGCAATGGGGATTCAGGAGTGCACCTGTCGTGATGGGCATTGAGTAATGTGTAGAATGGCTGAATCACTACATTGTACACTGGAAACTAATATAACGCTGTATGTTGACTAATTGGAATTTCAATAAAAACTTAATGGAAAAAAAATGCTCAACATCGTTAGACTTTAGGAAAATGTAAATTGAAACCACAGTAAGATACCACTTCATGATGATGGCTATAATTTCTTTTTTATTTTATTTTTTTTAAAGATTTTATTTATTTATTCTACAGAGAGAGAGACAGCCAGCGCGAGAGGGAACACAAGCAGGGGGAGTGGGAGAGGACGAAGCAGGCTCATAGCGGAGGAGCCTGATGTGGGGCTCGATCCCAGAACACCGGGATCACACCCTGAGCCGAAGGCGGACGCTTAACCGCTGTGCCGCCCAGGCGCTCCTAATTTCTTTTTTAAAACAGGAAAAGAGCAAGCAGGGATGGTTGCATAATTCTGCGACTAGACTAAAAAACCTATGAATTGTACATTTTAATGGGGTGAATGTCATGGCACGTGAATTACACCTCAGTAGGGTTTTTTTTTTCATTTTTTAATTTAAATGAAGTAAATTAACATATAATGTATCACTGGTTTCTGAGATAGAGGTCTGTGATTCATCAGTCTTATATAACACTCAGTGCTCATTATATCATGTGCCCTCCTTAATATCTATCATCGAGATACCCCATCCCCCTACCTCCCTCCCATCCAGCAGCCCTTGGTTTGTTTCCCTCCATAGGGTATTATTTAAGAAGTAGTTGGTGGGGACGGTGATGAGAAGTTGCAGTGCTGTTAATGTTCTGCTTCTTGATCTGGGCACTGACCACGAAGTGTGGTTAAAAACTCATGGAGCTGGACACATACTATTTGTTCATTTTTCTGCATATGGGATTCTATGCAAATAAAAATGTAGGTGAAAATGTTTGAAAATGTTTTTATCCATAGTGACATATAGATTGCACGTTTTAAAAAACTTTTGTATATGGTACATCAAACCTATGTTCCCCTTTGCAATTTTTTTCACCAGAGATTATACGTTTAGAAAATAGTATGGGCAGAATAGTAGATGTGGTTTTTCATTGGCCAGGTGAATGCAGTTCTTTCATGTTAGTGGCCCTGTCATGCCTCTCAGTGTGTCTACACCACAGCATCTTAGTTATTTCAAAATTGTTGGTATTAAGACCACTGGGAGCTCTTGGACATGTCTCCCAGTGTTCACAAGTGAGTCTCGGAAAGAAATGTGCAGAAGTGGGTGCTGGGGCGCCTGGGTGGCACAGAGGTTAAGCATTAAGCGTCTGTCTTCAGCTCAGGGCGTGATCCCTGCGTTCTGGGATCGAGCCCCACATCAGGCTCCTCCGCTATGAGCCTGCTTCTTCCTCTCCCACTCCCCCTGCTTGTGTTCGCTCTCTCGCTGGCTGTCTCTCTCTCTGTCGAATAAATAAATAAAATCTTTAAAAAAAAAAAAAAAAGCAGTGGGTGCTGAATTGAATGGGATGGGCATCATTTCGGCATTGCCAAATCCCTCTCCACAGGGGGACTAACCGTCCTTACTCTCAGCAGTGTGAGTCTTAGGCCCTCTCCACATCCTTGTTCATATGATCAGACTTTGAGTTGTCATCCATCTGATAGATGGCTAAAGGCATCTCCTGCTTATTTAAATTTCTGTTT
The DNA here is from genome assembly GCF_017311325.1 of Ursus maritimus. NCBI lineage: Eukaryota > Metazoa > Chordata > Mammalia > Carnivora > Ursidae > Ursus > Ursus maritimus. The sequence goes on along the minus strand of NW_024423319.1, from coordinate 124,403,282 downwards.
CTCGGGGCGCCTAGGTAGCGCAGTCGTTAAGCGTCTGCCTTCAGCTCAGGGCGTGATCCCGGCGTTCCGGGATTGAGCCCCACATCGGGCTCCTCTGCTGGGAGCCTGCTTCTTCCTCTCTCACTCCCCCTGCTGTGTTCCCTCTCTCACTGGCTGTCTGTCAAATAAATAAATAAAATCTTAAAAAAAAAAATTTCTGTTTCTCCATTGAGGGTCACACCGTTTTTGTTTTTCACCCATTTGAGTGAGTCTTCTAAAATGTGCTTTTTTTCACTGAATCGCTAAATCCTACACCTGAAACTAATATAACACTGTATGTTAACTATAAGGGAATTTAAAATTTAAAAACATTAATAAATAAGTAAGTAAGTAAATAAATAAACACAAAAAATAAAACGTGCCTATTTGTAGTCGCATATGTTTTTCTTTTGTGGTGTTGGTCTTCTTCGTATCAGCTTACATTATTCTTCCATGTACGCATGTCTGGCCACCCTTTGTTGTATGCTATGCGAGAACGTTTTCCTACTAATTCACTTTTTCTTTTTCTTTTTTTTATTTTTAAAGATTTTATTTATTTATTCGACAGAGATAGAGACAGCCAGCAAGAGAGGGAACACAAGCAGGGGGAGTGGGAGAGGAAGAAGCAGGCTCATAGCAGAGGAGCCTGACGTGGGACTCGATCCCGTAACACCGGGATCACGCCCTGAGCCGAAGGCAGACGCTTAACGACTGTGCTACCCAGGAGCCCCTAATTCACTTTTTCTTTTCAATGGTTGATAGTGCCTTTGCTTAAACAAATATCTTATACTAACGGGGAGTCAAAAAATTTTAAAAACATAAAGTGGAGTCAAATATATTCATCCTTACATTGAGGCTTCTTTTTCTGCATCTTGATAGAGAAATAATTCTCGACAACAGGAAGACACATTCCTTCACTTGTTTTCTGGACCCTATACTCTTCCATGCGAATTTTAGAATCAACTTGCCAAGATGGAAGAAAACCCCTGTTGGGATGTTGAGATTATATTGCATACGTGCATTTATTGGGAAGAAACTATCAACTTCTCATATTATGTGTTCCTATCCAGTGACACAGGATAACATTACATAGATTTGCATCTTTTTTCATGCTCTCCAGTATGGTCTCATGACTTTCTGCATGAAATCCATGCATTTTTCTTCAATGCTTTCCTAGATAATTTATAGCTTTTGGTGCAATTAGAAATAAATGGTTTTCCTTTTTAATTCCTCCTGCTTTGTCAGGTTGTAGCTGAAGCAGAGTGTCATCATTTTTTAAGAGTCATTATTAATTTTTACATATCACTCTTGTAGCAGACAGGTTGGCCGATTTACCTTATAGTTTGTTTGGGATTTTTTTTTTTTAAGTAGGCTCCATGCCCAATATGGGGCTTGACCTCACAACCCTGAGATCACCAGTTGTGTGCTCTACAGACTGAGCCAACCAGGCACCCCTGTCTGGGATTTTTCTGCAGAAACAATCAATCATACCACCTGAGGAGCACAGGAGTTTTCTACCTTCTTTTTGCTATTTATCTAATTTTTTTTGTGCTGGCCAAAACCCAGACACAATGCTGAATAGCACTGGTGACAGCAATCACCCTTGACGTGTCCCTGACCAACGTCAGAGTGTTCACACACCCGCCTTCACTATGGGTTTTCAACAGATGTTTTAAAATCCTGCTTTCTAGGTCATATTTCTGTTATTTATTTCTCCTTTTTAATCTGTTGGCTTTCTATGGGGGAAAAATGTGTTCCGTGGAACTCTGAAAAAACCTCAAATATGAAGACTACTTTAATAATGAAGCTGCCGTCCTCCTAAGAAATTAGAATTTTGTCATTGCGTGGTCAAATGGTGGCTGGTTGGATTATCTCCAATGAGTGGTCCTATAGTTGGCTTGTAAATTGGTTGCTGAACAATCAAGTTCCCAGCACCACTTTGCTTATTCCCTCTTGAAAATGGGAGAAACCAGTACAGAACCAAATTCCTGAAGCCCAGATTCTCATCGTGCATGACCCAGGCACAGCTGAGGACCCCTTGGATTCCCGTAGGACAGTCTTGGTTCTGCAAGATACTGGGTGGCTGGTTGGAGATGTTGTCTGCTGGCTGGAGAATCAGGGCAGGTTTTCTATCTATGGGTGGAAGAGTATGAGCTTTTGAAGCTGAGGACGAGGAGAGGAGCTACTCACTGTATAGGCCTACAAAGCAAAGAAGCTTAGCAGACAAAGCCATTAAGACCCTGGCTTCAGTATAGCGAGCATTTCCTATAGTCCGTTCATCGATGCTAGACCTTGTGGAATAAGAGCGTTCAAAGGTAATTTGGGGGACAACATTGATAAAATACTGTTCCCTTGGACCACCTGCGAGTTGCAGGAATAGCTTAAGGTGCACAACTCTCTTGTATGGGCAAGGCTGGGTCCCAGATCCCCCATATTTTCCCACCCAGATGTTTCCTATTTGCGGTTGACCCAAAGTAACAACATGAAGTTCTCCACGTGCAAAAGGAGACCTTTTATTTTAGAAAGTATTCTCTCCGTTTCTTTCCTCACTCTGCTTCAGCAGACATTGACAATAAGTCTATTTTGTTATAAAAAGTGGTAGAAGTAATTTCTAGACACCTGTCTTAAGTCAGTGGCTTCTTTTATCACCATGACCCCTTGTTAAGTGTCCTGGTGGCTCACTCTGTGACCCTCTCTCTCTGGGGTCTTGCACATCCCAATGTCACCTCTGGCATCAAAGCTAGGCTTCTCCTAAGATGGGCTGTGGCTTTCGGGGCGTCTTTCTCACTTCTGTCACTGAGCTTCTGGTCCCTTCCCACCCACCTGCTGACGCCTATTTCTGCCTCTAAGAAAAGGAACAGAAGGGGACTCAGGGACCACAGCTGCCGTCAGCTCAGAGGAACTATATTTCAGGAGAATGGAAAGCCCCCTGCATGCAAATGTCCCACATTGTAAAGGAGGAAGCTGGGCATTCCTGCCCAACATCAGGAGACAAAGGCGGGGAAAGCTCACACCACTCAAACCATTGCTCCCTTCCAACCATCTTTTAAGTCAAGAAAATATGTCATCCTCTCCACGTCCACAGGCCAGGGCAGACACCTCCAGGGTTGGGAAGCAGGCTGCAGATGCTGGGATTCTGGAGACCAGAGTCTAAGGTCCAGGTAGGGTTGCTGAGATCCAGACAGGGCAAGGCTGTGCTCCCTCCAGAGGCTCCAGGGAAGGGTCCTTCCTGCCTCTTCCAGCTCCTGGGGACTCTAGGCATCCCTGGGCTTGTGGCCTTATCCCTCCCATTTTTGCCTCCATCTTCACATGGCTTCTTCTCTGCATCTGTGTCTCTTCCTCTGTCTCTTATAGGGACACCTGTCATTGGATTTAGGGCCACCTTGATCCAGAATGACCTTATCTTAAACTAACTACAACTGCAAAGACCCTATTTCCAAATAAGGTCCCACTCCAAGTTTCCGGTTGGTTACAAATTTTGGGGAGACACCATTCAACTCTATGCAATGTAAAACAATGATTTTGAAGTCATTGGAGTTCATGCAACATAGGACAGTGACCCCAAGAAATGGGAAGCAGGCAAGCAAGCCCTGTGACGGCCCTAGCTGAAGATTTGGGGGAGTTTCCAGGCATGGCTTAGGGAGGGGGACCCAGGTGAGGAGCAGGCAGAGCCCCTGATTTAAGAACATGGGAGAGAGAACTGATGGCCTAGGAGTACAGGGGGTGAAAGACTGAGTCGAGGGAATAGAGAGGGGAAAGCTAAAGAGGAAAGAGAACCCAGAGATCCGAGGATGGGCTCCCTCAGTTTTTGGCAGAAATGACTACCATCATCACCACCACCATCACCACCATCACCATCATCACCACCACCTTCACCACCATCACCATCACCACCATCACCACCCTGTTTTCGGCCGCCATCACTACCATCATCACCACCACCATCACCATCATCACCATCATCACCACCACCTTCACCACCATCACCATCACCACCATCACCACCATCACCACCATCACCATCACCATCACCACCATCACCACCATCACCATCATCACCATCATCACCACCACCTTCACCACCATCACCATCACCACCATCACCACCATCATCAACATAGCCACCATCTCCATCATCATCACCATCATTATCACCGATAGACGGATTGTTTAGCAAGTCTGCTTGATGAACTATCTTATTTTTCTTTCCAGAGGAAGGAGGCCTGAGTCTTCCCCCTTAATTTCATCTCCTGCATACTTCATCCCACAGATGGAAGAGGAGGCTATGAAGAGCACTAAAGAGTCCAGAAACGAGTCATAGATTGGCACACTGCAGAGACACAGACAGTCTCCGAGTCTCCACCTACACGTCCAGGCATGAATGAGTGAGTGATAGGCATTGACTTTCCAGCAGTGTCCGCCCTGGTGACCTGCCGTCGGGCCCTGGGGGACATCCAGCCCAGTACGACCACCTGGCTCGAGTGACAAAGTGGAGGAGGGTTGCAGCTGTAGAGAGCACTTTAATCTTTTCTTCTTCGGGAGTTCCTAGAAGACCGTGGTGTGCCAATCTACTTCCACATTAAATTCTCAGAATGTGACCTACAGCAAAGGCTAAACTTAACCATTAACAAGAGTTAAACCTATTGTGTCGGTTAAAAATCCAAGGCCCAAATAGAGAAAGAAGAAGAGAGAATACATAGTGCATTTTGTTATACTTGCCGAGTCCAGTGGCCAGCAGCCTAGTACGTGTGTGGTCACTGTGGACCCTGGCTTCCAGTCCCCCTGCTTGGTCTCTATGCTCTCCCCAGGCAGTCCTACAGGATCCTTGTAAGCCTCTACAAGCCAGACAAGGTCCTTCACTCTCCTTCGTCTTCTCCACATGCCGGTGGGAATTCCGAACAGATCTAAAAAGGCCAAGGCAAAAGCCAGAAGCAAAGATGGAACAAAGAGGTCCCAAGAAACATCATGCTGTCACTCCTTCAGACCCATCAGTAGTTGTTAAGCTTTTTCTGTGTGTGTCATGCTCAGCCAGACATGGTTGCCTTCATGACGGTGAAGAGGAATCATGTCGGGGCCCTTGAGACCCTCCCCGGTTCAGTGATTCAGTAGAAGGACTCACAGAACTTTGCAAAGCTCTTATTCTCATGGTTCTGGTTTAATACAACAAAAGGATACAGATGAAAATCAAGGAGACCTAAAGGTGCACGGGGCAGAGTCCAAGAGAGATGAGGTGTAAGCTTCCAGGTGTCCTCTCCCCATGGACTTGTAGATGGTGCTTATGTCTTCCAACGACCATGAGTGACAGCATGCATGAGGTATTATCAACCAGGAATGTTCACCAAGCCTTGGTGTCCAGGCATTCTCATGGGGTGAGTCACATAGCATGGAGTGTCCACATGGCTGACCTGAGTTATTCCATTACCAGCCCCTCCAGAGGGCCAGCTATGGCATGACCCAATGCCCCGTCCTAAATCACATTGTAGCATAAACCACATGCCATAGCTCTAGGCAAACAAAGACACTCTTATCAGGCAGGCTCATAGGTGAACTTCCAGGAGCTGGTCAAGGGCTAGACCTTAGTTTGGAAGGGGCAGGTGTGGACAATCCAGGCCTGCTGAGTTAACTCTTTACCATGGAGGTGTGTTGTGAGATTTTTCAAGTTTCAGAGACTCAAATGGTGTAAGAATCCAGAACATCCCTCCCACCAGGAAAGACACCCCATGGAATGTGCCCCACTGAGTTCTTCAAACCTCTCCCTTGATTCTGACCTCTGCATCCAGCTCCCTGCCTGATGCCTCCACATCCTGGCTCCCCCGAGAAGCCTGTTGAATATGGCAAGACTGAACGTGGCATCTCCTTCCCCGGCTCCATGTCCTTTGCCAGCTGCTCCTATTTCTCTAACTCAGACAAGGCACCACCGTTTCTGTACCTTCTTGGTCCTCAAGCTGCGGTGAGTGTGGGTGCCTGCAGGTCCCTCCAGCCCTTCTCTCCTGGCCATTGTGCCTTCGTCATGTTCCTCACAGTGGTCTCCTGTTTGGTGCTTCTTCTGCTCCTCGGTTTCCAAGACTGCTAACGAGGGAGGGTTCTCTGGCAGTCACATTAACAATGTCTTCGAGAGAGATACACTTGACCAGAGCTGGCCCATCCCACCCCATGACTGCTGACCTTTCCATCCAGCCCCCATCCATGCATCTCTACCCATGACATGATGTCCACCACTCCCTGTGATGCTCAGTTGACCATGAGCACCATCATCTTAGTGGGACTCAATGTGTCCTCCATGGTCCAGATGAAATGCTGCCCACTCTCTAGCCCACTGTTGTTCATCTCCTCGTCCAAAGGCCCCACGTTGGGGACAACCAGTACTATGCGTCACCAGACCCCATGGCCGTTCTACTTAGCGTTGTCCCGTCATGAGCTACAAACCTACTTCCTACCCACGCCACTAGATTCTAGCCAATAAAGGTGCTCAACAGAGGTCTCATGAGTTCAATGGCCCAGGAGCGGCCCCATGCCACAAGCCAGCAAGCTCATAGCATCCTGGGCAGACTCAATGAGCCATCTGGTTAAACCTTGGGAAGATGTGTTTCTCCACATTGTTGCTGAAGGGGAGTGGCTTCTTCAGGAACGGGGAGCCATGGAGGCCAATGCTGCCTTTCATTGCCTGGCGGTGCTATTCCATATCCTGGACTTCTTGTCTGTGTTCTTCATAGGCACCAATGGTCCATTTCTCAACACCTCTCCTCTGTGCGTGGCTTTGCTCGGCATCTTCCAGCCAGCACGAGGGCTGTGTGTGGGGGCGTGCATGCGTGCGTGGGTGCCACACCCCCGATCCGCTCTCTTCTGGGAGCTGACAAGCCAATGAACTCACTCACCGTTCACAGGTTTCTCAAGTGTGTGTAATGAGAAAACATCACAGGAAGGGGGAGGGCGCTAAGGAGAAAAGGGAAGTCGAGGGTTGAAATGTCTCGGCAATGCAATCAGTGTGTTCACTTTCTGACCAGACAGAGAGCTGTCCAAGAGAACGGCCAGATGTTGGAGCGCCGGGAAACCGAGCAAGAAAGCAGGTGGCCAGGGCAGAGCCTGGTGCGGTGGGGTAAGGCAACTCCCTTCGTTTTCTGACCTTCAAATGTGCTCTGTCCCTAGAGTGCCTATCCCTGTTTCGGTCGCTGCTGCTAACAGCTCATGGTGCAGGTCAGGGAGCACCTGGAGGTGGGAAATGGGGATCTCCCAATGTAGGCGCCCAACCAGGGAGGTGGGATAACTCCAGCGGCACGTGGGCACTGTGTTGGAAGGTCTGAATTAGCCCCGGGGTTTAGCCAACTTGCACTGGGAGCAGGCTGAGCCCCTCATGCAAGTCTGTGTATGTGAGCATTAGAAGCCTCTTTGGAATTACTTGAGGCTTGGATGCAGGCGATGATCCACACGGGGAACCAGTGCTCCCAGCATCCTGGGGAGACACTTCGCTGTCAGTCACTTATCTCAAAGCCCCCGGCCACCAAGTACAGAGCTGCTGGCCAACCTGGGTGACAGGTGTCTTTGGGGACCACAATATTTCATCCCATGTGTCGCCTGAGCGTGGTGACTGATTGCATCCCCCCCCCTCCAAATTGCAGGGAGCTCAACGTCCAAGCTCATCCTAGGGTTGGGCCACAGTCCTGCAGCACCTGCACTGCCCCCGGGTCTCTGATCCGACCTAGTCTGACAGATGGAGCTGGCAGCCATGTAGCCCTTAGGTTTATAGAAAGGGGAAGAAAACCCAGTCTGGAGAAAACTGAAAGGAGAAGGGAAAGTGGGTAGTCAGTGGACAAAAAATAGCAAAGTAACGTCTAAGTTTTCGGTCATATGAAACGCAAACCCCAGGCAAATCCACAGACTAGGAGGGAAGAGTGGGGAGTGTCAGCGTCATGGCGATGCACTCCTCCTCTGGGGGGATGAGAACGTCCGGCTCAGGTACAGGTGATGGTTGAACCTGGCAGAGGCTCCCTACGCTGCTGAGTTGCACATTTCAAGGGGCGAACTTGATACCCTGTGAGTTTCACCTCCGTTTTTAAAAAATCAAGGCAAAAATTGATTAAATGAAGCGTGAGATCTCCCTGGACTTCAGTGTCTCATCCACTTGCATGAGGACACGAGGAACTGTCTCCGAGGATGAGTGTGAGCGAGAGACTAGGAGCCCATGGAAGGTGCCTGTGCTTGGTTCGCCCAGGCGGTGGGGAAATCACAACGCCGATTACTTCACCCTGCCCCCGAGGTATCGCCCGAAGGGTTTGTTACCGTCGCTGGCCAAGAGCCCCACGTTGTGACTAACCATCTAATTAAAACAGCAACCCTTGCTAGGTCATCTTGCATGCTGCTGTTGGGTACGTGATAATGTCGTTGCTTGGTTCCTGGGGTTTTTTTTTAAGTCAAGTTTACAGAAGTTTATGCTTTTGCTCCATCATGATGAGAAGCCAGCGAAGTTCACTTTAGAGGAAGCGGAATGGGGAACTGTCCAGCTAAGGGCGTATTTCCATGCAGATTCCCTCTGGTGGGGGGAGGGGTGTGCAGCCACAGGCACCTGCTTCACGTATAGGGGCAAAGAAGGAGCTATGCAAGGCTTGAAAAGGGAGGAGGAAGAGGATTCCAGGAGCTTCCAGGGGGTGAGTGGAACGAGGACCCTCCCTGCCTCGCTGCACTGCACGGCCCCCTCCTAATTAAGGGCAGCTTTGCTCAAAGCCAGGGTGCTCACACACATTGCAGATGTGAAAACCAGGGCAGAGGCAAGGCAGAAATAGCCAAGGGGAACGGGAGACTGAGGAAGGGTCCGCCCCGAGAGCCTCTTGGGTGCAGCATGGAGGCCCCCGCACCCAGTGCCAAGAATCCTGGACAAGACCCAGAGAAGGGCTGGGTGGAGCACAGTCTAGCTTGCAGATGGAGGAAGCTGGGAACTTCCCCCATTGCACTGGAGGACAAGGTGTGTGGGAGGCAGGGACATTGGGACAGGTCTGGTCATGGTTTTTATTTCCTCTTTTATGGCAAGGGTGGTGCCCTAGGAGGGAGTGGCCTTGGGGAGGTTGGGAGGCAGGAACCTGAGGCTCGGCACCGCTCCCCAGGTGCACTCTGGTACAGGTGTGCACACCTGGCTTGGGGAGCTGGCTGGACTCTGTGTCATTGGGCTCCAGCCTGAGAAGCTGGTGCAGGGGCAGGGGGCAAGAGGGTTGTAGCATCTAGACATGCCAGGCAACCCATCACTGCACAGGGTGGGTGGGAAAGGAGGCATGTGGTGAGGAAATGTAGAGAATGTGTATTACAGCTCAGACATCTGTGGGGACAGGGATCAGTAAGATAAGGGATCCTGTAGGTCCCACAGAGGGCAGAGGAGTCCCCTGGGTGGGGCTGGACATCAAGGAGAGGAAGAGCCCAAATGTACTGTACTGGCCTCATGTGGGAGGGAGATGCGGTATCCTGGTGGGAGCTGAACTTGAGGGGAGTCCGGGGGAAGAAGAAGAGAGTCCGTGAAGGCAGGTGTCATCTGGGAAGTGAGAACATGGAGGTCCATGGGGCAGGTGTTAGGGGTGTGATGGTTGGGTCTCCAAAAAGCAGACATTGGACAGAGTGAAATAGGGAAAGAATGGGTGAGGGAGATCTCTCAGAGGGGGGAGGAAGGGAGGAGAAAGGGGAGGAGGAGAAGGAAGGAAGGAAGGAAGGAAGGAAGGAAGGAAGGAAGGAAGGAAAAGGAGAAGGAAGGAAAGAGGGAAGGAAGAAGGGAAGGAAAGAAGGAAGAAAAGTAGAAAGGAGGGAAGGAGGAAGGGAAGAGAAACGGGAAGGAAAGAAGGAAAGGGGGAAGAAATTTGTGGTCTTTTGTTCCTGGCCCCCAGGAAGCTAATACACGAAGAAAAAAGAGACAGTGCTTAGACCGACAGACTCTATAAACCCAAGGAAATTACAGAAAACACGCATGGTAAAAGAGAGAGAAAGGAACCTCCAAGAAAAGACAAGGCTTTAAAAGGATGAGATCACAGGGAACACAAAGAGACGAAGAGCAGCAGAGACAGTAAGCGGCCGAGGAGGGAGAGAAGTACTTGGAGACGTAAGACCCCATTACACGTCATAACAACAACAGCCACAGAACGAACACCAGCAAAAATACCACCAGGGCAATGCTGGTTAGACCCCAAGAGGCCACAACAAACCCAAGCAGAACATCAGGTGTTCTTTATTGAGTGCAGTTTAATGAGCCCTTTGCTTTTGTACTTACGGATTTAAAAAGTTTTTAGTAGACTTTTTTTTTTTTAGAGCAGTTTCAGATTTACAGAAAAATTTAAGTAGAAATTACAGGGGTTTCCTATATATGCGCTTCCCCTTTGACCCAGTCTCCACCCTTATTAATATTTGGCATCAGTGAGGCACATCTGTTATCACTGATGGGCCAATACTGATACTTTATTATTGATTAAAGCCCACGGTTTACATTAGAGTTACTCTCGGTGTTGGACATTCTGTGGGTTTGGACAGATGTATAGTGACACGTATCTATCACACTACAGTAGTTTCACTGACCTAAAAATCCCCTGTCCCTGCATGCTCATCTGTCCCTCCCCCCAAATTTGGTAACTACTGATTTTTTTTTCTGTCTCCATAGTTTTTACTTTTCCAGAACGTCATAGAGTCTGAATCATACAGGATGTAACATTTTCGGACTGGCCTCTTTCACTTAGCAAATGCGTTTAAACATCCTCAATGTCTCTCTGTGCACTTAACCCTTTTTATTTCCCTCTTTTTTTTTTTAACATATCCATTTTGATTGTTGTGAAACTCAAGTTTTTTAAAAAAAGAGAAAAAAAACCCTCAAAAAACTGTTATTACCCTAATGGAAACCCGACCTATCATTCCTTTTTCTCCTCCCCCAAAAATCCATTCTAAAAACACTCAGAGCATGGGTCAACTAGACTCACATTAAAATTTTTGAAATAAAAATGTAAAAATTTAAATTATACAAAGAAAGAAAAAAGAGTCAGAACAATGAGAAACTAATCAAAGTGGGTGTAATATTCCCCAAAAGTATCTTAAAAATCACTGTTACGTGTCATCCATGGCTTCAACGTTCATCTGAACCATGAGCAACCATGAGTCAACCTTGATAGAAGACAGACGGGTGGGTTTCTAGGGTAGATTTGCGAGACAACGCTAGTATTTCCTCACGCCGTGTGGGAGATCGTTTTGCTTCTCTCAGGAAGTTGATCCTGGAGAAAAGAGAAGTCAGCAGTGGGTTCCTGTTTTGTACGTCTTGCGGGTTCTGGAGTAGATGGACAGCCCAGGACATTCTCTGCAGGAGGAATTGGAATCCCAGTTGCTGACAAATGAATGCTTAGCCTGGGGAAGCACTTGGTGAGCCTGTGCTCTACCCCCGACTCTGGTTAGAGAGGGAGGGTCGTGTCCTGGAGGTCAACTGTGTGCAGCCAGAGCCTGATGCACGGTCCAGCACCTTGGGAACAACCCTGCCTGACCATCTCCCCTGTTCTTTTGTGGACAATATGAGCATCAGTGGCTGCCCATCCTAGACTCGGCCCTAAGCCTTAGGGAGTGGGTCTTGGTACATGCAATGGATGGAATAATGTCCCCAGAGACGTCCACATCCTGATCCCCACGTGGTGGACAGAGAATGGCCCCAGAGACATCCGTGTCCTCACCCAGGTTACAGACAGGAATGAAGCCACAGCATGTGGACAACTTGCCCCAGGGACAGAGAGAATGACTGGGTGGGCTGGAGCCACAGGCCCATGCTGCTGGACAGGCCCTTGGTTCTGGTGACCCCTTCACCGCTCCCCACTGAGCCTGGTTGTAACCTGCAGACCCTCCGCAGCCAGCAGTAACCCCCAGCTGGCCAAGTCGGTAGACTGACCATCAGGCTGGGGATGGTCCTGCGCTCCCCGAGGAAACCTCGCTGAGCCCCCCTGCCAAGAATACCCATGAGAGCTGATTTCTTCAAAGTGTGACTGTCTGTCCCTGTAGGTTTTCCTCGTCTTTCGGGCAGCCCTATGGGACTCGGGGCCACAGCCGTCCTGTTTTGCATGCTCCTGGACCCAGTTTTCCTCCAGACTCTGGAGCAGCAGGGTAAGCATGTGAACCTGTTTGACCCTTCTCTGCTTGTCTCATTCTTATGTCCTGTGTATGTGGGGACACATCCCGATGCCGGAGTCCAACTGCATTTCATCCTCGTACGCACTGGTCAGCCGACTGGCACAATCCAGGGTCACCGGATGCTTAACTGTTTTCTTGCCCGTGCTCTGAAAGCCCCTTCCTACTCCAGGCTTACGACAGGGTCACCCACCATAGCTGCAAACTGTGGCTCATTGGCCCCAATTCTGGGCAACAGGGGCATGGAGGGTTTCACCCTGGCAAAAACTAGTAAACATCCTGACTTAAAGAGGTAGACAGAGGAAACAAGGTGAGGCCACATACACTCAAGTCCCACCCCTGGCTGGTGGCATAGGCAGCATTAACTGAGTGGTAGGTCTCCGCCTGGGGGACCTGGGTATCAATTATCAGGCCATGCTTTGCCATCTTAGGAAGGATAAAGGGGAAAAAACACACTTAGGTTTTGGGTGTATATGGCAAGGGTCACTGGGAGGAGTATAGGGTCACTGGGACATTGGTAAGAAAGCACACTGGATGAAGGACTGGGGAATAAGGACAGAGCTGGATGGTTGGAACTTAGAGAAAGCAGCCCTCCTCCAGCTGCGTTCACCTGCTGTCAGGAGGTGTGGGTAAGAAGAGCTCATTTGCAAGTAGCTCATGGGGGACTGGGTAAGGACACCAATAATCTGCAACCATCCCCAAAGGATGTTCTCAGGGACCACTCCCCAGGGCTGGAAACCCCAAGAGCTGATCAACTGCAATTTTCTTTTGTGACTTTTAACCAGCCTTTTGAGGGCAGAGATGCTATTGCTCAACTTGGGGGAAATGGAGAGCAGGGAACAGAGATGTCAGGCAACGTGCTGGAAGTGACACAGCTGGTGAGAGAAAGAGCCGGGACTCAGACTCATTCCTGTCTTTCTAAAGGGGGCTCTGATTTTAAAGTATGGACAGTGTCAACACACCTGTCTTGACCACCCCAAGAAAGGTGACAGGGGGTTGATGGGGATGGCTGTCTCCCTGTCCTCCACACAGAGGACCTGTGGGAATCTTCAGGCACTTGCACAAAATCTGTGCAGTCCAGCCCAGCCCAGCCCAGCCCTTCTCCTTGGGTTTGGCATATGGAACGGATGGACTCTCTACACTCAGGAGTCCCCGGGTCCAGGGATGGGCAGGAGCTGGCTCAGTCCAGAGAGGAGGTGTGCTCTGGACACATTCGTGCCATCAGATTTCTGTTAACCATTGAAGACTTTCTTGGTTGGGTATGAACTCGAGGGCATATGTGGCTCTTGCAGGACTCCCAGGCTAAGACCAAGGCCCGTAGAACTGTTGGGGATGGACGATCATTGTGGTCTTGTGCTGGGAAAATAGGAGAAGTCTGCAGGGAGCCAAGGGGGTGCCAGGGAGGGAGGAGGGTCAAGAAACGCAGGAGGTAAGTGATGTATTTTCAGGCTCTGGAGACCTGGAGACAGGTGGTCCCTATGCTGGTGGAGGTGGGGGTGGCACCTTAAAGAAAGGAGGATGTGGGTGTGAGACACCAAGCACAGAGGCCGTGTGGGTTGAGAGACTCAATATACAAATGGCCAATGGGCAGAGCATCCTTAAGAACAGAACTCAGACCCACAACCTGCAGCAACCTGCCCAGGGGGCCAGCCCTCATCAATGGAGACCAGCCCACAGCACCAACCTACTGTCTGACGTCAGACAAGCAGGAAGCCAGATGTCTGTCCCCATGACAATCCAAGGAGCTAAACAATACCATCTGGAACAACTAGCCCCGAATGGCCAGGACTTGACCAGTAACTGATGGCTTCCCTACGTGTTGACCCCACTTCTGTATACGACCTACCAGAGAAAGCCAGCTAGGGTTCCCTAATCAATCCCATTGGATGCCCTAGTTCTAGTGAGCCCCCCGCATCTTCCCCACACCCACAGCCTCTTCTCAGGGTACAATCGAATGTTCCCTTTTGTCCACTGTGAAACTTGCCCACTCCCCTGTCTGCCCTTGATCTCTGACAAATGCCAGTGATGGTGGCCAACGTCTTCACCATAGCAGGCTCTAAATAAACAGCCTCTGCTTGCTCTCACTTGGTAGGTCTTGCCCTACTTACGTGGTAGGCATCTTGATAAAGAGAAAAGGCACAGAGGTCCACGCAGGAAGAAGAGATCAATAAGGGGGAGATTCCGTGCATGTGCCAATGCCCTGGGGCCACCTGGGGGGACAGGGGAAGGGGCAGCAAGTCCCAACCTTAATCTTTGCTTACAAGACATGGGATGGGTCAGCAGGCATGGGTAGAGGTGGGAAAGGGGTAATTTCTGAATCCGGTGGTCCTGTCTTTCAGATCTTCCAACCGTGGCAGGGATCCCCAGTCTAAATATGAAGTTTGACTCTTGGAGAATGGAACTGAGTTGGGACTGCAAAGAAAACACTACCTACCTCAAGTGCGTGATGATTCACAAGGAGAAAGGGCCAATCGAAATAACAGTAAGATGGAATTTGTTATGGATGATTGCTGTCCTTTACAAAGCTCTCATTACATTAGAAACAAGGCAGCAATAAGTGGAAACAGAGAGCATGTATGTGACCATGGGACACATCTAGGAGCCATACTTTTGAGAGCACCAGGGAAGTAAGTCCCAGCCCTTGTCCAAGAGGTGGCCTGGCGGCCTGATGCCCTGGGGGACTGAGGAACTCCTTGGAAAATGTCTTATCTCCAAAGGAAAGGGAGTTCAGGGCTCCCAGGGGAGGGCCCCCAGTCCAAAGCTCCTATGAGGTTAGACCTGGTACAGGTTGTAGGGTGGGACCCTCGGGGACGCTCAACCACCCAAGGAAAGTAAAATGAGTCAGGCCAGCAGGATGGGGGATCCAGGACAACACAGGTAGATTCCAGTCGGGCACCCAAATGCTCCCAGAATTTCCAGGGGCCACTGTCAGGGAGACAGAATATCCGATGACAGTAATCAGGGGGAAGATGAATGGCTCATTGTATGACTTTCAGGCTTTTGTACCCCTTCAGTGGGTGTTGTGTAGGGGAACTGCTCTCCGACAAACAGTAACAGCAGCCTGTTGCTTGATTGACCCAACAAAAATCATCCACGTGGCCAACTTAATCCCAAGGAAGAAATAGTTGGTCCCCAGTGTTCCATGAAAACAAAGTTACCAGAGTGAACAGATACAATGTAAAGGTGAAGCCTGTGGGAGAAAGGGGTATGAGATAGGACAAGAAAACGGAATAACATAAAAGAGCGTGCGTTAAGCTCCATGGTGCTTAAGATCTCCATGAGAGGTCTCTCGGCTCCGCGGAGTGGTGGTCCACCAGCATCACCTGGGAGTTTTGTTACAAATGCAGAATCCCCCGCCTGAAATGTGCTACACCGAAAGCTGCATTTTGACAAGATCCCCGGGGATGGAGGGCACACTGAAACGGGACCTCTATTCTGACCTCACAAACACTGTAGACCACCGAGTCGAGGTCCCGCCTTCACGTGGGTCTGCCGACTTCCACCCAGAGAACGTACATGGGTAGTGGTGGTGTCACGGGGCCCGCGGAAGAGCAAAAAGCATGGAGAGGAGAAAGGAAAAAAAAAAAAAAGAGTTGCCTAATGCACTGGCTGGTTGCATTTCTTTAGCCCCAGGAGAAAGACTGTCACTGCAAGTTTTCGGATTATTCTCTCCATGATGGAGTCACGCTCATGGTCAAAGTAAATAGCACCCAAAGACCGATTCCAGAAACACTGGTCTACACTAACACAGGTAGGGAAAAACATCACGGTGATCCTTCTGAACATCACCAGCCTCAAGGTTGATCTATTCCCTTTTTTTTTTTCAGCTTTATTGAGATATACCTGACACATAGGTATTATATATATTGAAGGTATTATTATATTATATATATTGTATATATTGAAGGTATATAACTTTGACACACATATACGTTAAGCTATTATCTAACATCCCTCCCTTCAGCCCCTGGAAAGCACCATTTACACATGGTGTCTATGAATTTGCCACCTATTGTGAATAATATCGTGATGAACATGGGGGTGCCTATATCTTTTTGGGATCCAGATTTCATTTCCTTTGGAAATAGATGCAGAAGTGGGATTGCTGGGTCATGTAGGAGTTCTGCTGTCAATATTTAAAGGAACTTCCAAATTCTCCACAGTGGCTGCACCAACTTACATTCCCAAGAACAGTGCACAAGGGTTCCCTTCTATCCACATCCTCACCAGTATTTATCTCTACTTTTTTCATTGTAATAGTCATTTAGCAGGTGTGAGGTAATAGCTTGTTGTGGTTTTCATTTGCATTTCATTGATGATGAGTGACGTTGAGCATCTTTCTATTGGCCATTCGTATGTCTTCTTTTGAAAAATGGCTCTTCAGGTCCTTTGCCCTATTCAGTTTGCTTAAGTTTTGTTGTTGTTGTTGTTGTTGTTGTTGTTGTTGTTGTTTTCTGTTTTTTGGGGGTTTTGGGGGGCTTTGGGTTTTTTGCTGTTGAATCATTTGAGGTCCTTATATATTTTGGATATCAACCTTTTATCAGATACATACGGATTGCAGATATTTTCTCCCATTCTATAGGTTACCTCGTTGCTCTGCTGATTGTTTCCTTCACCGAGTAGAAGGCTTATAGTTTGATGCAATCCCAGTTTTGTCAATATTTGGTTTTGTCTCCTGTGCTTTTGGTGTCATATCCAAAAAATCATTGCCAAGACCAATGCCAAGAACCGTTTCCCCTATGTTTTCTTCCAGTCATGTTACGGTTTCAGGTTTTATGTTTAAGTCTTTAATCAGTTTTAACTCGATTTCCATATACGGTGTGAGATAAGGATCCCATTTCATTCTTCTGCTTATGGATGTCCATTTTTCTCATTACCATTTAGTGAAGAGAGAATCCTTCATCCATTGTGTGTTCTTGGCATCCTTGTTGAAGGTCAACCTTGTTGACCATAAGTCCGTGGATTTCTTTCTGGGCCCCCTGACATCCCATTGATGTATGTGTCTATCTTCATGCCAGTGCCTTACTGTTTGGATTACCATAGCTTTGTAATGTGTTTTGAGATCAGGAAATGTGATGCTTCTAGCTTTGTCCTTCTTGCTCAAGATTGCTTTGACTCTCTGAAGTCTTTTGTGGCTCCATATGAATTTTAGGATTCTTTTTCTAATTCTGTAAAGAATGCCATTGGCATTTTGATAGGGATTGCATTGATCTACAGATCACTTGGGGTAGTATGGCCATTTTAATGCTATTAAATTTTTTTTTTTAAGATTTTATTTATTCATTTGACAGAGATAGAGACAGCCAGCGAGAGAGGGAACACAAGCAGGGGGAGTGGGAGAGGAAGAAGCAGGCTCATAGCGGAGGAGCCTGATGTGGGACTCGATCCCAGATTGCCGGGATCACGCCCTGAGCCGAAGGCGGACGCCCAACCGCTGTGCCACCCAGGCGCCCCGTTAACGCTATTAATTATTTCAATTCACAAACACTTTCTCTCTTGCCATTTTTCTGTGTGCTCTTAAATCTCCTTCATCAATATTCTATAATATTCAGTGTACAAGTCTTTTACCTCCTTGGTTAAGTTTATTCTGAAGTATCTTATTCCTTTCATTGCTATTATGAATGGGATAATTTCATTTTTTTAAGTTTTACTTTTAAGTAATCTATACACCCAACGTGGGGCTTGAACTCACAACCCCAGGATCAAGAACCAGCCAGGTGCCCCAGGATTATTTTTTAAATTCCTTTCTTGAATAGGTCGTTGTTAGTATGTACAAATGCCACTGATTTTTGTATGTTGATTTTGTATCCTGCAACTTTATTACATTTACTTATTAGCTGTAACAATGTCTTTTGTTTATTTAGTCTCTAGGTTTTTCTACTTATACGGTCATGTTATCAACAAATGGAGAGAATCTGACTTCTTTTTTAATTTGGATACTTTAATTTCTTTTTCTTGTCTAATTGCTCTGGCTAGGACTTTTCATACTATATTAAATAGAAGTGGTGAGAATGCCTACCTTGGCCTTTTTTCTTATCTCACGAGGTAAGCTTTTAGTGTTTTGTTTTTTTTCCCCATTGAGTGTGGTGTTAGCTATGGGCTTTCCATATTTGTCCTTTATCGTGTTGAGGTAAATTGCTTCTACACCTATTTTACTGAGAGTTTTTATCATGAATAGATGCCAAATTTTGTCAAAGACGTTGTCTATGGCTACTGAGATGTTCATGAGATTTTTTTCTTTCATTCTACCAAAATGGCACAACACGGGGATTGGTTTGCATATGTTGACCCGTCTTTGCATGCTGGGGATAAATTCTCCTCCATTAGGCCATGCAATCCTTTTAACATGCTGTTGGATATGCTCGCTAGTATTGGGTTAACAATTTTTACATCTATTTTTATTGGGATATTGGGATGTGATTTTCTTTTCTTGTGTCTCTGGCTTTGGTATTAGGGTGATCTGTCCTCATAAAATGAATTGGAAAGTGCTCCCTCTTCTTCTATTTTTTGGAAGAGTTTAAGGAGGATTGGAGGGGTGCCTGGGTGATGCATCTGACTCTCGGTTTCTGCTCAGGTCCTGATCTCAGTGTCATGAGATCAAGCCCCACGTTGGGCTCCGTGCTCAGAGGGGAATCTCCTTGGGATTCTCTCTCTCTCCCTCTGCCCCTCCCACTCGTGCTCTCTTTCTGTGAAATAAATCAATGAATCTTAAAAAAAATAAAAGAAGAAGAAGAGGGGCGCCTGGGTGGCGCAGTCATTAAGCATCTGCCTTCGGCTTAGGGTGTGATCCCAGCGTTCTGGGATCAAGCCCCACATCAGGCTCCTCTGCTAGGAGCCTGCTTCTTCCTCTCCCACTCCCCATGCTTGTGTTCCCTCTCTCGCTGGCTGTCTCTCTCTCTGTCAAACAAATAAAATAATAATAATAAGAAGAAGAAGAAGAAGAAGGAGGAGGAGGAGGAGGAGGACGAGGAGGACGAGGAGGAGGAGGAAGGATTGGAATTAATTATTCTTTGAATGTTTGTTAGACATTCCAACCATGAAGCCATGTGTTCCACTTCTACAGATTATTTTCTTTTTGTGTCTTCTCAGGTGGGGAGGGCACAGCTGCCCAAAACTTCTCGTGTTTTATCTACAATGCCAACTTCATGAACTGCAGTTGGGCAAAGGGTCAAACTGCCCCTGATGACGTCCAATATTTTTTGTACATACGCGACTCAAGGTAAGTGTTGATCTCATGTAGACAATCCTGAGAAGTACAGTGGGGGTGGGGGGAGAAGCCCTGATTGTTCTCTGAACAGTTTGGAATTTTATAGGAAAAAAAGGGAAAGAGAGTGTCCTCGTTACATAGAAGACTCAGGAACCCACGTGGGATGCCACCTGGAAGACCTCTCAGGATTAGCGAGCTACAATTACTTCCTGGTGAACGGTACCAGCCAAGGGACAGGAATCCAGTTCTTTGATTCGGTTTTGTCGTGGAAGAAAATCGGTAAGTGCCACGTCCTAGGTGTGAACCGATGCTTAACAGGTGAACCGAACAGAGTCTGTGGGAAGTTTGGAAGAATGGAAATTTATTCTCTCACAGTTCTGGAGCTCAGAGACCCAGAATCAAGGTGTTGGTATGGATGCTTCCTTCTGGAAGGAGGCCAACCCATCGTTTTAATCTGAATTAAACGAGGTAACAAGAAGTGCCTGCACTGCTGGTGGTCCCACCCCCCGAAGAAGCGAGGGCTCTTCCAATGCTCCCATAGCCTCCAAGAGCTGGCCCTGGCACTGGACAGCCCAGACAGACAGGGGTTTTGCCTGCAGCCAGGCAGTGAAGTCCCTCCAGGGTGTTCAGACCAGGAGATGGAGGTGAATTGTGTCCCGTTTGTGGACCTACTCTTTGGGGTAGCGCCCACAGCCTTCTCTTGCCATTTTGGGAGACACCCTTGGCAAAGAGAGACCAACTCTCCAGTTGATCTTCCAGAACATTGCCCACCCCCACTCTCCACCTCTGGGCTCACCTGTTGGGGGAGCTCTAGATGTGTGTACCCAGCCAGGTGGCAGGTGTGACTCACAATAAGAAATGCATGTTTGGTCTCTGTCCTTTCTGGCACAAAAGCAGCCAAACCCTAGGAATTTCCCGGGAGGAGAGCGATAAATGTGCCTTTTGTTATGTTAAGGAGGTGACTGCTGAAAAGCGCCTTTGGATGGGGGTTGGTTGCCAGGGGAACCAACTGGGTGATTAGGGAATTGCAACTTTCAGTCCTCTCCTGTGATCTCCAGGACCGGAAAGGGGCTGGTGGTTGAGTTCAATCTCCAATGGGCAATGATTTAATCAATTGTGTTTACATAATGAAGCCTCCCTAAAATCCCAAAAAGATGGGGTTTGGAGATCTTATAGGTGCAAGGCTATGGAAGCTCCTTCTCCACACCTGGCCCCACGCATCACTTCATTTGGCTGTTCCTGAGTTACAGCCTTTTATAATAAACCCGTGATCTAGTGAGTAACGTGTTTGCCTGGGCTCTGTGAGTTGCTCTAGCAGATTAATGGAACCCAAGGACGAAGTCCCGGGATCCTCCCATCTGTAGCTGGTGGGTCAGAACCATGGGTGACAACCTGGATTTGTGATTGGCGGCTGACCTAGGGGGTGAAGGACAATCTTGTTGGGCTGATCCCTGGGGGATCTGATGCCATGTCCAGGTAGATAGGTCAGAATTGAGTTGAATTGTAGGACACCCTGCCAGTTGTCTGAGAACAGCTCGATGGTGGGAAAGGGGACCCTACCCATCAGAACTGGGTGCAGAATCCTACATATACATCACAACAATGAGCAAAGAAGGACCCCACTCCTGTTGTGAGCTTGGAAATCTAGCGTGCCCTTTCCAGTGATTATGCATCTCAAAGTTCAGTGTGATCAGATACGCTCGATGTGAACATACAGCCAAGCTGCCCTTGAAGGGTTCGGTAATGGAATCAACTCTCAGCCTTGAGATCGGAATGCATGCTAGCTAAGTGGGACCACACACAGAACGCCTATCCTGATTGTTGGTGGAACCCACCGTAGGGGGTCACATGGTCCTTCCATTCATTGTGGAAGGACATTGGAGCTCCTTGGTCTTTCCCGATCTGCATCCTGTCTTCCCATTGGAAACCATGCCTTGGCTGTCCCCACAGTGGCCCCGTTCCTGCCCAGTCCCCGTATTTCCCTCCTTCCCTCACTTTGGGTTCCCTGGCCCGTCTCTGCATCCATCCTGCCAGACTGTCCTATGGGCACACCACAGAAACTGCACACATCCCAGTGGTCCTCTTCCCCAAGAAGCAACACTCAGACCCACGACTCAGGCCTCTGGGTGACCCCTGGGAGCTGCCGGAAGAACTGGGTGTGACCTCCGTGGCCCAGCAGAAGCCCGCTCAGGGGAGTGTCCTGGGTTCTCGTTACAGAAATATTTAGCCCACCCAACAATATCAGTGTGCACTGCAACAGGTCCCACTGCCTGATTCGGTGGGAAAAGCCCAAGACCCGACATAACCTGCCCAACTGGGAGTTCAAATACCAACTGGACATCCAGAAACAGGTGAGTAGACTCTGCCCCAAGCAGGACATCATGCCTCAAGGAGCAGGGCAGCAGCTCCCGTGACCCACATGAGGGTCCAGGTCAAGGGAGGTGAGCAGGGCTGGGTGATGCACTGGGAAGAACACAGGGATGTCCTGGGCGTGAGGGTCACCACCATGGCCAATCCAAGAGAGGTTTCCACCCAGCTGGATCCTGAAAGCCTTCGGGGAGTGCTGGGGAGAGGGGAGTGCTGGAGATCTCCAAGCAGATGCAGAAAAGAGAGGATCTTCTGCTACTTGTCCACTCGGACCCCACCTGGAGAAGGGGGATTGTCTCCTCCACATCCACCTGGACCCAGTGTAGACAAGGGGGAGCCTCTGCTCCATGACCGCCTGGACCCAGTGTAGACAAGAAAGACCCTCTGCTCCAAGTCCACATGGACCCAGTGTAGACAAGGGGGATCCCCTGCTCCCTGTCTACCTTGACCCAGGGTAGATAAGGGGCAGCCATCTGCTCCATGACCACCTGGACCCAGTGTAGACAAGAAAGACCCTCTGCTCCAAGTCCACGTGGACCCAGTGTAGACAAGGGGGATCCCCTGCTCCACGACCACCTTGACCCAGGTTAGATAAGGGGCAGCCATCTGCTCCAAGTCCACCTGATCCCAGTGTAGATAAGGGGGAGCCTCTGCTCCATGACCACCTGGACACAGTGTAGACAAGAAGGACCCTCTGCTCCATGACCACCTGGACCCTTATTTGGACCCATCAGCAGCTGGGGTTCAAGGACCCATCAGCATGATCAGGGCTCATCCTCCCTTGGTGGGCAAGTCCATACCCCCCGTCCACCTGCCTTGAGGAGAAGGATGTACAGAGAGAGTTCAGCCCTTCACGTGGCCCCAACTGTTTGGGTTACCCCGGAGCGCACTCAAAGGGGACAATGAAGGATCCTGTAAAAATCTTCAAAATGGAGAAAAGTAAACCTAGTTCTATTTACTTTTTTCCTAGAGCAATAAGGAACACAGCGAGAATCAACTGGTGAGTTAAAACTCTGACTCAGACTCTCACCCCGTAGTATAATGGTACGATGTTACTCAAGGGGACATGTGGCCCCCATGGTGGCCAGGATGGGGCGGGCGATGAGTGAGAGGGTGGTGGCTCCCCGGAGGACGGTCCCATCAGTGATGTAGGGGTGCACCCCCCAGTCCTGTGGTGGGAGGGAGGCTCAGCTGGACACCCTTCCCCCATCCCATCTGTTGAAATTAGTGACCTCCTGTTAACTGCATCCATGTTGGTCAAGAAAATACTCCTTTGAGGGGCGCCTGGGTGGCACAGCGGTTAAGCGTCTGCCTTTGGCTCAGGGCGTGATCCCGGCGTTACGGGATCGAGCCCGACATCAGGCTCCTCCGCTATGAGCCTGCTTCTTCCTCTCCCACTCCCCCTGCTTGTGTTCCCTCTCTCTCTGGCTGTCTCTATCTCTGTCGAATAAATAAAATAAAATCTTAAAAAAAAAAAAAAAGAAAATACTCCTTTGAGTTTTAAGAACACTGTTTCTTCCTTTAAAACACCGCTAGTGAAAGATCGTCAAAGTCCTGTATGGGATCGTGTCCTAAGTCCCAGTGCCACTGTGACCTCAGTCTCCTCTTCCGTCCAATGGGGGCTTTAACTCTGGTAACGTCCTTGCTGGGACATTACCCATCCGTGGCTCTGCTCCTGTCCCATGTACCTATTGAGGGATTTCTGTGTCTATGTTGACGAGCACCCCAGGAGGGGTCCTGTAGCGAGCGGGGGACACGGTCACGGTGTTGATTCACTGAGATTTCCTGCAACGTCTTCGGTGCCCAGACACTGCATTAATTTTATCAACCACATCCGTCCCGCTGGTGCTGCTGAAAAGACATCCCCAGCCCCTCTTTTCCGAGCACAGGAGACCCCGCTCTCAAACTTCCTCTTTTGTCCACAGATTGAGGTGTCCGGAAATTGGGAAAATAACTACCACTTCCCGAGTCCGGAGCCCAGAGCCAAGCATACTGTGAAAATAAGGGCCTCAGACGCACGCATTGAGAAATGGGGTGCCTGGAGCCAGGCCGTTGAGTTTGGTATGTGTCCTGGGAGCATCCCTCTGTTCTTCTCTGAGCCCTTCTCATCCCTGTCCCCATCCCAGTCCCTGTCACCTCCCCATTCCCACCGCTGTCACCGTCCCCAGAGACTCACAGAGGGAGGAGTTCCCATCCATGGGTCTCCACGGAGCTCTGTCCCTTCAAAGGAAAGGATAACCCCCCCAGCCTCTCGAAGGAGCCATCTCAGCTGGAAATGATCAATCCCTCCCGGTCCCCATCAACCCCGTCCCCATCGACATCCCAGCCGGGGGAACACTGACATCAAAGTTGAGAGTGTTTTCTCCTCATCAAGAGGGAGCTATTCGTTCTACGAAACTCGATTACCAACACCGTCCACCACCTTCCTTCCTGTAACCTTTATGGGTTGGCAAGAATTTAATGGTTTGGACCGAAAGCCAATCGGGAGCTCAAGAAATCTGCATTTCCACGCTCTCTTTTCCTCCCGAATATTTTCAGTGTTCGAGCAAGCATTTTATGCATGCAATGTTGTGGGTTTCTTTTTTTTCCCCTGATCCAAAATCAAAGAGTTTATTTAATAAGGGTTGGTATAAAATCTATGTGATATGTTTATCCAGAGGTAAAATATAAGTTCAAAGAGATGGGACGGTGGGTTCTCAGGTATGACTCCAAAATGACAACAAAATTTAAAAATAGGTCAACAGGCGTCCATCAAAATTAAAAACTTCTGTATCATCTGGAATGAGCACTTTGTTAGCAAATGCATTATTATTATTATTAATTAATGATAACATTAACTATTAATTATTATTATTATTTTGTAAGAGGACACATTTCATCTGTTAATATGGAAAACTCTCAAGACGCCAGACTCTCCATCTGGTTCTGGTCATCCTGATGGGACTGGGTTTTTTTGTAATTGGATTTTTTTTTTTTTTAAGATTTTATTTATTTATTTGACAGAGACAGCCAGCGAGAGAGGGAACACAAGCAGGGGGAGTGGGAGAGGAAGAAGCAGGCTCACAGCGGAGGAGCCTGATGTGGGGCTCGATCCCACAACGCCGGGATCACGCCCTGAGCCGAAGGCAGGCGCTTAACCGCTGTGCCACCCAGGCGCCCCTGTAATTGGATTTTTTTTAATAGTAACAGATAAAATGTGCCCTGTTACAAAAGTAACAAATTGTAAAAAGTGCACATTCCAGATGATAAGTAAGACGGAAGACCTAATACTAGTTGTAAGGTAACTTTGTTCAAACCGAATGCCTGGAAATGTGGGATTTTTGGGGGGAGGGGGTCCATTTGTATTCGTTTATTTATTTCTAATTTTTTTTTATTAATTTATTTTTTCGGTCCACTTTTAAATTGGGTCGTCACGTTGCCAGAGCACGTTATGGTTTGGACGCCTGTGAGGCTGCTTGGGCTCACGGACAGCTTGGTGGGAAGGTTTCGGGATGGGCGCTTTGCTGTGGGTTTCCCTCCCGCTCTGAGCCTTTCTCGTTAGCTGGGAGCCGGTGAGGGAGTGAGCCGGCCGTGTGCTGACTGTTCAACCGAAGGGGTGCGTGGTGTGTCCCCCTCTCTTTGCAGGCTCCAAGGAACCCAAGCCCAGCCTCGTGCCCATCTATGTGCTGGTGGTCCTGGGGACCCTCCTCACCGCCCTGATCCTAGGCTGCCTTTTGAAAAGGTAACCCCACTGGTGGGTTGGCATCCTCCTTGCAGGTGGGCAAGACGGACAAGATGCTTGTTTGGATGGAGCTCAGGGAACCCACAGCCCTCCAGGGAGGTCTAGCGGGCAGCCGACGGGGGCCTCGTCCTGACCGCTCATGGGCAGCCCATCTTGGGCTGCTTCCAGGCCCCTGGGCTGTGTTGAGCCCACCCACCTGGCCCGCTCACTTTAGCTGGACCCTGGACCTCCTGCGAGCTCAGCTGTGCTCACAGAGGGGTTGCATTCAGCCCCGCGGCACTGAGCTTCCTCTTTCTGGAATGCCTCCCTCCCCAATTCCTCCTCCTGCCTCCATTTCCCCCCTATAAGTCTTATCAAATCCTACCAAGTCCTTGGGGTCCGCCCAAGCCCACTCCCTTCCGGGAGGCCTCCTGGGAGCCCAGTCCGATGCTTCACACCCACATCCACCGGCTTACCGTCAGCCTCCCTGTGGGCTCCTCTGTGGGCAGCTACGACGTCTTTTCAGATGTGTGATGTCAGCACCAAGCAGGGTCTCGGGCCGCCTCACAAAGTCCTCCGGGTGAACATACCTACGTGCAGTAATTCATTCTTTAGTTGCAGGCAGATTGCACGGCGTGCTTTGCAAAGCATGGAGAGTTTTGCCACTAGTGGGCCTCCTGCACCCTGTCGGGACCCAGGGGTATCCTCCCGTGCCCACCCCTCGATGCCCTCCACCCTGGTGGGGCGTCCTGTGTGCATGTCCCTCAGGATAGACACATGTGGCTAACTGCAGGGGAATGTAGCCTAAGGACAAGGAGAGGACTGTGCCCTGCCTGCTGGGTGCGGGGGCGGCACGGCACCACCCCGTTCTCTGGGGACCCTGGACCTGGGGGCAAAGGGGAACAGGGGCAGCCCTGAGACCCGCTGCCGGAACCCGGACAGAGTGTGTGCCTTACACAAGGACAGTTATCTTAATGAAAAGCTGTTTGAGTTTCCTGTGGCCACAGGAGAAAAAAATGACCACAAACCAGATGGTTTGAAACAACAGAAATGAATCATCTCCCAGCCCTGGAGACCAGGAGTCTGAGATCCAGGCGGGGCAGGACCACTGAGATCCAGGTGGGGCAGGGCCATGCTCCCTCCAGAAGCGCCAGGGGAGGGTCCTTCCTCCTCTTCCAGCTTCTGGGCTCCAGGCATCCCTGGGCTGGTGGCTGCGTCCCTCCCATCTCTGCCTCTGTCCTCACATGGCTTCTCCTCTGTGTCTGTGTCTCCTCTTCTGTCTCTTACAAGGACACCTGTCATTGCATTTAGGGTCACCCTGATCCAGGATGAGCTCATCTTAACTTGATTAACATGCAAAGACCTGATTTCCCAACAAGGTTCTGTTTCCCAATTCTGGGGCACAGGACTTGAACGTGTATTTTGGGGGAACCCTACTGAGCTCCGCAAAAGCACGTCCAGATGTCACAGAATGGGAGGTGCCTTCCCTTCAGTAAGAGAGAAAGCAAACGTCCCTTTGAAAATGCAGCAGGACTCCAATGTTTGCAGAAATGAAGGCTGCTGTTTAAGTAAAAAACACTAGAAATAGGGAGCAAACCGTAAACCCAGCACATAGACAGAAACCTCCCAGACCGGAAACGGGGCTCTTTGTGGTTGCATGCATGGATGTAGGAGGGACACGTGCCTCTGATCTGCAAGGACCCCAGGCTCCCCAAGGCTCCCCGTAACTGGCCACGTCCCCCAGTCCTGTCCCTGTACCCGAGGGACTGAGTGAAGGTTCTAGAAAGAGTCTATCACCGTGCGTTCCTATAGCGTCTCCCATTTGCTCATTTATCTCAGATTTGCGTTGTCCTGCTGGGAGTCTTCGTGAAATTGTTCTGTCGTACGCGGCCCGGAGGCTTCTCAGTCCTCAGGCGGGAGGACGTGTCCCTCCTCGCCAGGAGAAGGACATAGTCTCATCCTCGAGCTCTTTCCTTCACAAGCTTCCTGTCTCCCTAGGTTCTTCGCGTCAGAAAGGTTATTCCCGCCGATTCCACGCATCAAAGACAAATGGAATGATAGCCATCAGCGTGACCACCAGGTGGGTAAGGGTGGGTGCAGGGCCGCAAACCAGGACGGGGAGAGGGCAGTGTCCCTGGGGCGTCCTGGGCTCCCCTGTGTGTCTGCCCGAGGCGGACCGAGGTGTGCTCGTGGAATCTGTCTGGGATCCCGGGTCTGCTCGCCGGCCGACCCTGGGGGTCAAGGGTTAGGGTGTTCTCTGTGAGGTGTGTCTGGGGAAATTGAGGGGCCGAGGCATCATGGGGACAGAGACAGAGGTGGGGAGAAGGGGTCCAGCCTGATCTCATGGAGCGAGAGCCCGAGGGCGTCCAGAAGGACAAGGGAGGGCGAGGGCTCTGCTCCTGAGACCCCCATGCATGCAGTGGTCACCTCCCACCAGCCCTGGGGCAGGGAC
Source organism: Ursus maritimus (assembly GCF_017311325.1). Lineage (NCBI taxonomy): Eukaryota > Metazoa > Chordata > Mammalia > Carnivora > Ursidae > Ursus > Ursus maritimus. The sequence continues at coordinate 124,375,418 of NW_024423319.1, read as the reverse complement.
CACATTTCCTCCCACTACAGCTCCATCCAGGGCCGCCCTGCAAGGGGGGATCCCCACCGCCAGCACCACATACACCACCTCCTGGCTCCGTTACCCCCACCCACAGGCCAGATGGACGTCTCGTCTCATTGTTATCAATGATTCATATCAGGAATTTGATCGTATGATTGTACACGCTCCCCAGTCCAGGGTCCCAGCTAGCTCTCCAGGCCTGGACAAACCTGCTTCCCCTCCCTTCGTCCCCAGGCTCTGTCCCGCCCCAGGACCTTTGCATCTGCTAGAACCTAACTCCAGATGTCCCTTTCCCAAGCGTTCCAACGGGCAGTCCTGCTGATGCCTGTGCTATAAGATCTCACCCCCGCTGGGTCCCTGGTTCCCATGTACACCCCGTGGCCGGCCGGGTCCTGCTCGCGGGGCTCCTGAAACCCCAACACCCCCATCCTCCCTCTCCTGCTCAGGTCATCTGGGAGAACTTCACGTCGGACACGGAGAAAGGTGACAACGAAGAGATCCTCACCGTGGAAGAAGTCACAGTGACTCCAGCGAGCGTGTGAACTGCACAGACACTTCCAGCCCTGGAACATTCTGGAAGCTATTATTATTATTGTTGTTGTTGTTTTAAGCATTTATTTATAGAGCATTCTATTTTTTTACTATAAAAGTATGATATTTTGCAAAGGTGCCTGTAGTCGGAGGGATTGCTGAATGCCCTCGGATCCTGACCCCGTGATGTACTTACTTGTCCCCCAGGGAAACAAGGAAACTTTCCTTGCATTACGGAAGCTCGGGTGCTTGTCTGCCAGCAAAGAGCGTGGCTGGGACGTGGGTCTCTGACGTGTCCGCTGTCTCTGGGGGAACATTGCCCTCGCCCTGTTTCTCCACCAGCTGCAGCTCAGCCCATATGGGGACCATCTGAGGGTCTTGAATAGTAATCTCCCCTGCAAAGGCCCATTTGCCACGTAACGTGACACATTCACAGGCTCCAGGAAGCGGGATGTGGACATCTTTGAGGACATTGTTCCGTCCACCACGTGGGGATTGGGACGTCGACATCTTTGGGGACGTTACTCCATGCACCATATGCAGACTGGGACGCAGACGCGCTTGGGGACGTTATCTACCCAACCACGTGAGGATCAGAACGTGGACTCCTTTCACATTGTTCCGTCCACCATGCACAGATCAGGATATGGCTGTCTTTGGGGACATTGTTCCATCCAGCACGTGGGGATCAGGACGTGACACCTTTCCGGACATTATTCTCTCCACCATGCAGGAGTCGGTTTGCGTCCACCACACGGAGACTGGGGTTTAGACATTTTGGGGGGCATTATTCCGTGCACCACATGCAGACGGGGACGCAGATGCGTTTGGGGACATTGCTCTGTCTGCCACACCTGGATTGGGACGTGGACACCTTTGTCTGCAAGAACGGACAGGGATGGGAGGGAACTTCTCACGAGGATCCTGAAACCAATGCTGCTCCTCGACCTTTGAGACCCGTGATTACCGAAATCCCGCAGGCCCCTCGCCCACCCGCATGAAGGTAAGTAACGGGGAAGCATTCATCACGGGCCTTGTTGAGACAAGAAGCAAGTCCCACGCAGGGACTGAACGTGGCCGTGAGGGACCGCAGGCGTGCATGCAGCGGGAACCTATGGGAAGTGTTAGAAGCCAGCGGGAGTGTCCTACAGAAACCACGGCTCACCTAGGCGTTGGATTTGTTATGAGGACAAAGCTCACGGGGAGAGCAAAATGCATCTGGAAATATAGATACACATACACATAGATACATATAGGTACAGATACATATAGATACAGATACATATAGATACTGGTGTATGGACATAGAAATATGTATACAGAAGAAAGAGGAAACCACGTAGGTGGACATCTACACAGAGAGACAGATAGATACATATTTGGAGAAATATGTCCAGACATATAGACAAAATGATTCATATGCAGATGATGGACAGATTTTAGGGAATTGGCTCATGCAATGGTGGGGCTGGCTTGTATGAAACATGCAGGGCAGGTGGGCAGGCTGCCGATGCAGGTGACAGGTGATATTGCAAACCTGAGGCCGAACTACTTCTCTGGGAAACCTCGGTGTTAGCTCTAGACACCGTCACCTGATTGGATGAGGCCCACCCCTGCGAAGTCTCATCTGTTCAAGTTAGTGGCTTGTGGATTTTTTTTTTTTTTTTTTTGCTTGTGAATTTTTTGGTCCCACCTGCAAAACACCCCTAGGTGAGTGTTTGAATAATAAGGAGCTTGTCTCCTCTCTGTGTGAACACACGAACGGATCATCGTGGAACCGTTTAAAGCGGGAATGCACTGTAATGTGACTTGCAGTGGGTCCCCTGTGCATGTCCCAGGTGACACCCGTCAGGGCCATAGGTCCCTGCTCCCCGGCCACCTGTTGCCTTCCCAGGGCCTCCTGTGTGATCAGACGGGTCCCCCCAGGGGGCGGGCTCCTAGCCCGGGGGCTTTGCTGTTCAATTTGCTCCTGACAAAGTTTCAGGGAACAAAATTACATGCTCAGGGCCTGCCGTGATCCCCAGCTGCTGACCCTGACTTCAGACGTGTCAGGGGCTCACCTCACTTGGCTCACCAGGCATTGGAAAGGAAAAAAAAGATTTTAAAGACATTGATTGTAGCATTTGCTGCTTCCTGTGTTGCAGATTCAGCCACCTTGGAGTTACCGATGGCTTGACAGAGGCTCTGAACACTGTTGGGTGTTCAACATGGACCCCATGCTCCCCTGAGTGTGTGCTCGGTGGCTCCAGGTTGCTGCCTCACGGTTCCAACAGCCACTTTCTGTGGGTCCTGTCCATCTGTCCGTCCATAAGATCATGCTCGTGATGTGGAAACCTGCCTCCCTTCCCTCATCTTTGTAAGAAACACCAGCGCCCTCCCTCTGTGACTCCTGGCACCTGACGTCCTGGCGTATGTGGAGGCGCCCCCTTCAAATCATGCTCGTGATGTGGAAACCTGCCTCCCTTCCCTCATCTTTGTAAGAAACACCAGCGCCCTCCCTCTGTGACTCCTGGCACCTGACGTCCTGGCGTATGTGGAGGCGCCCCCTTCAAGGCAAGACTTGTCCGTGGAAAGTAAATGCTGCCCAGAGTCCTGAAGGACCAACTGGCCTCCAGGATGACACACGCCAGCCCAACGGAGGCCGACAGCGGAGGACAGGACCTCCGCGTGTTGGGAGTGTGGCTGGTGGCCCAAGGCACCCATGTAGGACTGTGAAGAATAAAAGCATGGATGGCCCCAAAGGCATGCTCCTTGCATCCTCGACTGCAAGATGAGCACAGTGTTGGGGCAAGATGAAGGTCTAGGAGGAGCCCTTTCAGGTGCAGAGGGACCCCAGCATCCACTCCACACTGGGTCCTGGAAATGGCTCTCTGTCTGGATGCTGAGGGGGTCTCACCCCAGCTCTGGGTCCTACCCTGGAGGGTGCCCAAGAGGCCTGGGGTCAGCAGGCCACCTGGGTAGGAGTTCTGTCCCCCAGATGAGTCCAGGAGGAAGACCCTTATACCCCACAGTTTGCAGGGGCAGCAGGCTGTGAGGACCGGTTGCAATCTGGGGGTCAGATGGAACAGAATGGGGACAGCGACCAGGCCCCAGACATTGGGGTTCCTCCTTGGAGCCCTTTGTCCTTACAGGCTGGGGCCACACCTGCTTTTGGGGAGAAAGTCTCCGTCAAGCATGTGTTCCTGAGATAAATCATCTGGGGTCAAACTCGGCCTCCGCGTGCTCACATTGTCAAGAACATCAGGGGAAGGCACGCGGGGGGCTGAACAGCTGACGGGGCGTCGGAACAGAGCCGGCGGGGTGGACCCCAGGCTCTTGCAGATGTACGAGAAAATGCCCCGTGTGTGAGAGCAAGCTCTCTGCCCGTGGTGAGAGGAGTTCTCCTCCAGGAAACAGGAGAACTGAGCATTTGCTGGGGTCCAGAGGAGGCCGGGAGGCGAGTGGGGGTGCTTTCCCTTGCACGAGCAGGGGGAGAGAGGCCAGGGAGCAGGGGAAGTGCTTGCTATGTGTAGGGGAAACAGGCACCCTGTGGGTGATAATCTGACTCTAGATATGCAGGCCGGGCAGCTGGGGGTTGGGCAGGGGTGTTCGGACAAGTTTCCAGGGTACTCATAACAAAGCAGCAGAAACCAAGGGGAGGGAGGACTCAACACTTCCTACATCCAACCTCCCCCAGTCCTGGAGACCAGATGTCTGAGCTGCAGGCGAGGCAGGACCCCTGAGATCCAGGTGGGGCAGGACCCCTGAGATCCGGGTGGGGCAGAGTCATGCTCCCTCCAGAGGTTCCAGGGGAGGGTCCTTCCTCCTCTTCCAGCTTCTGGGGCTCCAGGCGTCCCTGGGCTGGTGGCCGCGTCCCTCCCATCTCTGCCTCTGTCCTCACGTGGCTTCTCCTCTGTGTCTGTGTCTCCTCTTCTGTCTCTTACAAGGACACCTGTCATTAGATTTAGGGCCACCCTGATCCAGGGTGAGCTCATCTCAGATCCTTCCCTTACTCACATCTGCAAAGACCCTGTTTCCAAATAAGGTTCCCTTCCCAGGTACAAGGAGCTGGAACACGGGCATATATGTTGAGGGGGATAAAATCCCACCCACTACGGCCTTGTAATGAGGACTCCCTTCCCACTGGGTGAGCCCCCAATGCCCCAGTGTGTCCCCAACGGCACTTGTACCCCTCGTCCCCATGCATGTCCTCCAGACAAAGGGTGCCATTGTTTGTACTGTTTTTCACTGTATTCACAGTTTTCATAGATGGCGCGGTAGGGAGATGGGGGACCAGAAAAGCAGTGTGGGGAGCGACTCTGGGGGCCTCTCCTGTCCCTTCCAATTTGGAGGCTGGGGACTTCAGAAATAAAAAACTTGAAAACTGGGACCCTTTGCTTTCCACGCCAGTGGGTGAGGATGGGGAACCATGTCTGTGTGATGTTGTCATTGAGGGTGTGTGACATCATGGCTTTGCATGTGCATCTAGCCAAGAACTGGCTTGTAACATTGTAGCAACATCAGCTCGTCGCCTGTGACAAATGTAACAGATGTTTCAAATGTTCATAATCAGCACGAGATGTTCATAATCAGGGAAGTGGAGGGGGTGGTTGGGGAGGTCATGGTAACCTTGCATTTTCTGCTCCGTGTTTCTGGGAACCTGAAACTGCTAAAAAATGAAGTCTAATAATAATAATAATAATAATAATAATAATAATAATAATAACAATAAAAGTGCCGGAAGGGAGAAGCTAGGTGAAAACCAGAAAATACAGAGTTTCACGGGTGTTTCGAAGCAAAAAAATTGTCTCTGATGATTCTGTCTTTTCAGTTTGGACACACGGGACGTTGAACAGAAAAGTGAGCTCGGAAAGGGTCATTTGTGGGTGGATCTCAGTCCAAATCGAGTGCAGGGGAGGCCTGTCACTGCCAGGATGGCCTGGGCTGCCCCCACCCCTGAGCTTCGGGACCTGGGTTTAGCACAAAGCATGTTAACCCAGCGTGTGGACCTCCCCTCCCCAAAGCTCTGTCTCCCCACACGGCCCCCAAGCCATCCCCGTGAAGCCCACAGGGCTGTCACCTTCCTCGCACATCCTGGGTCATCCCAGAGCCGCCACCAAAGTGCCAGGTACAGACGCGGCTCTAGACATTCCCATCCGTCCGAATTCACCATTTCCCACGGTTCACGACTCCTGGAACATCCACTGGGCTGGGCATCGCAGGCCTACAGTCCCGTGCGCGCGTCCGAGGAGCCCCCGTGAGCGTGAACAAGTAGTCACCTGTGCTCGCGACACTGGACGGTTCGTCTACCACGATAACCTTCTCAGATTCTGTCATACGCACCTGGGGGCAAAGTGAAATTTTAAAAAGACCCCAACACCTCTGGCCACCCACCCAGCGTCTTCATCCATCGTGTCCAACACTTGTAATGGGTGGTTCCCACCTAACCAACGCGGTCCCCACCTAACCAATGTGGTTCCCGACTTCCCATTCAGCTTCGTGGCCGCCCACCTGGGGGTGTTTCTTCCCCACAACCAGGGATCTCGCTGGAGAGGGCGCCATATTGGATCTACGGTCATGGCGCGTCTCGTTCCAAGTCAAGCAAAGGGACACCCTTCCCACCAGCACTCCCGCTTTTCTAGAAACCTCCGCCTTGCTTCTGGGTTTGGGAGTGACTTAGCTGCCCCGTGGGAGTCTAACTAGTGCACAATGCCTGCGGAGCATGTCACCCATCCAATGGTAACCCATTCTCTCCCGAGGACATCGTTGGGGACTTTGGAGATCCAACAGAGGCGAGGGGTTCCAGAGCAGACGCATCCCGAGAGCTGTATTTTTCGCCGTGTACTCTCCTCACGTGGCACTTGGGATCTCTCTCTTGTCTACACCGCAGGATAAAACGGTCTGAGAAGAGCAGACAAGGGGAGACCACATCCCATGAGAAAAGCCTCCAAAGGACACCATTTCTGTGACAGGAGGAAGCCAGTGAATGGTCGCCCCCATTCCGGAGAGCGTTAGGGGCGTCATGACCCTCCTAGTACGAGCCCGCAACTACTTCCTGAGCTCTCCTCCTACTGGATCCGTCCATCCAGGGGTCACAAAGACGGAAGACACAGGCTCCCACAGTGACAAGGAGCCCTCCCGTCAAAGGGGAAACATTGTCGCCTCGGAGGCATGGACGTAATTGAATCCCTGCCCGGGGGAGACTCAGGGACATAAAGCAGGACCAGAATCACACACATCGTCTAGGAGAGCTGAGCACGTAGGAAGGGCTCGCCTTCCAGCAAATGGAGGGGAGGGTACGTGGGCGCAGATATGGGGGCCGGAAGTCTCCAGAACATGACACAGAGCACCGAAACCCTGACCACCCCAGAGGGAACAGGAGGGCAAGTGGCCAGAGGCCTTGTGCTGCAAAAAAGAGGAACCCCAAGATGCTGATAAAAGCAAGCGGCCGGCTTCAAGCTTGAGACAGGCGGCTGGCTGGGTTGGGACTTTCTGTCCACCGGGGAGATAACGGCGGGCCTGGCCGCTCCCTGAGAGGAAGGACCCAGCAGATGGCAGATAAAGCGTTGCTGGAAAAGTTGACATGAGCATGAATTGTGGGTGGGGGTCCATACCCAGGAGTCTCTTTCTGCTTGTGCCCTCGGGGACCACGGTTTAGGGCCGGCCTCGGGACCGCGGCCTCCGGCGCTGTCAACCGGGCAAGACAGCCCCTTCCACACATGCTGAAACGGTCCAAGAACGTTCCGGAGAGCTCGCTGACCAGTGAGTTGATGTTTCTCGCTTCTGTAGGGCGCTGGCTTTGGCGCGATCCTATGGCTGGGTGGGCTTGGGATGGTAGGGAACCGTGATGTGAGCTCAGTGTGACCATCACGGGAGGACAGGAGCGTGAGCTGGTGGGGGCGAGCATCCCCCCGGCATGGAGACGGGAACCAGCGTCTCGTGGAAGCCAAGGTGTGTGCCTTGCTTTACGAAACAGGCAGCCGGTGTGGCCAGGTGCATGTGCGTGAAAGGTCGGGCTGTCTGACCAGTGCGTACACGGCACAGACGTCCTTCTGTGCACTCCTGGCTCATCACACACTATTTCTTTGGGGAGTTTTTAAGGATTAAGGGCACCGAGGCTCGGGCTTCGAAACCGACGGGTCTGAGAGCCGTGGGCCAGGTGGGGACACGCGCTCTGGTCTGCACGGGGCGGGGTGGCTGGGCTGCCTTCCCCTTGCAGCTTCCCGGAGGGTGAAAGGGCCCAGAAAGCATGTGGCCTGGGGAGGCAGCCCTGAGGCCACCTCGCTCCATCCCAAGCAAGGTGGGGACACAACACGCAGCCCCCAGCGGTGGGCAAGCCCTCACATTGCCCCTGTGGCAAACGTTGGCCGCTCAGATCTTTCCACCTGGGAGATGGAACCCCTAACCAAAGGGCAACGGGGAGACTTATACAAAGGGGGGGCTGTAGCGTCTCCGGGAAGGGGCCAGGTGCCATCCGCAGATCTGATCACCAAATGCGGGAAAGAAAGGAGGCCAATGCCCCATTCAGGACTAAATACTTCAAACCCCTTTTAATTATGTTTTCATATTTTGAGTGTGATAAGGACACCGGGGTTAGTTTTGAGAGCACCTGGTGGCTTGGAACTACACAGCGAGATGTTTTTCATTGCGATAGGAGCTAAGGATTTGCCCCGAAAATCCCACGGGAGGGAGGAACGCGGGCAGGGGGGTTCAGGGGACAAAAGAGGGGCACGTTGACAATTGTCAGAGAGCATAGAGGGTCCCACCTCCCCATGCATCCCACAAAAGTGTGGAGAACCCAGTGCAGACATGTCTCCAAACCCCTGCCGTCTGCACCTGGTTCAGGGAGAAGAGTTTTCTTATCGAGGATGCTTGTGGGTGTGCTCACCAAAAGAAAAAGGAATCCTGTTTGTTAGTAAGACGTGCAGAGGAAATGGGGTGTCCAGGAGGGTTGATGGGCATGTCATTGGATCAAGGACATAAGAAGGGCAATTGGAGTCTGTATGAAAATGCCGAACTCCAGGCCACTCATCTCTCCCGCGTGGGCCTCTTCACATCCCCCTGCCGAGACACCGCCACGTCCCTCCACGGGATGTGGAGCCCTGTGCAAAATGCAAAACACACACACGTCTGTTTTCCATGCCCCAGCGACACAGCCTGTATGTTATGGTTCCTCCATCTCCTGCAAGAAGAGCCTCGAAGAGGATAAAGGCAGCAATTTCAGGACAAATCAGGGGTCTGCAGAGGGGGCGGCTAATTCCCAGGAGGTGCCTGGAGTCCTGAGTTCTAATTCTGTCCACACGGCTGGATGCCCTGAGGTGATGGGGGTGCATCCAGCCCTCCCCTGGCTCCGTCCGCAGGCTGGCCTGTCCCGAGGGTGGGTAGCCAGAGAGCCACACACCTGCTCTCGGCTCCCACCTCTGGAGGCACCAGGAATCCGTGCCAGCGTCCAGACAGGAGCCCGCACTCCTGGTCCCTGCATGCAACAGACAGTGGCCCCTATCCTTCGGCCCTAGGACTCATGGTGCAGATACCGCTGATGGTGGGGACAGCCTTGAACACTTACACGGCATCACCCTGCATATTGCTTTCCTGGTGACTATTGTGGGAGTCGGCTCGGGCGGCCATAACGAATAGCCCAGATGGCATGGCTTAAATAATAGACATTTATTCTCTGACAGTCCTGGAGGTTGGGAGTCCGAGATCCAGGCGGGGTTGAGGCTGGGAGTCAGAGATCCAGGCGGGGCCGAGGCTGGGAGTCGGAGATCCAGGCGGGGCCGAGGCTGGTACCTCCTGAAACGTCTCTCCTTGGTTGTGTAGACCCCGTGTCCTCCCTGTGTCCTCACGTGGTCGTCCCTCTGGGTGCGTCTGTGTTCTCATCCCCTCTTCTTATGAGGACCCCAGTCTTATGGGATCAGGGTCCATCCAATGACCTCATTTTACCTTAATCCCCTCTTTAAAGAGCCCACCTTCAAATACAGCCACATCCTGAGGTCCTGGGAGTGAGGGTTTCTCCATGAGAATTTTAGGGGGGCACAACTCAGCCCCCAGGACTCCCCTTTCTTGGGAGAGGAAGGCATCCACCTCACTGCTCACAAGCCCCTTTGGCCAGAACCACAGCTTCTGATGCTGGAAATGACTCTTTCCTCTCAAAGCAGCTTCTCCTCCAAGGGCTTCAAACGTCCCTTTGGAACGTTATCGCTGGGCCTGGCTTTGTCCCCTCTGAGTTTCTCCGGCAGGCGACGCTGAGGTTGTGTGGGGCCCCTCTTTGGTCTGCCTTCACACAGAGCCCGACCCAGCACTGACCCTTTTCCAGAGGGCTCACTTCCCCTGGCCCAGCCACATTGGCTGGACGTGCACCTCCAAAAGGACCTCGGACTTCCCTTTATAGCCCACATACGTCACTGTGCTTCCTTCCTCGTGGGGGAACGTTTCAGCAATGATCCCAGAGTGGCCGAGGGTCATTGGTGGCATGGCAGGGCCACCCCCCGAAGGGGAAGGCGGGAAGCTGTGAGCCGGGAAGTGCCTGAGACCCCCACCATCAGGCACAGGGACACCACCCCCTGCCTCAGGCCTGACCCGCAACAGGTGCCAGGTGCGCTGAGAACACCTTGCAGGAGGGGTGGTCTCTGCTGGGCTGGGCCAGAGCACCCCCTTCACCCACTGCTCTGGTTTACAGAGCCCTGTACCCCATGCCAAGGGGCCAAGGTCACCCTACAATGTACCTCCCGGGCACATGGATGATTTTGGGCAACAGGCCACGGAGAACCAGCAACAGCAGGAAAAGCTCTATAAGCCTCCCAAAGTGCCAGAAAATAGAGGACATCAAGTTCCCCTTCATAAAGGAAAATTACATTTGCAAATGAAGTGTCTATTGGTAAAAATGTTTCTAAACTGGGAAGACGACTACAGCCAGAGATTTCTTATCATCCGAGAGATCCTTATTAACAAGAGCCCATATTTACCATGCATTTCCTGCTTTCCCTTTCCCCATAACTGTCCGTCCCCTTTCGGAACCCAGAAACCCCTTTTCTGATGTCGAATCAAAGATGGCTTATAAGCCCTGATCACCTGGCTGTCTCTCTGAGCCTCATTTTTCTTTGTGAACCCCCATGCATATACACGTAGTTAAGGCTGGTTTTCCTGATAGTCTTTTATCCACTTAATTTGCAGGTGTCGGAACAGAATCTAAGAGGTTAGAGGGGAAAAGTTTTTTTTCCTCCCCTACAACCTCTCCTCTCTGACTCTCCCTTTTCCCAGCCTCCTCGCTCGGTCTGTCCTATGCAGAAAGACTTCTCACTCACTAATGAGACACAGAGCAGAAAGGAGTTTACCTGCTTCCCCCAGGTGGGGAGATAAGTGTCTCTCATCCCAAGAGGTTGGCAACTGTCTCTGGAGAGGGGCTGAAACACTGTCATGTCCTGAGGGGTGTGTGTGCACCCCAGTTGCTGGTGGCCTCCAGGCTCATATTGGCTCTTTCTACAAAGGTGTTCCATCCTTGGCGTACCTGGGTGACTCAGGTGATTAAGTGGCTGAGTCTTGATTTCGGCTCAGGTCGTGATCTCAGAGTCATGAGATCAAGCCCTGCATTGGGCTCCGTACTCAGCAAGGAGTCTGCTTGAGATTCTCCCTATTCCTCTGCCCCTCCCCCACCTCTCTCTCTCTCTCTAAATAACAACAACAACAATAATAATAAAGGTGTTCCATCCCCAGCCAGGTCACCTGTGGCCGCACTCCTGGTGACGTCCATTCAGCCATCAAGGGCGTCCCCTGTCTTTGTGTCCAGCCCTTGCTGATCTGCCGTGATGCAGAGCTATTAGAAAAAAATCTGCTTAAATATACAAAACCCTGTCCCTGCAATCACCAGACACAGAAAGAGGTTCCGTCAGAATATTCCAGAACCTTTCATTGCTTTTTTTGGCTTCTGCGACACAACCAGCTCCCCAGCTCCTTGCCCGCCTCCAGATGGCTTTTAAAGCCACTACTCATCATATGGACACCAAGGCAGGTGACCTCCCTGTGAACTGTGGTTGGTCCCTTAGGATGATGCCAGCAGTGTCCTTACCTGCCTGGACCTTTGTGACATAGGAAAACGGTAGCCCAAGGGGCTTGGCTCAGGGCCAGACAGAGTTGCCTCATACCCCAAAGTAGCTGCTGTGGACCCATATCCTCATCACTCATTCTTTCGTCTTTTTACTGGAGGCCTCACCTCTCCCGCCCCTCAACCATCCCATACAAGAGAAGCAGCCTAAAATAATCCCAATAGCAACTCTGGGGTTTGGAATGGGTCCCTACACAAGCAGCAGGAATGTGGACTAAGCCAGTAATGGCCAGTGACAGTGGGCTGTGGAAAAGTCATGCCTGGCGGGAAAAGTTGGTTCAATCCCAGCTTGCGGAAAGTGGTCATCAGGGATGCATGTGGAACGTATTGATGCTTTCAGGGGAGTTCCAGCCAACTTACAGAAGTGCAGTGATTTTTTGGGGGGACCAGGGGTGTGACAATAGGATGGTGGCCCCACACAATGCTCCAATGGGGTACTGCCAGCAAAGTAGGGCCATGGAATGCACCCCAAGAGCTCCTGCATGTTCTGTAGAAGCTCATTACTGTTGACTCCCCTGGGGACGCAAATGGATGCTGAGAAGGGAGGGTTCCTGCCCTGCTTGGAACTGACCTCTGACCTGGGGTCTCCTCCTGTTTAGATGCAGCTTTGGGGCTGGTGCATGGCGACCGTGCTGGATCTTGTGAGCTTCCTGGTCCTCCTGAACTCAGCGTGGTGCGGACAAGCACAGCTGGGTACGTACAAGCAGGTGCTCCAACCCCGGGGTCTGGATGTGGTGGGACTGCCACACCCCCTAATGCTAGAAGGGGACAAACATCTCTCCCCCAGACCTGAAGCATCTCCCTCCCCACCCCCTGCCCTGGTCGGGGGGAAGGAGTCCTTTTGCAAATCAAACTGTAAGTGGATGTTTCTCCTCTGGCAGAATCAGGGACCAAAAAGTGAAGACTGTATCCCCAAATGCCAAACCCAGCTGGGGTGTCAGACCTTCTGCCTGTCCTGCAAAAAAACTTACTGAAAAGAAAAAAAACCTCAGACGCCTGGTGGCTCAGTCAGTTAAGCATCCCACTCTTAATTTCGGCTCAGGTCATGATCTCAGGGTTGTGAGACCCTGGCGTTGGGCTCTGTGCTCAACAGGGAGTCCCTTTGTCCCTCTCCCTCTGCTCCTCCCCACTTTCTCTCTCTAAAATAAATAAAGAGGGATGCCTGGGTGGCTCAGTCAGTGAAGTGTCTGCCTTTGGCTCAGGTCATGATCCCAGGGTCCTGGGATTGAGCCCCACATCGGGCTCTTGCTCAGCAGGGAGTCTGCTTCTCCCTCTGCCTGCTGCTCCCCCTGCTTGTGCTCGCTCTCTCTCTCTCTGACAAATAAATAAATAAAATATTAAAAAGAAAAGGAAAGAAAGAAAGAAAATATTTAAAAATATATAATTTAAAAACCAAAAAATCTGCCAACCTCTAAAACCTCTCCCCAAAGGTGCAAGGGAATGTAGAAATCTTACCGCAGGTGACCCAGTAAAGAGGGTGCACAGACAGGGAGAGAAATCTCCCCTGGGAACATGGGCATCTCTTCTCTGTGAAGGCTGGGGACTGACATTCACTCGTCTGATGATCACATTTCACAAATGCTCCAGATCTGGGACCAGACATTCTGGACTTGTGACGTTTGCATAGCCTGTCCATGAAGGGCCACGTGCTTCTCTGTATTTTTGTTGCCTTTGCTTTTGGTGTCAAGTCAAAACAAAAAACAAAACACACACACACACACACACACAAACAACTCATTGCTGACACCAATATCAAGGAAGTTACCAACCTGGCTTTTTGTTTTTATTGATTTTTTTTTCTTGCCTAAGAGTTTTGTGGTTTCAGGTCATACCTTTGAGTCTTTAATTTAGTTTGAGTTAATTTTTTGTGAATCTGGTTAGTGGTCTGATTTCACACTTTTGCAAGGGGCTGTCTGCTTTTCCCAGCACTTTTAGTTGGAGAGACTATTCATCTTCCATTCTATATTCTTGGCTCCCTCACTGTAAATTAATTGGTCCTTCCCTGCTTTTTTCTCCCCCAAGAGGGAAAATTAAAATCCTCATGGTTAATTTCTACTTGTCCTCACTTGTGGCAGGTTCCTTCCTGGTCCAGGTGATACATCAGGTCCCCCACTCCCAGTCCTACCCCAAAGGACAAAGCTCATCCCGAAGGCCTGGGATGGAAGCCTCTCAATTCGACTGACACAGGAAGGCCCATTTTGCATTCCTTCCCAGAAGGTTTAGAGAGTCCCAAAGTCTCCACAGTCTGCCCTGTGATTTAAAATTTTTTCTGTACTTTTTTTCTGTATTAAAATATTGTTTTTCCTGTATTTACACTTTTTCTGTATTTAAATTTTTTTGTATTTTTATTTCTCTGTATTTTAAGAATCAGTTCCTGTATTTTTCCAAATTATTGTTGCTATAGGTAACTTGTCCGTATTTTTCATATTATTTTCTGTATTTTTCAAATTATTTTCTTTATTTTTTGCATTATTACTTAACTAACTCATACTTTTCAAATTATTTTCTATATTTTTCTACTTATTACTATATTTAACTTTTGTGTATTTTTCAAATTATTTTCTGTATTTTTCAAATTATTGTTGCTATAGGTAACTTGTCCATATTTTTCAAATTATTTTCTGTGATTTCTATATTTTTCAAAATATTACTTATTTAACTTCTCTGTATTTTCAAATTATTTTCTGTATTTTTCAAACTATTACTATACTTAACTTTTCTGTATTTTTCAAATTGTTTTATTTTTCACATTATTACTATAGCTAACTTGTACTTTTCAAATTATTTTGGGTATTTTCCTAATCATTACAATATTTAACTTTTGTGTATTTTTCAAATTATTTTCTGTATTTTTCAAATTATTGTTGCTATTGCTAATTTGTCTGTATTTTTCAAATTATTTTCTGTATTTTTCAAAATATTATTATTATACTTAACCTTTCTGTATTTTTAAAATTATTTTCTTATTTTTCAAAATATTACAATAGCTAACTTGTACTTTTCAAATTATTTTCTGCATTTTTCAAATTACTATTACCAAAGCTAAGTTTATGGGTATGAAGTGACTCCTCATTATGGTTTTGATGTGCATTCCCCTGATAAATGATGGTTCTGGTCATCTTTTCATGGGCTTGTATATGTCAGTGAATTATTTACTTTGAAATGGTTAATTTTGTGTGTGAATTTGGCCTCAGTAAACAAACAGATGTAAAAATCTATGCCTGATGTTTGCAGATTGTCTCCCCTCATCTATAACTATAACGTCCCCTAGGGGTGGGGGGGTCTAATTCCTACTAAGTGTTTTGGGTTTTTTTAAATTACAGCACAAGAGAATATATCTCCTATTATAAACATGCAGCTAGATTCAAGGAAAAGAATGTTAACCTGGAATTACATAAGAAATGTGAGTCGGCAAGAATGCATAATATACACCCCGCCCAGCTCTCCCAGCATGCCCAACTTTCCCACCACACAACGCCCAGAGGTGAGTGTTCATGGCTCATGCCTTCTGGCTTTGCTCCTTGTAAATCTTGAATTTTCCTGTGAAATGACTCTTGCGTCCACTGCCTGCTTTTGATTTCAATTCCTACTGCTCTTGTCGGGGAGGAAAAAACATTTCCTCCATCCTCTTAGATTCTGGGATAGGGACATGCAAATTAAAGTGACAAATGCCAGAATTTTTCAGGAGAAAAGACATATAGACTTGTTCTTAGTTTAACATTGTACATACATGAAGATTCCCGGAAGAGAAGTAAACACCTAAAGAAGTGGTCAGACCAGGGAGCTTTCCTGCCATTTTTTAAAGGGGTGAACAATTGAGAAGATTCCATGACAGAGGAATGGGGATTTCAGCTTTTGGGGCCAATAAATTTTTGGAATCAGTGGGTGAAGTAATGGCCGATATGGGTTATTTTATAAGGTCTGTCTGTGCAGTGTCTTCTCGGTGCTCGTGGTCCCTCTCCAGTGATAAGAGTCACTGTACTCATCTTGGCACAGGACAGGGTGGGGGAACTCTTCACAAAGGGTTCTGTGCCCTGCTTTTATGTAGATAAGAAGGCAGAGAGCTCCTCCTTTGTCTGTCCATTCTCAGGTGCCACTAGCTCAAAATGATCCTTATGCCAAAGTGGTGTATTTGGGATTGGGGCAAATCCCATATATAGGATGGCCTCCTTCACTCAGCTTCTATATGGCGGGAGTAAAACTTACACACTAAATCTCACAGATGAGGTAGAATATAATAGCTGGCTTTTCTGCACCTGCCTTCATTTTGATTTCTCCCCTTCCACGAGGGAGGAGGGGGAAAGATGTGGATTTGCCCATTTAATGGACTCTACCCCCTTTACGTTAAAATAGCCCACCCTGGATTCAGTCCGTGTCTTTGGGTTATGTTCATTCACTCATCACCCAGTTCACATACTCCCTTAGTTTCATTCTAAGGATGTCAGGGAGGAAAAACTTTGTCATCTACCCTCTTAGGTTCTGTCTCCGGAGGCCTGCGAATTAATGGGATGAAAGATAGATGAACAGGAGTGAGAAAATGAATTCCCATGCATATGGAGCTTATAAAAAAAGGAGCTCGATAAATGCCTAACGTTAAGGACTTATGTATCTAACCAGTAGGAAGAAGGGAAGAGAAAGTAAAGCTCTCTGGTTAGAGCAAGGAGTTTTCCAGAAAAAAATGGGAGATAACAAAGTTTGTAATAATGCTCGTTCATGCAAGTGGAAGAGGTCTTTCAGTCTTCTTCGTGGCCATAAAACTTTGCCCTGAGAGGGCATTTATGGTAGGTTTACCCTCTGTCTCCTTCCTGGTACTAAAAGCACCCAAAAGAGGGAATTTATGGCAGCTGCATTTTCCAGAACGTTCTGCTTTTAATCACATAAGAGAAACTCCTCCCAAACTGTTTATTTCTGCATGTCTTGAATCCAAACGTCTTCAGTTTAAAATCATCCTTCATACAATTCTGGGATTCCTGGCGGGGGGGGGGGGTCCCAAAGCAGGTGGGGGTGTGCTCTGGACAGCAGGCTGCGAGGAATCCATTTCCTCTGCCCCAAATCCTGCCCCTGGGGCACTTTCAGCCCCTGAGACTTCCTCTGTCCATGGGACAACCATACCTGTACCCCTGCCAAGGCAAACTGTGGGGAGGAGGACTCCTGTTATATTTACGGCTTGTTTTAGCAGGAATTTTTTTTAAACGGATGTATTTATTTATTTTGGGGGCGGGGAGAGGCAGAGAGAGAGGGAGAGCATTCCAAGCAGATTCTGTGCTGAGCGCGCGGAGCTGTATTCAGGACCCTGAGCTGAAACCAAGAGTCAGAGGCTCAACCAGACCCTTTTGCGGGATTTTTTGTGGCTTCCTCTGGCGCCACCTGCAGGCTGACGAGGGTCTTGCGTTGTCTCTAGAGATGGAGACTGTGCTTTTAAAAAGTAATGAAATTAAATTTTAACCTAATGACACAGATAGAAATGGGTCCCTTACCTTCCTTTACAAGTGGGTCATTTCTATGCATTTGATAGCTTTCTGTGGCTTGCTTGATTTTTTTTTTTTTTTTTTTTTGTTTAAAGTGTTGGCTGTTGTTCACGGAAGGCATTGATTTAATGGCCTTCCTGTCCAGGGCTTTTTTCAATAAATTCAATGTGTTTGGGGGAAGCATCTGGCTTTCCTCATGTTGTCCTGTAATTTAGAAACAATGCTAACGGGCCTGTCCCCTCCGTAATGGTCTCCGCTTTCTGTTTTGCTGCGTTTTTTGTTCTGCATTCAAGAAAACGTACATTTAGTGTTTCCGTATGAATTAGGAGACTGCCTGTTGGTCTAAAACAAAAGCAAAAGCAACACAAAAACCCAAGAGCAAAAACCTTCTTTATCCTGTCCAAGGGATTCATTTAAGTCCCTGCTGTTCTGCATGTTGGTTTTTTTTTCCCTCCAGAACAGATTTTGTATATTCTTGAAAATTTGTGTTTGGACCTCTGCTGAGATTATCACTTTGTTTTCCCCCCTGCACTGATCTTATGAAAACAGACCGTGCACAGTCCTGATAGAATGTAAAAAATAATAATAGTGTTGAATTCAGTGCAGGAGCATGACATTTGGGATTTACATTTTTTTATAGCTTTATTTTTTTTTTAAAGATTTTTGTGTTTAAGTAAATGTCTACCCCCAAGGTGGGGCTCGAACTCACCACCACTCAATCAAAGCCTCACGGTCCAGAGACTGGGCTACCCAGGTGCCTCACTTTTTTTTTCTCTCTCTCTTTTAAAATGAAACTGGTTCTTTTTTAAAAATACCCTCTGAGGGGCACCTGGGTGACTCAGTAGTGAAGAGTCTGCCTTCGGCTCAGGTCGTGATCTCAGGGTCCTGGGATCGAGTCCCGTGTCGGGATCCCTGCTCCGTGGATGGCCTGCTTCTCTCTCCCCCTGCTCGTGCTCTCTCTCTCTCTCAAATAAATAAATAAGATCTTTTAATAAAATAAAATAAAATATCCTCCTAATGGTCTTGGGTCCGAGCTCTGCCAATGACATGAAATTGAGTGTTTCTATTTGTTCTTAAAGGCCGTCCGTTTTTGCCTATGGGTGTTTTCTGTGTTACTGATCTCTGGTTCATTTCCTTCCATGGGCTCTGAGCAGACTTGTTTTGAGAGTTTTCTCCTGCAGGAAAAAGATGGGGGGGGGAGCTAGCTCTTTTGCAGAGAGAGGTACTAGTGTTTTAAATTAACTGAGTGGAGGAGTGGAGGGCGAGCTCCTTCCTGCTGGTTGGAAAGTGAAGGAGCTGGAATGGGGCCCTCGCCGGGCTGCCCCCTGAGGCCACTTTTATCTTAAAGCACGGCCTGCACATAGTGGTTTAATTTCCTCCTGTCCCAAGACTTCTTTTGGGAAAACATCATTCTGTTTTTTAAATAGCCTGACTTTGAGTTTTTTGTTTCTCTGTTTGAAGTTGGCAGTTGACTGGGGTGTTTTCTTTTTGCAGACTCAGAAAACGTGGCTGCAGACTTTCTCCCTGGGATTTCGGGTTTTCCGTTGAGTCTGCACAAAGATGCTCGCTTGCAGGGGAGACGGGGATAGGCGTGGGTTGCTTCCACCCTTGAAGGCATCCCTAGAAGCTCTGTGCTTTATTCCTTCCTTAGCGGCCCCCACCCCAGAAACAGCCGGCTGGGGGGCAGAATAGAGGAGGCTGTTTGCAGCCTGAGGACCTCCCAGGAGCCCAGGAGGCTGCCTCTGGCTTTCAGCACGAGATTTGGCACTGACACAGCAGAAATCCGTGATGCTCTGATTTAATTTTCCTATGTTTTTAACTTGAGGAAATATGAGTGTATATAATGACCCTCCTGGTCTGACTCCACCTGACCAGCCACACGGGCAGTGAGCCCACACGTCTGCCCGCCCGGCCGCCCTGCGCCCGTGGAATCTGGGATTTCACAAACAGGATGCTGGTCTGCTGACTTTTTTTTTTTCCCTCCACGTGGTCGCCTTGCCCGTTTTTTTTCCAGTTCCTCATTCCCCGCCCCCCCCCCCCATGTCGGCGCGCTCAGGGAAAATGCCCCGGTAGGGGAAAAAGGATCAAAAATAAATAGTCCCAGGCAGTCATGCAATGAAAGGAACCCAGGTCGGACACTTGCTACAATGTGTATGAACTTTGCAACTGTGTCTGAGAAAGCAGCCGCGAAAGGCGCACTTATATGAAGCCTCAGGGATAAACAAATCCTGTTACAAGAAGGTCAGGTAGTGTTTGCCAGGGGCTGGGGAAAACGGGTGAGGTCTACTTGGAGGGGGGGATGAGAATGTTCTGGAACTAGACGTAGTGTTTGCACAACATAGCAAAGGCGTCCGATGCCCCTGATGTGCATGCCTAGAAGGGACCGACATGGTCCGTTTCGTGGTTACGCCTACTTGACCACAAGACAAAAGAAAAGTTAAAAGCAAATTTGCAAAAACTTAAAGACAGAGCAATACAGAAATAGATGTAGGAATATGTCAATGAGTCAAGCAAAATCCCCAGCCCGCCCAGAAGGCCCACACGGGTTCGGGAGCAAGAACAGGGTCTATCACTGAAATCAGCAGGAAACCGGGACAGGCGCTCGCAGGCAGTGCGCTCAGACGTGGCAGAGATGGGAGGGACCTTGCCTATTCTGCCAGACACAACCCGTGTTATACCCGTTCTCAGTCCCGATCCAAGGGAAACATCAAAGTCCCATTTTTTATTTTTTTAAATTTTACTATTATTATTATTATTATTATTATATAAAAAGTCCCATCTTTTAGACTAGTGGGACATTGTCTGTTGCAGCAAAGTTCCCACAGAGACAGGTGGCAGGACCCCCTTATGGACACTCCAGGTACAGAGGCTCCCAGGCCCCAGGACAGACACGTCTGGGACCCAGAACCGGCCCCAGCTCCTTTGGCTTTTAAAGAGATTTGCACACGTCTCCGGGGAGACCTGGTACAGTTGCCCGTTTTTCTAAAGGGAATGCAAATGAGCAAGAAGTGGGAGGCGTTTTGCGTCCTTTCTAGAAGGAGAGAACATGTCATATGCACATATATGGTTTTTTTAAATTTTTTTTTTTAGATTTGTATTCACGGTCATAATGCACGAGTGGGACATTTTTGTGAACCCCTGATTATCTAAGAAGGTGCTTTTCTCCTCGTCTTGGTCACAAACAGGCTCGGCAGTACTGAAACTTCTTTTCCAACATTTCCCCCCCAAAGCCTCTGAATGAGTTGCCCGCTGGCGGCCCCCTGGTCGGTGTTTTAAGGCTGTCAATCTCCCGATTTTTATGTAAATCCCAGATTTTCCTGCCTGGTTTTCAGGGGCTCTCTGGCGTCCGTGTAATTCTATGCTGTTCCTCTAACAACGGGCTTTGGGGCTGCCCCTGCTCCCTCTAGGTCTCAAAATACGTGTTTCCTTTTGTTTTAGGATTCCCAAGCAACTGTTTTTTTGTTCTTGTTTTGGGGGGTTTTTGTTTGTTTTGTTTTCTGGAGCAAAACCTTTCCACAAGAAAGGGTTTCTACAGACTCAGAAATGGAATGTGTCCTACTTCCATGTCTAGGGGAAAAAAAATCCCCTGTTATTTCCTAAGGCAGAATCATTTCCCGATTTGGGGGCGCATTGCTTTTCTTTAAATGAGGGCAGCAACCCGGGGTCTGGTAAGGGCCAGGTCACCTGGGTGCTTCCAGAATCCCCTCCCCCATTGTCTCCGGATGCTTCCAGAATCTCCTTCCAGAAGGCATGCCGGAGGACATACTCCTGAGTGCAGGCCTGGCTGGGTTCTCAGGAATTCTCAAGCATCTGGTCTCCCTCACTGTCCCGCCCCCTCCCACAGGACGCTGTGGCCGCTCACCCTCTTCTATCCCTGGTGACACTTGTTGGGGAAACGTAATTAAACACAAAATCCATCCCCCCAACCCCGAGAGCCTCCCCACAAAGACGAAACAGCTCCATTACCTCATAAGCGTTAATAAAATGCATTCGCAATTAATCACATAAACTGACACCACCCAAAGGAGGACAAATGAGGCCCCAGCCAGGGTGTCGGCCACCAGCTCTTACCTTTGGTAGAACCTCAGAGCCACAAAGAGAAGTGGGAAAGCATTATCGTGGTGCAGACAAGCAATTGCACTTTGTCTATACTCTTAAGTTCAGTGACGGGGCTCTGCAAATTAGACTGACAGAAGACAGATTAACTGAGCAAAGGCATGCACGTTCTAGATGCTGTTAAAAATTTTAGGTGGCAGGAGGCGGGTGTCTTGATTAACAGACGAAAATGTCCCCAAGGTTAGACCTGAGCGTTTGTATGCCATTTTTCACAAAGAGCACATACATTGTTCACATGTGACAAGCGGCAGGAAAAGAATTTGAGGCTGCCAGGGTCACCAAATTTAGGGAAGATAGATGTTTGAGGGACACTATTGGAAGACAATGTTTGTCGTAGTAGGTTTGTTTGTACAGGTCCGTCTTGGTGCCAAATTTCTGTCTTCTTTAACGTCCTAAAACTTCCCCCAGAGAGAGGGAATCGTGTCATGTATGTTTCTAGAAGTTTCTGCTGTTCCTCCGATAAGAGAAGCTCCAGGAAGGTTTCCTTCTGCATCTGTTGGTTCTCAGTTGTTTTCAGCTCAGAATAATCCTTACACCATATTGGAATCCGGGACAGAATTCGGGACACCGTTGGTGTTACTGGCCATTGCTGCCGATGAGGAGCTCCTTGCATTACTGCAGGGATAGCGGTGTCCCGCCTGTCTCACGTAGCGGGATGTGCAGGCTGGTTATTACGGGCAACGGGTACGTTTCCCATAGGTCGTGGGCCTGAGTTCTGAGCATAGCCGAGGAAGGTGATCGTTTGGGGAACAAATGGGAGGTTTCAGCGAAGTTTGTCTTTCAGATTGCGGTCCATCTCTGAGCTGGCGGGTGTCTAGAATTGTCTCCCCTGGTGAGATCCACTCTGCCCTTCCCGGTCAGACAGACGGGCAGATGGGGTGGGCGGCAGCTTCCGAAAAGGGAATGTATGCCCCGGTTTTAGGCAGACAGGAGGGCAGAGAGCTTTCGTGTGTGTGTGCACCTGCTGTTTCTTGCTTGCCTTCAGCTCCAAACAACCTTTGTGCCCAAGTGGCCTCTTTGGGGTGACGTGTTCCGAACCCCCTAGAGTACGAGGGGTGGGGGGATTCCCGATAACTGATTGAGCTGGATTCTTTGCAAAAGCTGGGCTCTGCAGGCCAGGCACGAGACCTCGTGTGCAACGGGACTCGGAAGGGGTCTGGGTGATATTCGATCCCGGACTGGGAGGTCCTTTTCGGGGACACCCCGCCACTGTGGAACTCTCCCGGGATGGAGTCCAGTCCAGGGGAGCCCGAAGCGTGGGTGATGATAGGGTCTTGACGGTGCCTTTTCCAGGTCAGAGAGGACAACACATCCTTCTGCATCTTCCGTAACCGCGTGCTTCATCGGGGGGCCAACCTGACCGTGAAGGTCACCTGTGACGGGGTCGTGTCCCAGAAAGTCCTGCCTTTTGCGAACCCAGGTGAGGTCCCCTGCGCTGGTGAGCTCCCGGGTCCCGCCACGCCGGACGGGCACCCTCGTCACCCCTCAGGGGCGGTGGGTGACCGTGCAGCGCCCGAGGCTGTCGGCTCATGTCTTTCTTCCCAGGCAGGGAAGGTTCCGGCGCCGTGAACTTCTCCTGTGTCATTTACAACGTCCGCTTCATGAATTGCAGCTGGGCGCCTGGCCCCCGCGCCCCCGCTGACGTCCGCTATCAGCTTTTCTGGTGGGCCTCCTTGTAAGCCGGGCGCCTTCTTTCCACTACCTGGGATCTCTGCGGGGACTGTCACGGGAAATGCCAAGCGAGCCGTGGGGCCCCCGGGGACGCCTCCCTGAAATGTCACAAAATCACAGAACCCCGGGAAGAAAGAAGGGTTTGCCCGTCCTAAAGAGAGGAGGAAATCCACAGTTTTGCAATTTTGTCGTACACGGAACGGGTGGTAACGGCTTCGTCCTGTAAAAGGCGGGATCCTTCCCCGTCGATACCATGTTTCTGGGATGCATATCCCGCTCTGGTTTTGTGCTTATTCCGGGACGGATTTGTCTTGTTTTTTTAGAGGGTTTTCTGGGTTGG
This sequence comes from Ursus maritimus, assembly GCF_017311325.1. Taxonomy (NCBI): domain Eukaryota; kingdom Metazoa; phylum Chordata; class Mammalia; order Carnivora; family Ursidae; genus Ursus; species Ursus maritimus. The sequence continues at coordinate 124,352,200 of NW_024423319.1, read as the reverse complement.
GGAGGAGATTTCCATGTTGATATCGTCGCCCATATCAGGGTGTTCCCAAGTCCCTTTTGCACACGACAGGCACGAGGACGAGGCGGAGTGCGCCCACTACGTCGTGGACCCCACGGGGATACGTGTGGGCTGCCATTTCGATGAACTCGGTGAACCCCAGCGTACGGACAATTACTTCTTCCTGGTGAACGGGACCAGCAGTGAGACAGCAATCCCATTTTTGGACTTTGTTCCATTTGAAGCCTATAAAATCGGTAAGAGGCTCCCTCGACGTGTGTTCTCCCCCCACCCACCCCACCCCCACCCAGGAGAGCTGGCTTCACTCAACTGAGCTTGCACCTGCCGTGCGGGACACGGCGCTGGGCTCTGCACCAGCCTGAGCGAGGTCCAGGATCTGTGCTCGGGGTCTCGGAAACAGAGACAGAGACGGGCACGGACAGTCCTGACTGTCCCCTTGGGGTGGGATGCAGGAGAGGCATGTGTTCACGTTGTGTACCCATTTTTGCTGATTTTTGTCAATTGCCTGCAAATCTTGAATTTGCAAATGCTGATTCATCATGGCTGCAGGGGTGGAATTACAGGGTTCGTCATGTTTTATGTGTGTTTCTGTTTCAAGACATCTTACGTAACGCACATTGCTAATGAATTAACAGTGAATGGAAGGCCCACGGCCCTATACCTGGAGCCTGAAGTATGCTTATCTAATGTGTGCATTTTCTCCAAGAGGCACATCATGGCCTTCTTGTGTGTAGGAATGCAAAAGAAGAAAAAATTTTCCTCTAGCCTCTTAGGTTCGGTGAGCGGGGTTTGCAAATTAAACTGAGAAACTCTATAGCAGTAGGAAAAAAGCATACAAACGTAATTTTAATTTTTAAGTTTGATATGCATGGAGGGAGGGCTTCATAGAAAAGAAATTAAAAACCCAAAGAAGTGGTTAGACTCAGGAACTTATATCCCATTTATTTTTTAATTTTTTTTATTTTTAAAATTAAAGTTAAATAAATTAAAATTAAATCAACTTATTTGTATTTTTTTACTTATATGCCATTTAAATTAAAAAGCAATTAATTGTGGAGTTAAAGAAAAACGGACTTGTGCTTTTAGAGGTGGTAAATATATAGGGAAAGTAAGTAATGGGACAGAGGGTTATCTTAGTAAGGTTTGTCCTTCCAGATTCATCCTGGTGCCGACTTTCATGGACAGAAAACGTCCCCAGAGACGGGATCCACGGCAATCCTAATTTCTCAGAAATTTCTGGTTTTAGTCAAATAAGGGAGGCTCCAAGAAGTCTTCTTTTTGCATCCATCATTCTCAATTGCCTTCAGTTGCAAATAACCCATGTGCCAAAGTGTCCTGTATTGGAGGTGACATTCCTGTCCCCTTCGTGCTCATCAGAGAGCATTCTAACTGTATGCTTGGGGGCAGTTTTAAACGGTGAAATCACCAACCCAAAGCACAAAAGTGGGAACAACACCACACTCGACAGGCCACGGGAAGGGCGCTGGTTTGCGATCTGAGAGCAGAAACTGGAACACAGAGAGCATTGCCGTGTTTGGCGTAAAGTGGGTGAATCCCCCCCCCTTTTTTTTTGGCTACTCTGCACGTCTGCAAATAACCTGGAGCATGGTTTGCATCCTGCATCGAATGAAGGGGTCCTCAAGCCGTGTCCTCACGGCGTCCGGTTGCAGAGAAAGCATCTGGGGGACCGGTTGGCGAGTTTGACTCAGCCGAGTGTTCGGATGCTTTTGGGAAGACCAACACTCAACTGGTTTTGTAGGGTGCATGCAGACCCCGGGTGCCTTAGGTCCCCGGGGTAGTAGGGCATCCCGGAGATGAGGCACGAAGAAGGAGGACGTGCTCGTCTTCTGGCTTCTCTGCGTGGGGTCCCGGCAATTTGCAGCGTGGACGCGGAGGGCGGGTACGCGGCCAGGAGGGGTGGCGTGCACCACGGAGGGGACAGCCCCCCGCGTGCAGACTTCGCTGGCTGGAGCTTTTCCTTTCCAAGCCCAGTGTGCATTCTCTTTAATCCTGCAGAAAAAGAATCACGGGACACGTTCCTACCCAGGCGCATCCCACCAGGACCCCCCCAGTTGGCCCCTCTGCATTGCAGATTTAAAACCTGCCGGGCTGTGGGCGAGGATTTTTTCTTGTCGTTACTGTTTTGTTTTCCGTAGAAAAGTATGACCCTCCAGCAAACGTCACGATGTCCTACAACGGATCGCATCGCATTATCCGGTGGGAGAACCCCGCGATCAGATACGACCTTTCGAGTCACGTCTTGTATTATGAGCTGGACATCCAAACAGCGGTAAGAACCCCCGACCCCGGTGAGCGACCTCCAAACCGTGTTCCGTCCCGTTTTCTCGTGCAGAGCTCAATCCCGGCTCACGGGCGTTCACCCCTGCTCCTGAAAGTTGTTCTCTGCGAGTCCCTGTGCCCTGTCTTTGCCCTCAGTGGGCAGTTCGTTCGTTCCTTTTTTTCTCCCCCAGGAAATCCACTTCTTTATTTTTATTTTTTAAAATAATCTCTATGCATAACGTGGGACTCGAACGCGGGACCCCGAGATCGTGAGCCGCACGCTCCTCGGACTGAGCCAGCCAGGGAGCCCCGAAATAGTGTCTGTTTTTTAGAATTGTTTTAGGTTCGTGGCACAACTGAGGGGAAGGTAAAGGGGTGTCCCCCACGCCCCCTTGCGTGCACACATGCATGGTCCACCCCATTATCGGCGTCCTCACCAGACGGTGCATTTGTCGGAATCTGTGAACGTGCGTTGGCCCCCGTGCGTCACTCACTCTGTTGTGTGCAGTAGGATTCACTCCTGGTGGTGCTTGTTCTGTGGGTTCGGACAAAAGCACAGCAGCACAGATGCATTGTTATAGGGCCGTACAGGGTAGTCCTGCGGCCCTAAAAATCCCCTGTGCTCCACCTGCTCGTTGCCTTGCCCCCAGCCCCTCAAGACTTGTGACGTCTTTACCGTTCCCATGAGCTGCTTTTTTCAGAATAGCAGAGTTGCGACCCTACAGGACGCAGCCCCTTCTGTGACCTTTTTTGAAACTAAATGTGAAAATGGGCTGGGAACAGCTGGCTCACGGCAGGTGCACTGGGTGCTTCCCCGAATCTTCAGCTCGCCCACCTGTTCCCCGTCCCTTCAACCCACTTGTGCTGACAGAGCTTGGAACCTGAGATCTGGACGCATCCCTGCCTCCTGGAAGTCGGGGACTTTCCACCAGACACTCGGCAGCTCCGTTTCCCCATGGCCTGGGGCCTCCACCTGCACCCCAAGCCCAGAGCCAGGCGGGGAGGGCTGCTCCGGGGCCCCAGCTGTGGGGATTCGGTCCCGAGCACCCCAGACTGCAGGGCCTTTGCACATACTGCTTTGTCTGCCGGCAGGCTCTCCCTCCATCCCCAAGGGCTGGGTCCTCCTCCATAGGCACGCCCGTTCTGTAGCCAAAATACCACCTTCCCTACCCGGCCCAGATGCAAACAGCTCAGCCGTGGGCATCGTTCAAAACGGAAACTAGGTCATGTCCCTTCTGCCCTGAAAACCCCTGCGAGGCTGGGTGTGGGTCTTGGGTTAGAGTCAGGGCCCCGGATGCTGCGGCTGGTCCTGCCCGCCGGCATCCTCCTTCCCTGAGCTCCTGTGAGTGACATCACACAGGTGACCTCACAGGTAACTGCATGCACGTGAGCTCACATGAGTGACCTCACACAGATGACCCTGCACAGGGAACAATGCACAGGTGACCTCACACTGGTTCCACACAGGTGACCTCAGGCAGGTAACACAGGTGACCTCACACAGTGCAGCCCTGAGCGTCCCACGCATGTCCAGCCCCAGGCGCCGGGACCACCAGGAGCAGCCACCCTTTGGTAGCGAGCTCCCCTCTGGCTTTCTCCGCAGAGCCTCGTGGGTGCACTCGCTAAATGTTGGAGGAAGAGGAGGGTCCTTGAGATGCTCAGTCCTTGCTAGACATTGCAATGTTCACGGATGCAGCACAAAACGCTACTGTAGGGGCCTTCTCACCCCTTGTGAATATCCCGCGAGCAAACTCACCAGCCAGAGATACATTCACAAGAAGGAAACTTTGTGTTCAGGAGAAACAACTGTCCGTCTACCCTCTTAGGTCCCGCACCTGGGGGCTGCAAATTAAATAAAAGGGCGATGAATGGGAGGGGCAGGAGGAGGCAAAAGGTGTTCATAGGCATGTGAGAGCTCACAGAAGAAGTGACTCTTGAAGAGCTCAAGTCAGGGGTTTACCTACCTAACAAGCAGGACAGGAAAGGGAAAGAAAAAGCTTCTAGAAGAAGAGGAAATAGGGGATTGGGCAGATAAGGGAAGCTCTGATAAGGTTTCTTCATATAGTTCTGGGGTTTCAGGTGGGTTCCCACATTTGCATAATAGGGCTGAAAACAGAGATACTAACAATCTTTCCTTCTTTACAGGGCAGCTCCTCCAAGACAAAGCCCGTAAGTATCCCTTCCTTTCTCTGTGAGTCCTCTGTGTGGGCCCAAAGGCCCATCAAACATCAGTGTCCACTGATCACCTTGGCTATGGGGTCCCAATGAGCCCCTTCGTGGCCGTCGGGCTCTTAGTCTCGGATTCAGAAGCTGTGTTTTCTTGAAAGCCTCTGACTCAGCTCAAGCCGCTGGTCATTGTCCACTCCATGGACAGAGCAACGTCCTTCCTCCAGACTCACCTCCTTGGACCTTTTCAGTTCAAAGATCGTTGTGAATTGAACAGCGTCTGGCAAAAATTCATGTCTGCCCAGAAGCTCAGCATGGGGTCTTATTTGGAAACAGGGTCTTTGTAAATATAAGGGAAGGATCTGAGATGAGCTCATCCTGGATCAGGGAGGCCCTAAATCCAGTGGTAGGTGTCCTTGTAAGAGACAGAAGAGGAGACACAGGGGAGAAGCCATGTGAGGACAGAGGCAGAGATGGGAGGGATGTGGACACGAGCCCAGGGACACGTGGAGCCCAGAAGCTGGAAGAGGCAGAAAGGACCCTCCCCTGGAGCCTCCAGGAGGAGTGTGGTCCTGCCCCGCCTGGATCTCAACAGCCCTGCCCCGCCTGGATCTCAGCTGCCCTGCCCCACCTGGATCTCAGACTCTGGTATCCAGAGTTGGAGAAGAATAGGTTTCTGTGGTTTTAAGCCGTGGGGTATGTAGTCATTGGTCACTGCGGCCCCAGGACACTTGCACAGAGATGAGTGTACCTTGTACCCTTTCAAGGGCAGCAGCTATCCCCCACCTCTCAGATGCTCTCTCATCCATCACCTGAGTTCCTGCAGGTGTTACGCGCTGATGGGATGCTTCCCATGGACCACACTTGCAGCGGCCAGGACAAGTGCAAAGAGGGTCGAGTGCAGTGTGAAGATCCCCCAGAGGCCAGCCTTGGGGAGACAGGTGTCCTCTCTGGGCCCCATCTGAGGCTCAGATGACATCTGAGACCTGGTGCACCACGGACATTGGACAAGCAACACGTGTGGCTTCCCGCTGCCGAGGGGACTCTCCTTGGGGACCGGGGGGAATCCCTGCTGTTGCCCTCAGCTTTCGTCTGCATGGGCTGGCCTGGAAGTTCCCTAGGTCCACGTGGGCCCCTCCGGTACCTGCCCCAGGGCTGTGGTGGCTGAGGGGGCAGGTAGCATGGGATCCTCGGAGTCTAAAAGGAGCAGCACAGCTGGTAAAGGCCACATACTTCTGCCGTGGACACGTGAGAAGAAACTTGGTTCCTTGAGGTGAAAGGAACAGTCGAGAACATGTCCCGGGGCTTCAGGGTTGTGCAAACTTGGGTCACTGCCCATCCTCATATCTAAGCTGCAAAGAAACACCAAGGGCTCCAGGCAGGGACTCTGTGTCCTACTCAACTCCCGCCCCAGGACGTGGTTGGATGAGATGGGAATTTGCACGGGGGCATGCCGGGGGAGGAAATGCATGGCTTCCCCTGGGGACCCTGCAGGCCGTGCCTCCTTTTCCTCACCGACCACTTGGTCTTATGGTCTGTCTTACTCTGCTGGCCTCTCCAGACTCACACATCCTGGGACACCAGGGTGCACATCCTAGGTGCGGTGGCCAGAGAGGTGGCCCTCATCCAGACGGACACATGGGGCCAGTCCCAGAGCTGGCCTCGTTCTGGCCCGGCGGGGGGGAAAGGCCCAGCCAGGGGTGTCGGATTCAGAGTCCAGAAACTGCAAGGCCAAGTGGGGCTCCTGCCTTCCCCCACTGGCTGCCAGTGTGTAGATTTGGGATAACCGCAAGCCACTTTCCCAGGGCGCAGGGACTCTGCGCGAGGGGTGGGCGCACCTCAGGGAGCCGTGGGTGACAGGCTGGAGTCCATCCTCCCAGGGAGAGCCCCTTAGGGTCCCTGCTTGGGGCCAGAGAGATGGACTGAGGCCCCGGGCGTCTGGCGTCGTCCCTGCACAGACTCCCAGAGCTCAGACTCCTGGGGACCCTCCCACCTGCCGCCTCACCAACGCCGGCCACAGACGGTGCCCTCTTCTCTTCCAGGTTTTCCAGAGGGGACAAGATCCGAATGTGTACGTGATGCCCCGTTCTGCCGTCAGACCCGACACCACGATCCGGGTGAGGGTGCGTTACCTGTATAACGACCTCTGGAGCGAATGGAGCCCAACGCTGCGTCTCGGTGAGGGCCCCACTCTTGTGCGCCGCGGAGGGATATTCGTTGGGGTCCCCGTGCGCGGTTCCGCTTCTGGGTCTTACGAGGACACCTGCCATTGAATCCAAGGCGAGCTCATCTCGGACCCTTCCCTTCATCGCCCCTGTGATGACCCTGTTCCCATAAGGTCCCGTTCCTAGGTTTCGGGGTTAGGGCGTGTGCATCTTTTTGGGGATTCTTTGAGTCCACTGCAGCCTCTCTCAGTAGAGGGGCTCGGGGCAGTCCCTGCCCAAACACCATCGGCAGCGTGTCCCGCTGCCCTGCACCCTCTCCTGTGTTCCTGGGGTCACCCTAGGAGGACGCACCCCCAGACTGAACCACAGGACACCAGCCCCTTGGGCTACTCTTCCCTTAGCCCTGCTCAGGTGTCTGGAAGGCCCTGGTTGCTGGCCACCCCCCAACCCAGGGGTGTCCTCCTCCTCCCTGAGGAGTCAGCCAGGGCTCAGGGGTGCTCCACCCACACCCTTGGGTGCCCTGTCACCCTCTCTCCTTTATGGGGTCACGGAGGGGTACCTCAAAGCCAGGGGTCTGCAACGGGACAGCTCCCATCACGCAGCGGCACTGGCGGCAAGGAACAGAGAGGCAGGGTTTTACGGCGCTCCGGGGGTCCTGGGGACCCCTCACGAGGCCTCTAGCGCACCTGCTTGGAGGGGCATCGGAAACCCCACAAGGCAGGCATCCGCCGGTACGCCCCTCCAGGGATCCCACACATCCGTTCTGGTGGGCGACAGGGCATGAGCTCGAAGTATGCGCCAGCGGGATGCCTAACAGCTCTCCAGGCCAGCACCCCCGTCCCAGAGGAGCCTGAACGCACATGTGGGGCTCGTTCTTCCCAGAGAACAGTTCATGGCTCGCAGAAGCTGCACAGAACACACAGGTCAAGGCAGGGTTCCCCAAGGAAAGCCTCCAGGGCAATAGAAAACACAACTCTGTCCCACCCTGGAGTTTCACAGTTATGCATTCATTCCTTTGGCTACGCTGCGCCGTGTTGAAAGTGAACGTCCATTAAGAAGGAATGCGTTGCGCGGTACTAGTTGCGTCCTTGTGCAAATGTATATGGTGGGCGCTCTCTCGTGAGCAGGGCGTGGAGGACACGGCGATGGAGAGGAGGGCCGGGGTGGGCACAGCACCGGAGGGAGGGTGCGTACTCCACGGCCAGCGTTCCCACCTCCTCTGGAGGGTCTCTCTTCCTGCGCTGCAGCCCTGCTTCCCCCAACACACCCACCCACCCATAGTCGGGTAACAGGGTACGAGGCCGCGGGTGTGCGCAGTGAGGACCACCCGCTCCCGCGCACGCGCGCTCCTGACCCTCGGCCCCTCTTCCCCGCCAGGCGTCCCGGAGCAGAACTTCCGCGGCGTCCTGGTCGGCGTGGTGGTGGCAGCCACGGCTGTGCCCGCGCTGGTCCTCATGTGCCTCTGCAAACGGTGAGCCCCCAACACCGGCGCCAGGACCCACCCCCCAACCCCGGCGCACGAGGCCTCGCAGCGTAGGAGCCCATGGGTGCCTGCCTCATGGCCGGGGAGGGCGAATCCAGAATGGGGCATGGATTCCAGGTTGCTGAGGGCTGGGGAGGAACGGGGAGTCACTGCCCATGGGGTGGGGGGTCTCCTGCTGCGCGAGCCACGGCGTCCAGGGCCACAGAGCCACAGTGGCGCGGTCCGTCTGGCCGGTGCGGACCCCGCCTGGCCGCGGAACGTGCGCGCTGTGTTGGTGCAGGAAGAGAAGGGGGCCCGCGGCACCGGGGTGTGCGGCCCCACTCGCTGGCCCTTCACCGTGTCCCTGTCCTCGCAGGCTCTCGGTCAGGCACAAGCTGTTACCCCGCATCCCCAAGGTGAAGAAGGAAATCACCGGGACCTTTACGCCGCCCCTGGAGGTCAGTGCCTGGGACCCTATCTCCCCCGAGGTGGGGGCAGCCGCTCCGGTTCTGAGTCTTGGGAGGTGGGGGCTGCCCCGGGGGCGCAGTGTGGTTGGGCAGCGGTCTCCTGTGCTACCCAACACGGGTGTGCAGTTCCCCGGGGAGGGCTGGGGGGGGGGGGCACAAGGAAGTGGAGGGGCCACGGGGGTCCAGCCGCTTTCAGCACAAAACTCCTTGGGGAGGGGGGACTCACCACAAAAGCCACAATATGGGGCTTAGGATAGAAACAGCCCCTGGCCCCAGCCGCTGGCTGTTTCTCGGGTGAGGGACCCTCCCCGGGGTGGCGCCCCTGCCCCATCTGACCTTCCTTGTGCCTCAGCCCCGCGTGCTGCCTGGTGATGAGCAGAGGGACGCCCCCAACACGGGGGCTCTGGTTCTGGGCTTGAGGCTGTTTCCTTGGGAAGCCCACCTCCTCCGACTCCCCCTGGGGCTTCCACGAGGCCTGGCTGCCTTCCCAGCGGGGTTTAAGGTTCATGGGTAAAACTGGGGCGAGGTTGTGGGGTTTTGCAGGGGGCTTTGCAGTGGGTCTCAGCGTTCCAGCGGGAAGGTGTTGCTGAGTTAGAGGACCAGCCCGACTTCTCGGGGTCCCGTCTACAGCTTACACTCTGACCAGGACAAGTGGTCCCCGGACCCCTTGTAGGACCCTCTTCTCCAACGTCCGGTCCAGGAAATGGAACTAAGAGGCCAATGTCAGGATCCGTATTTTA
>NW_024423319.1:124339835-124342892 GCF_017311325.1 Ursus maritimus | reverse complement strand
TCTCAGTAGAGGGGCTCGGGGCAGTCCCTGCCCAAACACCATCGGCAGCGTGTCCCGCTGCCCTGCACCCTCTCCTGTGTTCCTGGGGTCACCCTAGGAGGACGCACCCCCAGACTGAACCACAGGACACCAGCCCCTTGGGCTACTCTTCCCTTAGCCCTGCTCAGGTGTCTGGAAGGCCCTGGTTGCTGGCCACCCCCCAACCCAGGGGTGTCCTCCTCCTCCCTGAGGAGTCAGCCAGGGCTCAGGGGTGCTCCACCCACACCCTTGGGTGCCCTGTCACCCTCTCTCCTTTATGGGGTCACGGAGGGGTACCTCAAAGCCAGGGGTCTGCAACGGGACAGCTCCCATCACGCAGCGGCACTGGCGGCAAGGAACAGAGAGGCAGGGTTTTACGGCGCTCCGGGGGTCCTGGGGACCCCTCACGAGGCCTCTAGCGCACCTGCTTGGAGGGGCATCGGAAACCCCACAAGGCAGGCATCCGCCGGTACGCCCCTCCAGGGATCCCACACATCCGTTCTGGTGGGCGACAGGGCATGAGCTCGAAGTATGCGCCAGCGGGATGCCTAACAGCTCTCCAGGCCAGCACCCCCGTCCCAGAGGAGCCTGAACGCACATGTGGGGCTCGTTCTTCCCAGAGAACAGTTCATGGCTCGCAGAAGCTGCACAGAACACACAGGTCAAGGCAGGGTTCCCCAAGGAAAGCCTCCAGGGCAATAGAAAACACAACTCTGTCCCACCCTGGAGTTTCACAGTTATGCATTCATTCCTTTGGCTACGCTGCGCCGTGTTGAAAGTGAACGTCCATTAAGAAGGAATGCGTTGCGCGGTACTAGTTGCGTCCTTGTGCAAATGTATATGGTGGGCGCTCTCTCGTGAGCAGGGCGTGGAGGACACGGCGATGGAGAGGAGGGCCGGGGTGGGCACAGCACCGGAGGGAGGGTGCGTACTCCACGGCCAGCGTTCCCACCTCCTCTGGAGGGTCTCTCTTCCTGCGCTGCAGCCCTGCTTCCCCCAACACACCCACCCACCCATAGTCGGGTAACAGGGTACGAGGCCGCGGGTGTGCGCAGTGAGGACCACCCGCTCCCGCGCACGCGCGCTCCTGACCCTCGGCCCCTCTTCCCCGCCAGGCGTCCCGGAGCAGAACTTCCGCGGCGTCCTGGTCGGCGTGGTGGTGGCAGCCACGGCTGTGCCCGCGCTGGTCCTCATGTGCCTCTGCAAACGGTGAGCCCCCAACACCGGCGCCAGGACCCACCCCCCAACCCCGGCGCACGAGGCCTCGCAGCGTAGGAGCCCATGGGTGCCTGCCTCATGGCCGGGGAGGGCGAATCCAGAATGGGGCATGGATTCCAGGTTGCTGAGGGCTGGGGAGGAACGGGGAGTCACTGCCCATGGGGTGGGGGGTCTCCTGCTGCGCGAGCCACGGCGTCCAGGGCCACAGAGCCACAGTGGCGCGGTCCGTCTGGCCGGTGCGGACCCCGCCTGGCCGCGGAACGTGCGCGCTGTGTTGGTGCAGGAAGAGAAGGGGGCCCGCGGCACCGGGGTGTGCGGCCCCACTCGCTGGCCCTTCACCGTGTCCCTGTCCTCGCAGGCTCTCGGTCAGGCACAAGCTGTTACCCCGCATCCCCAAGGTGAAGAAGGAAATCACCGGGACCTTTACGCCGCCCCTGGAGGTCAGTGCCTGGGACCCTATCTCCCCCGAGGTGGGGGCAGCCGCTCCGGTTCTGAGTCTTGGGAGGTGGGGGCTGCCCCGGGGGCGCAGTGTGGTTGGGCAGCGGTCTCCTGTGCTACCCAACACGGGTGTGCAGTTCCCCGGGGAGGGCTGGGGGGGGGGGGCACAAGGAAGTGGAGGGGCCACGGGGGTCCAGCCGCTTTCAGCACAAAACTCCTTGGGGAGGGGGGACTCACCACAAAAGCCACAATATGGGGCTTAGGATAGAAACAGCCCCTGGCCCCAGCCGCTGGCTGTTTCTCGGGTGAGGGACCCTCCCCGGGGTGGCGCCCCTGCCCCATCTGACCTTCCTTGTGCCTCAGCCCCGCGTGCTGCCTGGTGATGAGCAGAGGGACGCCCCCAACACGGGGGCTCTGGTTCTGGGCTTGAGGCTGTTTCCTTGGGAAGCCCACCTCCTCCGACTCCCCCTGGGGCTTCCACGAGGCCTGGCTGCCTTCCCAGCGGGGTTTAAGGTTCATGGGTAAAACTGGGGCGAGGTTGTGGGGTTTTGCAGGGGGCTTTGCAGTGGGTCTCAGCGTTCCAGCGGGAAGGTGTTGCTGAGTTAGAGGACCAGCCCGACTTCTCGGGGTCCCGTCTACAGCTTACACTCTGACCAGGACAAGTGGTCCCCGGACCCCTTGTAGGACCCTCTTCTCCAACGTCCGGTCCAGGAAATGGAACTAAGAGGCCAATGTCAGGATCCGTATTTTACCGTCGGCAGGAAGGGACCCCTCCCATAACATCCCGGCTAGAAGCACGAGTCTCAGCCTCAGGCTGGCCGGGGTCTCCCCTCTTATATTGGGGTGGCCTCCCTGAGCCCTGAAGCAGCCATCCACTGGACCCCCCGCGGCCACCACCGTCCAGGCTGGAGGGAGCTGTGTCCTCCAAGGGGGACCTGCCACGTGGGGCATCACCCCTGCATGCAGGGAGGCTGGGGCGGCTTGCGTGGGCAAGGTGGGTGTTGGGGTGTCTGCAGTGGAGACCCCGTCCCCGTGAGCCGTCAGCTGCATTCCCTGGCCAGCTCCGGTGAGCACATGTCCATGTTCTGTCTGTGGATTTGCCTGTTGTGGGCAATGCAGATCAAGGAGGGGGGGGTCCCACGCTGCGAGGTCCAGCGTGTCTGCTTCTCCCCCAGAGTGTTGTGCGTTCAGGGTCCGGCCACGGGGCAGCAGCTGCCAGACCTGTGCTCCTGTTCGTGGCTGAGTGATCTTCTCCTGCGTGCACACCCACCTTTATTCACGCATCCGTGCACCGCGGCCCTGCACTGAGGCTTTCTTGGGGGTACAATCACGGTCTCACGCGTGGATGGTCTCAATGCTCCCCGTCTTCTCTCTCCAGGTCGC
>NW_024423319.1:124267943-124339825 GCF_017311325.1 Ursus maritimus | reverse complement strand
TTCCCAGAGAACAGTTCATGGCTCGCAGAAGCTGCACAGAACACACAGGTCAAGGCAGGGTTCCCCAAGGAAAGCCTCCAGGGCAATAGAAAACACAACTCTGTCCCACCCTGGAGTTTCACAGTTATGCATTCATTCCTTTGGCTACGCTGCGCCGTGTTGAAAGTGAACGTCCATTAAGAAGGAATGCGTTGCGCGGTACTAGTTGCGTCCTTGTGCAAATGTATATGGTGGGCGCTCTCTCGTGAGCAGGGCGTGGAGGACACGGCGATGGAGAGGAGGGCCGGGGTGGGCACAGCACCGGAGGGAGGGTGCGTACTCCACGGCCAGCGTTCCCACCTCCTCTGGAGGGTCTCTCTTCCTGCGCTGCAGCCCTGCTTCCCCCAACACACCCACCCACCCATAGTCGGGTAACAGGGTACGAGGCCGCGGGTGTGCGCAGTGAGGACCACCCGCTCCCGCGCACGCGCGCTCCTGACCCTCGGCCCCTCTTCCCCGCCAGGCGTCCCGGAGCAGAACTTCCGCGGCGTCCTGGTCGGCGTGGTGGTGGCAGCCACGGCTGTGCCCGCGCTGGTCCTCATGTGCCTCTGCAAACGGTGAGCCCCCAACACCGGCGCCAGGACCCACCCCCCAACCCCGGCGCACGAGGCCTCGCAGCGTAGGAGCCCATGGGTGCCTGCCTCATGGCCGGGGAGGGCGAATCCAGAATGGGGCATGGATTCCAGGTTGCTGAGGGCTGGGGAGGAACGGGGAGTCACTGCCCATGGGGTGGGGGGTCTCCTGCTGCGCGAGCCACGGCGTCCAGGGCCACAGAGCCACAGTGGCGCGGTCCGTCTGGCCGGTGCGGACCCCGCCTGGCCGCGGAACGTGCGCGCTGTGTTGGTGCAGGAAGAGAAGGGGGCCCGCGGCACCGGGGTGTGCGGCCCCACTCGCTGGCCCTTCACCGTGTCCCTGTCCTCGCAGGCTCTCGGTCAGGCACAAGCTGTTACCCCGCATCCCCAAGGTGAAGAAGGAAATCACCGGGACCTTTACGCCGCCCCTGGAGGTCAGTGCCTGGGACCCTATCTCCCCCGAGGTGGGGGCAGCCGCTCCGGTTCTGAGTCTTGGGAGGTGGGGGCTGCCCCGGGGGCGCAGTGTGGTTGGGCAGCGGTCTCCTGTGCTACCCAACACGGGTGTGCAGTTCCCCGGGGAGGGCTGGGGGGGGGGGGCACAAGGAAGTGGAGGGGCCACGGGGGTCCAGCCGCTTTCAGCACAAAACTCCTTGGGGAGGGGGGACTCACCACAAAAGCCACAATATGGGGCTTAGGATAGAAACAGCCCCTGGCCCCAGCCGCTGGCTGTTTCTCGGGTGAGGGACCCTCCCCGGGGTGGCGCCCCTGCCCCATCTGACCTTCCTTGTGCCTCAGCCCCGCGTGCTGCCTGGTGATGAGCAGAGGGACGCCCCCAACACGGGGGCTCTGGTTCTGGGCTTGAGGCTGTTTCCTTGGGAAGCCCACCTCCTCCGACTCCCCCTGGGGCTTCCACGAGGCCTGGCTGCCTTCCCAGCGGGGTTTAAGGTTCATGGGTAAAACTGGGGCGAGGTTGTGGGGTTTTGCAGGGGGCTTTGCAGTGGGTCTCAGCGTTCCAGCGGGAAGGTGTTGCTGAGTTAGAGGACCAGCCCGACTTCTCGGGGTCCCGTCTACAGCTTACACTCTGACCAGGACAAGTGGTCCCCGGACCCCTTGTAGGACCCTCTTCTCCAACGTCCGGTCCAGGAAATGGAACTAAGAGGCCAATGTCAGGATCCGTATTTTACCGTCGGCAGGAAGGGACCCCTCCCATAACATCCCGGCTAGAAGCACGAGTCTCAGCCTCAGGCTGGCCGGGGTCTCCCCTCTTATATTGGGGTGGCCTCCCTGAGCCCTGAAGCAGCCATCCACTGGACCCCCCGCGGCCACCACCGTCCAGGCTGGAGGGAGCTGTGTCCTCCAAGGGGGACCTGCCACGTGGGGCATCACCCCTGCATGCAGGGAGGCTGGGGCGGCTTGCGTGGGCAAGGTGGGTGTTGGGGTGTCTGCAGTGGAGACCCCGTCCCCGTGAGCCGTCAGCTGCATTCCCTGGCCAGCTCCGGTGAGCACATGTCCATGTTCTGTCTGTGGATTTGCCTGTTGTGGGCAATGCAGATCAAGGAGGGGGGGGTCCCACGCTGCGAGGTCCAGCGTGTCTGCTTCTCCCCCAGAGTGTTGTGCGTTCAGGGTCCGGCCACGGGGCAGCAGCTGCCAGACCTGTGCTCCTGTTCGTGGCTGAGTGATCTTCTCCTGCGTGCACACCCACCTTTATTCACGCATCCGTGCACCGCGGCCCTGCACTGAGGCTTTCTTGGGGGTACAATCACGGTCTCACGCGTGGATGGTCTCAATGCTCCCCGTCTTCTCTCTCCAGGTCGCCTGGGAGGCGGGCCACTTGCCCCAGGAACCCGAGGACGTCCTCATGGTGGAGGAAATGTGACTGCCGTGGGGACAAGCGGAAATTGTGGCTCACCCCCTGCCCCCGCCACTCCTGGAAATGTCACATATCTGCATCGTCCCCTCACATCTGGGAAAGGTTTCTCACCTGACCTGCAACACCGCCACCCAAAACCCAGCAGCACGGCTTTCCGGCTTTCTGCTCGTGTCCATGCGGGCGGGCGGCGTGGGATGCTAGCCGTCCGTCGGTCCGTGTCTCTGAAGCACAAAGCAAACGCTGAGGGACGTGGAGAGCGGCCGGCATGCACCCCAGGCCCTGTGTGTTGGTCCTACAGGCTCAGAAGCAACCGGAAAACGGGCGAGAACGTCCACGTGGACTTGTCCACTGGTCACTCCGTCCCTGCAGAGATTTGGAACCAAGGAGGTAGAAGGTCCCCGTTCCCATTATGCACCTAGCCCATCCCAGCGTGACAAAAGACAGAGGCATCCGGGCGGTGGGACCGTCTCCAAGGAGAGGGGCTCCCTCCTGGGAACACATAGGCGCCTTACCGAGCCCTGGGGACACTCACCACGCTGTGAGCTTGGCCGTGGCTGAGGACGTGGGAGGAAAGAAAGAGCATTTTCTTCAGACAGATATGCCCTACCGTCTGCATTAGGGAATCGGCACCTGTCTGGATTCCTTCCAAAGTCGTGTCGTTGCTTTTAAAGACAGCTGTCTCCGTGGCACGTGGGGCCGGGAGGCAGGCGTTTCCACGGATGTGAAAGGCATTGGGGTAAATATCGCTGCTGAGACATCCGACGGTCTTGCAGGTCGTTTTTTCCTGAGGTTTTCCTGCGGAAAGCAGGATCGGGACGTCCTTCTGTCTGTCTCTCCGTGCGTGTCTCTCCTGGAGCTCTCGGGATAAGGAAAGGGATTGGGGAAGGGGACCGCCAGCTGTCCCCCCAGGAGGCCGACGCCAGGCACCCAGGACTCGGGATAGTGACACAGACGTCCGCTTTTCCCGTGCACCTTTCCGCTCGGGGCTCACGGGGCACAGAATGGGGACGGTCCGTGGCGAATTTGGGGCAGCGCCCGTCTACCGCGTTTCTCTACAATGCATGCTAAAGATCGCGGTGCAGCTGTGACCATACAAGGAAGAAAACGCGGTTCCGGACTGTGTGTGCTCATGCCAGGGCACGAGGAAGCCCACAGGAGGCGCTCACCCACACCTGGGCGGGGAGATGCGCGCTCCGATTACACGGGACACCCCGATCCACTCACAAGTCTACACTGTGGGAAGCCTGGGGGGCTCAGTCGGTGAAGCGTCTGCCTTCGGCTCAGGTCATGATCCCAGGGTCTTGGGATCGAGTCCCACGTCGGGCTCCCTGCTCAGCGGGGACTCTGCTTCTCCCTCTCCTGCTCCCCCTGCTTGGAGAGATAAATAAATAAAAATGTTTTAAAAAATAAAAAAAAAAAGTCTGCACTGTGAAGAAACGTATTTCACAAGAGGCAAGGGTAGTTGATAAGGAAGGTTTTTGTTGAAAAACTTGCATGTTTTGGGGTCGGGGCGGGGTGAAAATACACAGAAAAAAGAGTCAGCATCTTTCGAAAGATTTCCAGGCACCGAGAAAGAAAACCGAGCCCTCTGGGCAGGGGAAGTACTTGCTCGCTATCGGCCGTCACCGCGGCCGAGATACCCGTGCGGCAATGCCGAGGAGGGGCCCCGTCAAGGTGCCGTGTGTGATAAGCAGGCAGTGCCCCGAGATTACGGGAAGGACTGGGCAACCACCAGGGTGAGGATGTGTGAGCCGTGAACACCCTCTGTGGCTCTGCCGATGAGCTTGACCCGGGAGCCTACAGTTAGGGGCACGGATTTAAGTTAAAAATCCGAACCTGGGAATCCAGCCGTAGCCTGTGCCGCGTGCTGGCAGGTTCTGGAATGGACGGGTCATCTGTGTGCCTCAGTGGGTTCGGGACCCCACGGGATGGCCGGGCTCTGCTTCCTGGGATTCGGGGTTGGGACCCGGGGCCAGAGTGAGGAGCTGGGGGTGAGTGCTTAGGGCTGAGAGGAGAATAAGGAAGAGCATTATTATGATAGGACCATGCTGTAGTGGCCGTGACAAATGACCACCAGCTGGGGGCTTAACACCACAGGGATTTGTCCTCCTCAAGCTCTGTAGACCAGAGATCCAGGTGGGGCAGGATCACCGAGATCCAGACGGGGCAGGACCCCTGAGATCCAGGCGGGGCAGGGCTGCTGAGATCCAGGCAGGGCCGGGCCGTGCTCCCTCCATAGACTGCAGGGGACGGTTCCTGCCTCTTTCAGCTTCTGGGGCTCCAGGCATCCCTGGGCTGGTGGCCACGTCCCTCCCATCTCTGCCTCCATCTTCACGTGGCTTCTCCTCTGTGTGTGTCTCATCTTCTAAGGACACCTGTCATTGCATTTAGGGTCACCCTGATCCAGGATGAGTTCATCTCAGATCCTTTAGTTTCTCACATCTGCAAAGACCTTATTTCCAAATAAGGTCCCCTTCCCAGCCTGCAAGGGACATAAATTTCTGGAGGCATCAGGATTGAGTCCTGCATGGGCTCCCTGCTCAGAGAGGAATCTCCTTCTTCCTCTGCTGCTCCCCCTGCTTCTGTTCTCTCTCTCTCTGCCAAATCAATAAACAAATAAAATCTTAAAAAAAAAAAAAAAAATCGGGGAGGCACCGTTTGACCCAGCAGTTACTGAAACGGTTTGTTTTCCAGGGCATCTGGGTGGCTCAGTCGGTTAAGCTTCCAACAGTTGATTTTGGCTCAGGTCACAGGGTGAGTCGTGAGATCGACCCCCACGTCTGGCTCACACACGGGCGTAGAGCCTCCTTATGATCCTCCCTCTGTCCCTCTCCCTCTGCCCCACCCTTTGTAAGAAAAAAATACAGGTAAATTTTTTTTAAAAATAGAGTTTATTTTCCTTGGGGAGCAGAAAGTTGCAGAAGGGGTTTGCATCTCCCCGATCCAGAGTGTTGGTGACACTAAACGCCGGCTTCCCCCGGGAGCAGCAACGGTGCAGCCCGAGGCCTCTCGGGGAGCATGGGCCTCCAGGAGAGTCTCTGCACGGAGCAGAGCGCAAGCCCCTGACGTGGGCCAGGTTGTCCCTGAGTAACCACCTGGCGATCTCAGAGCAAGGAGCATCCTCCCCTTTGGGGTGAAGGGCAGAGCGTTTGACGGTTCTGGTTTAGCTGGGAAAGTTCACCAGGGAAGCCCCTTACCTCAGGAAAACCACGCAGACGAGGACTGGGGTCATGCTACCAGGCTCACCTGTTTGCAGGGCCAGGCCAACCTCAAAGCAGAAAGTGGCCCTAGAGCTCCCCAGGGACGCCTAGGGGTCCTGGAGGCTGGGTGTCTGCACGACCTTCGAGCTGACAAGGTGTCTCGGATGCACGTTTCAGCTCTGCCCCTGCCCCGGGCTCTCGGAGGAACAGGCCTGTGGATCTTCCCCAGACCCCCGCACCAGGCACGTAAAGGACTCCTACCTGCTGGGTCCTGGGTCCTGCTGCAGCTCGGAGACCCCAGAGCCCAGGACTCACCTTCTTCTCTCTGAGCTGCAGACCGTCACCCATGTGGGCACATTGAAGGGTGCGTTGTGGGGGTGGGGCGGCCATGAATCTGAGACCTCCCTTCCAGAGACGCCCTCATGGCTCCCCCTCACATCCTGCACCTGGCTCCACGACAGTCCTGCTCAGACCAGGCTGTCGACCCCCAAAATCGCAGGAGTTCTTAATTTGGAGGCAGGCGTTGCAGAGGAAGGAGGCATCGTCCGCAGGTAATCTGCAGGGAAGACTGGATAAAACACTCTTGCTCTCCCCAAGAAAGAGGGTCTGGAAATACTTCTGAATACGAGGGGTGGGTGTCAGTTCTGAGACACAGTCCCTGTGAACAGGGTCTGCGGTTGCCTGGCAGGCGGGGCCTCCCCTCCCGCCCCCTGGACGGAGCAGGTGGACGCAGAAGGGTCCGTGATGCGGGGCCACGGGTGACGGCTCAGATCTTGTCACTCCTCCCAGTTCTCCCCGCCCCACTGGAAACGCGTGCCTGGTCACAGCAGCCCCAGGCAGAAAGACAAAGCATTTCCTCCTATGGAAGCATATCGAAAACATTAATATGCAAGAATACACGGGCACATTGATATTAATTAATAAAAATTAGTAAGAAAATATATATCAACAAGTTAGATTTATATAATAAGTGACATTAAATAATGTCTACATTAATATAATGATGTAATGCATTAATGTGCATATGTGACATTATTATAATAATGTACTACATGTAATACCTAGTTTGTGTTATATAGGATACATTGTAACATAATACAATGCTATATAATATAATACAATACAATAATAGATAATATAACAATGTAATAATATATAACATAACATAATACAATGTTGGGATGTCTGCCAACTCCTTGGGCCCCTCAGGACCTACCTGCCCCCAACAGCCATGAGTCTAGAGCTGTCATTTGTTATCCCTGGGGACAGCATGTTCAAGGGTTTCTGAGAAGAACCAGCCCTGCCCTCCTCACAGAGCATGCTGTGTCCCCAAAGGGCTCCGTGCACAGGTGCTCCTTGCTGGTGGAGAAGGACTACTCTGGGGTCCCATGTGCTGGGGGCTCCAGGCACAGGAGCTCCTTGCTGGTGGGGAAGGTCTACTCTGGGGTCCTATGTGCACAGGCTCCAGGCACAGGAGTTCCTTGCTGGTGGAGAAGGACTATTCTGGGGTCCCATGTGCTGGGGGCTCCAGGCACAGGGGCTCCTTGCTGGTGGAGAAGGACTACTCTGGGGTCCCATGTGCTGGGGGCTCCAGGCACAGGGGCTCCTTGCTGGTGGAGAAGGACTACTCTGGGGTCCCCTATGTGCAGGGGCTCCGTGCACAGGAGCTCCTTGCTGGTGGAGAAGGACTACTCTGGGTCTCCCCCACCATGCAGCTGTGTCTCCTGCCTCACCCACTTTCCCTTCCTGATTCCCGTCCTCTGTTCCTCTGTTCCCCCAGGTGCACTTCTTGCCCTTGGAGGGCTACATTCTCTGCTTACAATGGAAGCTCTCACCACCACCCTCATCCCAGACCCCCCCTTGGTTGCTTTGTCCTGCTTTTCCACCTTCTGCAATCTGGAAGTGTTTGGTGTCTGGCCCTATGCCCACACAGGGGAGAGAACAGGTGTTGGGGAAGCACATTCCCAGGTTCCCAGTGACCCTGACAGTTGCCCATCCCAACCCTGTCCTTGGCTAGCCATTCTCTGCCCCTGGCCCTGGGCCACTCTGCTACCTCCCCTCCGTGCCCTAATCACCTGCAGCCAAGCACGTGCCTCATGGGGCCTCCTCAGGACCTGGCTTCAAATGCCCCCACCCAGATCTCTGCATCTTTTTAAAAATATATATAATTGTTTTTTTATTTGACAGAGAGCATGCGAGCACAAGCAGGGGTAGAGGGAGAGGGCGAAGCAGGCTCCCCGCGCAGTAAGGAGCTTGATGTGGGGCTCGATCCCAGGACCTTGGGATCATGATCTGAGCCAAAGGCAGATGCTTAGTGGACTGAGCCCCCCAGGCGCCCCCAGACCTCTCTGCACCTTAGCTCCGTGCACAGGACGTCTGGGTGCATGCTGCCCTGAAAAGCGGTCCAGCCTGGGGCTCCGAGGGGTGACACTGGCCGTCTTCTCCTCTGTGTCTGTGGGGCTGTCCCGTGGGGGAAGCCCATTCTGGACTCTGAGCCACGCATGAGGGAGTCATTCCCGTCTGTCACGTGGCTTCTCCTCTCTGTCTCTGCGTGTCCTCCTCTGTCTCCTACAAGCACACCTGTCATTGCATTTAGGGCCACCCCGATCCCGGATGAGCTCATCTCAGATCCTTCCCTTACTTGGGATTGCAAAGACCCTTTTCCAAAATAAAGTCTGTGCAGGTGGGGAGCTGGTGTGTTGTCACCGGCGTGAGTGGGGTGAAGACAAGGGGTCAGTCCCTGCCCCGGAAGGGGGTCCGTGCAGCAGGGGCTGAGCATGGGGCCATTGCAACTGGAAATAAAGCTGGAGGTCACTTGCCGCTGGACGGGCTGCATTTGACCCTGGACAAAGCCCTCAGCGAGGACCCAGGGTCCTAACCAGGGACTGTCTCCGGTGGGGGGAGGGGGGGGCACGGGGGAGAGCGTTTGCCTGGGCCCTGGACGTAAGACGGCCGGGAGCCCTCCACCCAGCCACTGGTGTGTGTGGGTTATAATCAGCGATGCCAGGAAGTTGCCCAAGCCGGGCCTGGATGGCGAGCGGTAATTAGGATTATAACAAAGAGGAACACGCAAGGAGAAATGAGAACAGGAAAATAACAGTTTTGAAAGAAAAGGGGAGTCATTCCAGGGAAAGTACAGTGGCTGACCCTGGCTTCGAGAGAAGAGACACAGACACAGGCACGGGGTTCTCCACCGGGTCACCGACCCCCGCCCTCACCCCGAGCCTCATTGGGTCTGGGTTTTAGGGGTGGGGCCCCTGGCCGAGACCATAAAAACGCTGAGAAGGGACAGCCAGCTTTGTTTTCTCTTTGGGGACACTTCCTCCAGCACAGCTGGGAAGAAGACACAGACAGAGGAGTCTGGGGTCCAGATCCCCCCCCTCCCCAGGCCGGCTGCCTGTCCCACCGGGACCTTCACTGCTGCCCAGGTAAGACCCCTGAGCCCCGGGAGGGGCAAGAGGCATTGGAATGGGGCTCGCTCCAGCCGCGGTGCATCTCGCCTGGGCACTGGCCCCAGGGTCCAAAGGGTTTACGACATGTAAGGATGCTGTTGAGGGCGCCAGGAGCCGCCAGGGACAGCCAGGCCATGCGGGCGTGCTGACCGGCTGGACGTGCAGCGGCGCACAGAATCGAGCATGAACGTGGGCTTCCACCACCCCGTCCCCTTTCTTGACGTGGCTCTTGGAAAAGTGCAAGCGCGTGCACGAGACTCCAGTGCCGCGTCTTCCGGAGAAGGTCGGGTACGGGGCGGGCAGGGCGGCTCGTTCCCGGCGTGGAGCTGCTGGGGGCTCGGAGCGATCGTGAAGCGCAAATCCCTTACAGGTGCGCTATGCACCGTGCCCCAAATGTGCACGAAACGTGCTCCGTCCACGCAGGGGAATAGGATTCAGCCCCGAAAAGGAACGGAGCTCTGCCGCCTGGGCCCCACGGACGGACCGTGAGGACACGACGGTCAGCGAGAGAAGCAGACGCACGAGGCCGCATCGTGCGTGATCCCACTTATTGGAAAACGTGCACAACGGGCAAAGGCACAGACAGAAAGTGGGTTCGTGGCTGTCCGGCCCTGGGGCGGGGAAGGGCGGTGACAGTTTATGCGGATGGGGTCTCTTTCAGCCGGATGGAACGTTCTGGAGCCGGACAGAGGTGAAGAATGCACCAGATGCCCCCTGAGATACATTTTATTTTTTTTTAAACATTTTATTTATTTATTTAGGGGAGAGAGAGAAAGAGAGAGAGAGCATGAGCGGGGGGAGGGGCAGAGGGAGAAGCAGGCTCCCCGCTGAGCAAAGAGCAAAAAGCCTGACTTTTACGGGATGTGCATTTCACCTCAATAAAAAATTAATTAATAGATACATTTTTTAAAATGCAAATGACTGGGGGTCACCCCAGAACTCCCTCTGAGCGGGTCCTGTGAGGACCAAGGTCCTATAGGCGATGATTCCAGACGGGGACACTGAGGACCTTGGTTGGGGGAGCCCTCTCTAGGGTGAGCACCCCTCGCCCCTCCGCTGGGCTGGCCGTCAGCTCCATCCAAATGGGGGCTCCAGACCCCCAGACATTCGTGTCCACATTGGGACCCACCCTGTCTGAGCGTCTGCAGCCGAAAGCCAACTGTCTTCAGTAACTAACGACAACTCCCAGGCCGTTCTGTTTAAAAATTCCGATCTCTTCCCCATCGTGGATTTCCTGCACTGACCTTTTATGAATATGGCCGATGGTGAATATGAGTTGGGGGGGCTCCCGGGAAACTTTGAGCCTCACGCCTCTCTGTCCTCACCTTCATCCCTGTATTACGATTCGAGTGCAAGACACCTGTTACTGGGCGCCCCCCGCCGAAATGCAATTCTGGATGTCGCCGTTCCCCTCTCCTGGGAAGGGGTCCCTTGGGCGTGCTCCCCGGGTTGGGAAAAAGCACTTTCACTATCCGATTGTGCAAGAGTTCACATTTGCTGGAGATCATTGTCAGCCCTGCCGTCGAGACGGGAAATCTTGCAGCCCCAAGGCTGAACCGTGAGAGCGGGAGAGACCCCCGGTGGGGTCCATGTGGGGTCCTGTGATGGGGGCTGTGAATGCCCAGGACGAGAGAGGAGTCTGAAGTCCCAGCTTCTAAATCCTGGCTGAGATTGTCCAGATGGGATGGTGTAGAGGGGGCATGTTTTGTGGGCGAAAGTGAGGGGCACAGAGGGCTGGCCCCAGGCCACTAATGGTGTTTGCCGATGATGACACGGTGGGGAGGATTGGGGGCCCATCAGGAGACCTAGTTGCTGATGGTCCCGGTGGGGGCAGGAGGTTGGCTACGCAGGTGAGGGTCCTAGAGAGCCAGCCTGAGGAGGGGGGCTTCCTGGGGACCCTGAGAAGGTCCTGGGACCATGCGTAGTTCAGTTACCGTAACTCTGCCTGTTCAGGAAGTTCAATCTGTGTTCACTTTATATTTTTAATTACACTTCCTTCCAGTCCTTTGTCATGGTAGCGTTTCCTGGTACCATGTGTGGTGTGTGCTTTCCCGGTTGCTGCATGAGGCTGGAGCCAAGAGCATGCGCAGACCTCAGGGTGCAAGTCCGTAAAAGCAGGGTGACATACACACAGGGATACCCACAGAGGCACACACACGCGGGACATGCGTATGTGCGAGCACACCCACACACAGACATGCATATGCATGCACGTGACTGTGTGTGCATATATGCACGTGCACACGGCTGTTTGCAAATGCACGTGTAGGCACACGCGTGTCCATGAATGCACGCACGCGCACACGGCTGTTTGCAAATGCGTGTGCAGGCACACGTGTGTCCATGAATGCACGCACGCACACACGGCTGTTTGCAAATGCACGTGCAGGCACACGCGTGTCCATGAATGCACGCACGTGCACACAGCTGTTTGCAAATGCATGTGCAGGCACACGTGTGTCCATGAATGCACGCACGCGCACACGGCTGTTTGCAAATGCGCGTGCAGGCACACGCGTGTCCATGAATGCACGCACGCGCACACGGCTGTTTGCAAATGCATGTGCAGGCACATGTGTGTCCATGAATGCACGCACGTGCACACAGCTGTTTGCAAATGCATGTGCAGGCACACGTGTGTCCATGAATGCACACACATGCACATACCCAGAGCCTTCTCTCCTGAAAGGAGCTCCATGCTCGCGAGCGGGAGTTTCCCAAAGTTCACCTTCCTCCCTCCCACACGCTAACTGTCCCTCCTCTTCCAGCACGTGGCCTCCGTGCCGTGGGAGCCGGATCGCTATGGCCTTGCTGTGGCTCGCGGTGTGTCTGACGTCGTCTGTCTCGGGTCTGCTGCAAACGGAGGAAGGTAGGACGAAAACCCATGTGCGGTGTGGGGGTGTGTCGAGGTGGTTCGTTGTTTAAACTCGAGGTCGAGGTCATTATAGATCCACCGGCGCCCATAAGAGGTGGTACAGCGACGGCCCATGTGCCCCGTACCCCGCTCCCGCCAATGGGATCATCGTGCAACGCCGTCACGGTAAATCTCACAGCCGGGATACTGAGTGCGAAGGCTCAGAAGGCTCGAGGTGCTGACCTTTCGATGTAGCTCGAATGCGAGGATCCGTCGCCCACCCTGGTCCTGAAATTGTGCGAAATTGTGTTTGACCTGTATCTCCCTTTCCTAGATGGGATCACAGAAAAGACGATGGGTGTGGCCTGACTTGTGTCCCCACCAAGGTCCTTCCTGGAAGCCCTCGCCCCCAGAACCCGTGAATATGACTGTGTTTGGGGACGGACTCTTTAGGGATGGAATTAAGTGGAGATGAGGCCATCAGGGTGGGGTCCTAATGCAGCAGGACCGGTGTCCTTATAGGAAGGGAACGTGTGGCCACAGACATGCACCCAAGAAGGCCACGTGCGGCAAAGTACGGTCTCCTTGCCCTCCACGTGGCTCATAACGATATTGCATCATGATGATGGGGAATAGGAGATCATTCCGTGAAGGATAATGAGATTCCATGGTAACCAGAAGTGATGAAATGAGAAGATGTTGGTTACAATCCCCGAGCCATCGGTGGCCACTTTCGACTGTCGCCGTCCGATTGAGCTCAGGGGACAGCAGCAGCCGATGAACGTGCACCAGGGAATGTCCCGGGGAGCCAGTCGGCTGCTGGAGGGCGCGGGAACCCCAGGGAAGCCCATGCCCTCGACTCCAGTATGGAGCACAGAGCGTTGACTTAGCTGGGCTGCGGGCCCTGAGTGCGCCCAAGGCCACGAGGAAGACGGGGCTGCTAACGTCTCTGAAGGTCCATGCTGACCTGCAGGGGTGTCTGCATGGACGCCAACCGCCGTCAGGAATTTCCTGAGTCAGCGGTGGACCCGAGAGAGGGGCCAGCTGCGTGCTTTCCACGCGGGGTTCCCACGGCACACAGACGTGGGCTGAGCTCCAGGTCACAGGCATGATAGGCTCTGCAAGAGCCCTGGAGGGTGCCCACCTGGTGCTTGCAACAGTCCGGAGGATGTTAGCTGCGGTGACAGCCACAAGATTGCATAACCCGTGAGATGTTGATTCCTTCCTCAAATAGGGGTGGAATTCAGATGTTTTGTGGGGGAGGGAGAGGAAGGTATTTCTCTTCTGAAGGCAGTTATTTGAGTCTGTGTGGGTCGACAGAACAAAATACCATAGTCTGGGGGCCTTAATTTATCCCTCCCAGCTCTGGAGACCAGACGTCTAAGATCCAGGCGGGGCAGGACCACTGAGATCCAGGTGGGGCAGGGACCGCTGAGAACCAGGCGGGGCAGGACCACTGAGATCCAGGCGTGGCGGGACCACTGAGATCCAGGCAGGGCAGAATCATCCTCCCTCCAGAAGCTCCAGGGAAGGGTCTTTCCTGCCTCTTCCAGCCTCTGGGGCTCCAGGTGTCTCTGGGCTGATGGCCGCATCCCTCCCATCACTGCCTCTGTCTTCACGTGGCTTCTTTTCCGTGTCTGTTTGTGTCCAAATGTCCCCTCCTGATAAGAACACCAGTCACATTGTGTTAGGGTCCACACTCTTTCAGGGTGACCCCATCTTAGTTAATTACACCTGCAATGACCCCATTTCCAAATAAGGTCCCATTGTGAGGTCCTGGGCGTTGGGACTCCACAACGAATGTTGAGGGGTTACCGTGGGACTCACAACAGGTGGTTCTGTCCCAAATATTTTATTCCAAGATCCAAGGTCCTTCAGCTCCTCCAGGAGCGTTTATGGGTGAGAACTGGAAGTACCACCATCTCTTGTGTCCAATTTCTTGGACTAGAACTCAGTCACACGGCCACACTCCACGCCCAGGAGGCTGGGAGATGCAGGAGGTCTGGGAAGGGCAGGGGCTTCAGCCACTTCTGAGCCTATCGCCCCCAGGACTGGGCGTTGTCTGGGCTCTTCTCCCGGTTCCTGCGTTTGATTTGCCTGTCTTGCTCCCGGGCAGAGGCTGCTGCCGCCTTTGCGGTCACTTCAGGCCTGAGGGTACTCTAGGATCGCTGACCACAGGTAGGAAGTGAGCTGCTTTCTAGGAGCAGAAGGCTGAAGGAGGCAGCTGACGCAATCTAAAATTTTCACATTTTCCCTCCTAAGCTGGAAGCCCCCTAAAGCTTCAACTGTGGCCACACTGCATTAAGAGGGGCCGTCGTTCCAGCACACGGTGGAATAGAAGTGTGGAAACCAGACGCCTTGCCTTGTTCTGGTCTTAAGGAGAAGTGGTTAGTCTTTCACCATCGAGTCTGAATTAGTTCAAAGACTTTCACAGATTTATCAGGAGTTTTCTTCCATTCCTAGTTTGCTGCGATTTCTTGATCCCAAATGGATGTTAAGTTTGGTTAATTTTTCTTTTCTGCTTCTATGGAGAAGATCATTCTTTTTCTTTCCTGTTAATGGGGGTGAATTGTGTTGATTGTTAAAGAAACCTTGCATTCCCAGAGTAAATCTCTTGGGTCATGAGGTATTACTAGGTTTATGTATTCCTGGATTTTATTTACTAATATTTTCTGAAGGGATTTTGTGTCTACGTTTATAAGGGGTGTTGGCCTCGAGTTTACTCTTAATATCTTTGATTTTGACATCGGGATAATGCTGGCCCCTTAAAATGAGTCAGAAAATATTTCCCGTCGACCTCCTTTCTATGCTGAACTTTTGTGCACATGATATTACTTTTTCCTTAAATATCTGATAATTTATATACACTTATATTATTTATAAAAATAAGGTTAAATATGATAAAATATGCTAACATTAATATTTACGATTTCATCCTTCCTGTCTGTTTTCACGATATTTAATGTTGTGTTGGCAGAACTGAGTGTAAATTTTGGACCGTAAGAATCTATTAAGAGAGGGACGCCTCGGGGGCTTAGTCTGTGAAGCATCTGCCTTCAGCCCAGGTCATGATGACCCCGGGGTCTTGAAATCGAGTCCCGCATCAGGCTCCCTGCCCAGCGGGGAGACTGCTTCTCCCTCTGCCTGCTGCTCCCCCCTCTTGTGCTCTCTCTCTCTCTTTCTCTCTCTCTGACAAATAAATGAATATAATCTTCAAAAAAAATCTATGAAAGGGTGTCGATCAATTATTGAACACTACATCTGAAAGTAAAGATGTACTATATGTTGGCTAGTTGAATTGAAATGAAATGAGGATCTATTAAGAATTAATTTTCAACTTATAAGAAATTTCCCTAAATGGATTATGAGGATGATGATGATGAAATGAGTTGTCCTTCTATGTTAGAAGAGAATAATGGCAGAAACCAAGGTGTTGATATGCTTTGGTCTTGTTTAGGAAACTAAGGTTGTTGATCTTGATAACTAATCACAGCACTTATGGTTTATAAACTCTGTGAACGTTTAGGAAAGTCACATCCTGTAAGTCCTTGAAGGGGGTCCGATAAAATCTCACCAAGTGTCTGGTGTCGCTTTACACACTTGAGTTATTGGCAAAACATGACTCCACAGCGCCTTGTACACCGTCAGGCAAGCCTTTGAGGAGATATGTTGAGCCCTGTGGTCTGCCACTAGAGACCCCTTCTCTCAGGAGCCCTGTGGCAGCAATGGGTGTGGTTTGACTACACTTCAAAACATAATCAGACGGACTCGGAGAGCTTTTCCAGCCGTGTCAGAATTGCTCCAAATGCCTGTGAACTGTGAAAGGCCATGAATGTCATTCGAATGACCGTGCCTTGTATTTCGAAAGTTGAGCACAAGAGTAAAAACATGCCTCTTTGATGGCCGTTGGCAACCCATTCCACAATCGCAGACTTTGACGGACGTATGTAAGCCAGAATTTGTTCTCACTTCTCGGGGAAAGTAATGTGGTCCTAAAAGGTACATTTAACGGAAACGGGGATTGCACAACATGATCCAGTTCTTCCCAACTTTCGGTTTTTTGTTTTTCTTTTCCTTTATCACTGGGAGGGCGGGCTAATGAGACGAACAAGGCGCCGTTGACTGACGGCCTCTCCCAGCTCCCGGCAATTCCTTGTCCGTGTAGAATTCTGCTTCCCGAGGCTGTCGGTGAACTCGGGGGGAGAAGGAAATTCCCATGGCGATAAGGGTTCAAGCATCCGTAGTATTTCTTCTAACTCTGACCTCTAAACATTTCAGATCCCGATTCCCCGATTAAGAACCTAAGGATGGAGCCGGGAGAAAAGAGATTGACTTGGGACCTCCATGGAAATGTTTCTGAAATTATGTGTTTCATAAATTCAAAATTTATCACTAAGGTAAACCACTTTCCCTGTGCTTGGCACACGGAGGTTTCTGTGTCTTTCGGGGACTGAAGAGCCAGCAGAGCCCCAAGGTCAAGTCCGGCTCTCGCATCACTGATGTGGGGGGTCTACTCCGGGCTTGGGTGTGGAATGTGGGGTGAGAGTCTATTCTAGGCACCACAGCTCAGGGTTCACCATGTGTACGTGTCCAAGATGGTGCCCCTGGAGAGCGCTGGTGAGAAAGTGTGCTCAGGGATTGTAGGTCAAGAGCCAAGCCCAGCTGAAAGCGAGTACTTACTTTTCCACCATTGCCCACCCCTGGCCCAAATCCTGTACCATGTCATCTTCCAAGGTTCAGAAGTCTCGAGAACTGTGACAGATCCCATGGGTGGGCCATGGTGAGCATACAAGATATTCAGAGCTCATAGTGTCTCATGAGGAGGAGGTACCTGTTAACTTCCTTGAGAGTAAATTTGGAGTCTTGAGATAATTCTAGATTTAATACAATACAGGTCACAACCTGGGCCCCCATAACAAATACCCTAGAGGACGTGGCTCAGACAACACACATTTATTTCCCATAGTCCTGGAGGCTGGGAGTCTAAGATCCAGGTGGGGCTGAGGCTGGGAGTCTGAGATCCAGGCGGGGCTGAGACTGGTTCCTCCTGAGGCCTTTCTCCTGGGCATGTAGACACTATGTTCATTCTATGTCTCCATGTGGTCATCCCTCTGTGTGTGTCTGCGTCCTGATGTCCTCTTCTTATAAGGACCCCATTTCCTATGGGATCAGAGCCTACGCTACTGACTTCATTTTACCTTAATCCCCTCTTTAAAGACCCAAAGTCCAAATACAACCACTGTCTGGGCCCTGGGGGGTGAGGGTTTCATCACAGGAATTTTGGGGGACACAATCCAGTTCATGACAAGCTTCGGTGGGATTTCATTGGAGCTTGGCCAGTTGACTCTAAACTCTATCTGCAACAATGCAGGCTACAGAAGAACCAAGAAATGTTGATAAAGACCAGTAGTGATCTGGAATTTGCCTTTCCATGATGTCTCCAAATGTGCTGAGACACTACGATTACCCAAAGTGTCAGATTGACAGGATGCGTGGATAGATTAAAGAAATGGAACAATCTGGAAGCAGAAGGATGCGTTGATGGTGGGTGGGGGTGGGGTGGATTTTATATGCCACTAAGATGATATTTCAAATCGGTGGAGAAGATAGAGTGTTGCATGCATGGAGTCAGCACAGTTTCCAAAATGCACTAAAATTAAGTTGAATTTCTACTTCACCACGCCCATGCACGTAAATTGCATGTAGGAGAGATCTTGATATTTTTTTCGGTATTGAAGACGTAGAAAGAATTGCTGAGGACTATTTGAAGCCACTGGACCCTGTTGTCATTCTGTCATCTGCTGTTGGTTTTCCCTAAATGGAATTCATTTCTATTTTGTTAATGGTCTTTGTGTGTTTGTCCAGTTTTCTCATGTATCTACGCTACTTGAACATTTCGCTCTTGGCCAAATGGGTAAATGTTGTGTTGAACCATTCAGTTTGGTGTGTTTGTCCTCAACAGAGATGGGTTCCCCTTTTTAGTGGGTGAGTCTCTTTCTCCCCTTTCAATGGTCTGCATACATGAGGACCCCCATCCTCCAGCTGCTGGCGGTCCTCAGAGGCAGCACTCAGCACAGCTATGGCAGGTTTGGGAAAACACCCGTCTACCCCACATTCTGCCGTTCTTCCTTTTAGGAACCCAAGTTCCTCGGAGAAAACACAGTGACTATGCTTACGAGCCTCACCTGAACTATCCAAGGAAGTTTTAGATCAGTGCTGAAAACCACACTAAAGCACATTTCCCCAGAGCCTCAGATGTGTTGTGTTAATTCGTGTTTAACAACCAGTCTGGTTGAATCTGTTGTAGATATGATTACCTAGGTAAAGGTTCTCTTCATTTATTAATTACAATTTCCACCAAGTGGGGGCGCTGGCTGGCTCAGTTGGTAGAGCGTGTGACCCTAGACGGCAGGGGCTCATGAGTTTGAGCTCCACCTTGGGTGTAGAGATGACTTAAAAAAAAATCTTAAAAAAAAATAATAACTTTCTGCTCATTAATCCGTTCAGGGCTTCACACTGTTCTCTGTTTCTATTCATGTATTATACAATGCAGGTACGATGCTGGAATTCATCATGAGCTTGATAAATATTTTCCTTTCATTTTTATTCCATGGGACTTTCGATTTTTGTTTTCTCTTTTTCCTAGCTTTTCCGTGCCAATCTCTTTTATCATCCGAGCCTCAGAAAAGGGTTTGATTTATTCCTAATGGAATTCATGAATGAAATATTCATTTATTTGTAAATGAATGTATTTATTTATTTGAAGCGGAATTATTTTATACATATTTTTGTATAGTTTTTTTTTTTAAAGATTTTATTTATTTATTCGACAGAAATAGAGACAGCCAGCGAGAGAGGGAACACAAGCAGGGGGAGTGGGAGAGGAAGAAGCAGGCTCATAGCAGAGGAGCCTGATGTGGGGCTCGATCCCATAACGCCGGGATCACGCCCTGAGCCGAAGGCAGACGCTTAACCGCTGTGCCACCCAGGCGCCCCTATTTTTGTATAGTTTTAAAAAAATAATAAACTTCACTTTTTTCCAGAGCAGGGTGGGGTTCACAGGAAAATTGAGGGGAAGGTATAGAGATTTCCTATACGGCCCCCAACTCCCCGCCCCCACACATGCGCGGCTTCCCCGCTATGAGCCTCCCCACCAGATGGCACCGTCCTTACCACTGATGAACATTCTTGGACGCATCATCCTCACCCAGACTGCGTAGTCTACCGAGGGGTCATTCTTGGTGTGTGTATTTAGTGACTTTCGAAAAACGGAGAATGATACATATTATACAGAACAATGTCACTGCCCTAAAAAAAAAGAAATCCAGTGTCCCACCTGTTCACCTCTCCCTCCCTCTCCACCAACCAGTAATTCATACATCATCTCTGGTTTGTTGATCGTCACAAAATAAATTGCTGGGGTTTTGATGAAGATTGCATGGAATCTATAAAGCAAGTCCGGGAGACTTACGGTTTTGTTGCCATAGTTATTGTTGTTATTGTTGTTAAATCTGAATATCATCAGCATGACTCTATGTGTGTTCTCTCAACAATGAGTAAGTGGTTCTCTCTTTCTCTGTCAGGCAATCAACAACAACCGTTACTGCCAGTTCCAAGTGCTTTCCTCATGTGAAGTGAAAAACTTCACCGTCTCCTTGACCAAAGGCCCACCGTTCTTGATGGGGATTCAGTATCCTCTGCAAGGTGAGGGGAACATGTTCATCTTTGGGTTTGGTTTGCTGTCCGTCATTGGTTGGTCTTTGGGATGCACAAACCGTGACTTTGAGCTTGGGTGGACCTGCAGTGAGTGGGGAAAAAAAAAAAAAGCCTACGACCATAGGGCATCACGTATGCAGGAGGATTTCCTTCGTGGGACCTTCGTGAGTTGAGGAAGTGTGCAAATGCAGAATAGATGAGTGGTCGGTGGGAGTGAGGACGGACAGAAGGGAAGGGAGTGAGGCAAAAAAGGACCATCTGGGGGGCCCTTGGTGGATGAGACTGTCCTGTATCCTGAGCGTATGGGTGTAGACATCCGGTTGGAGATACTGCACAATCATGTTTTCCAGGGGTTATCATAGCGGGAAAATGGGTCAAGCCTCCACGGGATAGCTCTGTGTTTGTCCCTGAAACTGTGTGTGAATTCACAAGGACCCAGAAATCCTAACATCCCTCTTAAAGGGGATTTGCTTTTATTCCACCATCTTTGCAAGCTCAGAAGGAAACCCTGGGGCATCTGCACAACGTCTGGACTGCTGGGTGCACGACATGGACTTCCTGACGTGCAGCTGGGAGGTGGGCAGGGAGGCCCCCAGTGACATCCAGTATCGCCTGTACAGGCAGCACCTGTGGTAGGTGTGGCTGCGGGCGCGGCGGGACTCTCCTTGGGCACGTGGGGCTGCTGGGTCATTGCTGGGTGCTCTCTCCTTGCCGAAGGACCCGCAGGGAGCAGGAGTGTCCGCATTATGAAAGGGACAATCGGGGGAAACACGTCCGGTGTCATTTCAATGACGTCCCCAGATTGGAGAAACAGCTCCAGATTCTGGTGAGAGGCACCAGCCAACGTGCCACGATCCCCTGCTCGGACCGTACTGTCGAATTATCAGAAATTGGTGAGTACAGGTCGAGGACACGGCTCTCGGGTTGTGCCCTTGGCTCTGGGATGCTGGTGTCTGAGCTCAGGGGACCCCAACCAAATAACCCCCAGTGGCCAGCTGAAATGACACACTGATTTCTCACGGTTCTGGAGGCTGGAAGCCCGACCCCAAGGGGCTGGCAGATCTGGCTCCTGCTGAGGATTCCCCTTCCTGGCTTGCACATGGCAGCCTTCTCACTGAGACCTTACATGGGGGGCGAGGGAGAGAAGGAGAGCTCCGTTCTCTTCTGCTTACACGGACCCGAATCCCATCATGGGGGCTCCACCTTCATGACATCAGGTAACCCTAATTACCTCCCAGAGACTCACCTCCAAATGCCATCCCAGTGGGGGTCAGGGCTTGTGCATTTGGGCATGACATGCGTTCAGCTCCCAGCAGCGGCTATGAGTTCGTTGCATCTAAGTAAGGAACCCCGCTTGCTTCTGGAGCATTCCCATAACACACGGGACACATGGCTCCGTCATCAGTCTCGGGGAGGGGGGTGAAGGTGTCCTGCATTCATACGCCAACGGGTTTCTGGAACACAAACCCCATCATAGCAAAGCTGTGTCGCTATCCATTTCCTTAAACAGGACCCGTCCCTGAATTGTGATGGCTTTCAGCCTCTGGAAGCCTGGGCCTACCCCGGCTAGTGCACGTGGGGTAAGGAAGCACGTGGCCGGCTATGGGAATGGAGACGTGGTGCAGAAAGGAAAAAGGCAAAAGGCCTCTTGTTTGAAAAGCAGGGGGGCTCTCCCTTTGACTGTGGACGCCCATCTTTTGAAGTAACTTGCTGTGTTTTATTGGTACTGGTTGGACGCTGTTCCCTCAGACACAGGGCCCTCATTGGTACGTCCAGACCGTGTCCAAGGCCACCTGCAACTCAATGCATGCTCCCACCCGGACCCCTGCGTCCTCACCCCAGCACCCAGCAGGGGTGGGAGGAGACAGTGGTCAGTGTGGTGGGGCAGTGGGTGTCTGAGAGCGTGGTGGGGAGGTGTCCAATGGGAACTGGGGGCTCCATGCCCCCAGTGCGTGCTCCATTATCCCACCAGGAACACAAGGTCAAAAATGCCTGTTATCCCTCCAAAAGCTTGGCACTTGTGAATGCCACCTTATGGGGACATAGGGTCTTTGCACTTGTTATAGGGAGGCCCTTAGAAGAAAGGGAGGAGACCCAGAGGCCAACCCAAAGACAGATGCGAAAGCCGTGGGAGGTTGTAGGGGTGAGGAGTCTATAGCCCAGGAACACCAAGGATCACCAGCAGACACCCAAAGTGGGAAAGGGGCCTGGAACACATTCTCCCTCTGAGCTTCCAGAAGGAACCAGCCCTGGGGACACCTGGATTTCAGATTTCTGGTCTCCAGAACTGTGAGAGGACATATTTCTATGGTTCAAGCCACCTGTTTGTGGTACCTTGTTGTGGTGGCTGCTGTGGGAAATGAATACAAGAACATTATTAGCAATTTCAACATGGCGCCAGGAGAGCATGGACCCAAGCCTGGGACCATGTGCAAGGACATCCGTCACACACAGCTCTGTGCTGGGGTGGGCCATG
Source organism: Ursus maritimus (assembly GCF_017311325.1). Lineage (NCBI taxonomy): Eukaryota > Metazoa > Chordata > Mammalia > Carnivora > Ursidae > Ursus > Ursus maritimus. Next base: position 124,317,646 of record NW_024423319.1, on the reverse strand, counting down.
TTCAGGCCTGCAGGGTGGCTGCTGAAGAGGGTCATGGACGGTGCCCGTGGACACCAAGAGAATCGGGCCCTGGTGGTTTATTAGTTCCTAATTGTTGTCTTAAGAAATGATCCCAAACCGTGAGGCTTTAAGTACCAGAATTTATCCCCCAGCCCTGCAGATCAGAGTCTGAGATCCAGGCGGGGCAAGACCCCTGAGATCCAGGTGGGGCAGGGCTGTGCTCCCTCCAGAAGCTCCAGGGGAGGGTCATTCTTCCCTCTTCCAGCTTCTGGGGCTCCAGGTGTCCCTGGACTGGTGACCACATCCCTCCCGTCTCTGCCTCTGTCCTCACGTGGCTTCTCCTCTGTGTCTGTGTCTCCTCTTCTGTGTCTTTTAAGCACACCTGTCATTGGATTTAGGGCTACCCTGATCTAGGAGGACATCATCTCAAGATCCTTCACTTACTATCCCTGCAGAGACCCTATTTTTAAACAAGATCCCATTCACAGGTGTTAAGGATTTGATACGGATGTACCATTTGGGGGTGACCATTCCCCTCACTGCAGAGCTCTTTAGAAAGTGACTCACGTTTCACCCTGACCCTGGCCCTTCCTCCCACAAGGAGCCATAGGTCTACAAGGGGACCCTGCCTGTGGGTGTTATGTTGTGACTGGAGCCTTTCAGCCCAGAGGCAGGGAGGACATGAGCACTCTGCCCAAAGTTGGAGGGCCTGGTGGGTAACTCTGCTCCCTCGCCTGGGCTGGGTGGCTCCTAGCAGGCGGGTTCTGGGCTGTGTCCAGGGTTGTTCCCCAGCAGGACTGACCCACCTGGACTTTGGGGTGCCCCCGCATTCCTGGCCTCACTCTCTGGCCCTGCCAATGGGTGCGTCTTCCCAAGCAGCCGCGTGCCCTGTCTCCTGCTTGTGAGAGGAGAAGGCCATTTGAGGGGAGCAGGTGGGGGTGTCCCACTGCAAAATGGCCACACATGGGCAGGGCCTGGATGGCTGCAGGGAGGAGGGAGGGGAGCTGGTTTTGAGACTATTTCGAGGGATGGAATCACGGATGGTTTCTGTGGGTGCTGCTGAGGTAGACGGGGGAGGGACTGAGGGAGGCTGGGGGCACGGTGACGTCAAAGATGGAGAAGAGGAAAGGGAGGAGAGGAGGCAGAGGAGGGAGAGGGAGAGTGGGGAAGAAGAGCAAGAGGAAGGGAGAGAGGGGGAGGGGACCCAGAGCCGGGGACTGCTCTATAGTGAGCTTTCAGCCAGCCATGCAGGTGGACCGCCTGTGCAGGCAGGTGAAGACCCAGGGCTGGGCTCCCAGTAGATTCGGACGTGCTCACATAGGCAGCTGGTGAAGCCATGGAGTCAGAGCATGCTGAATGCCCAGAGGGAGGGCAGAGGGCAGAGTGCCCAAGCAGGGACGGCCAGAAGGGTCCCAGCGCCCAGAAGGGACGACAGGACATCCGGGGAGGAGCTGGCTGCAGCAGGCGGGGTCTCGGGGAGGCGAGGAGGCAGGGGCAGATGTTTCCGGGAGTGCAGCTGGCCGGCCAAGGGCACTGGAAATGGGACTGACCCTGTGCAGGGTGGGGAGCGAGCCAGGCTGCCAAGCACTGAGCAGACTGTCCGGTGGGAAGGAGGGAGTCCACATGTGCAGGAGGCTTTCCTCCTTCTGCCGGAGAACAGTGGAATTGCGGCCAAAGGGAAAGCATCAGGTGTAGACCTGGGGACTTTGGAGGCACAGACCTGAAGAGCGCCTTTCAGAAGGGTCTCAGGGTGGGTGAGGTCTCTCACAGGTTAGCATCTGAGCGGCTAGACCCAAGGCTAATTTAAGAGGATAGATATCTCAACATATTTAGTCATGCATCTATATTGATATTTGCCCATTCTTTCACCTTGGAATGACATTTTCCTCTCCGTCCCACCACCCTAAATTTCTAGGAAACCTGTTTTAAAGTATCTTCTGGGTAGGGGAGGGGACGTTCATTTGTTTTACTCATAGAAGTGTTGTTTTTGGTTTTTTTTTTCCTGTCCTAGAGAAATTAAATCCACCCAATATCACTGGCACGTGTAATAAGTCATATTCGATGATGGAATGGAAAGTGTCAAGTCACTTCAATCGCAGATATGAGTATGAACTTCAAATACAAAAGGTAAATGCTTGTCCTGGCTGGCAAATCTAGATTTTCTAGAATCTGTACGGCAAGGTTTTGGAGGCAGATAAAACACACACACACACACACACACACACACACACACAAATATGAATAAAAAAAATTTTAGTCTTTTAAAAATAAACACAAAAATGGAGTAAAAAATAATAGTGAAGTAAATTTTAAAATAAATAAAAACATAAATAGAAACTAAATCCCACATAAGAATAAAGAATGTTAACACAAAAAAACTGAAAAAAAAATCATGTAACCTTTTGTGTGTGTGTGAAAATCATCAAAAGAAAATAAAGAAACCCTAAGAAAAAAATCAGCTTTAGCAAAAGTAACAATGTTGGCTATTCAAAAAACAGAGATAACATTGAAAAAGTAGGTCCCAGATGGAAGAAACCAGGTGCATATTTGTCTGTCAAAGGACTCCTGTTTGGGGTGGATAAGAAAGGCTTCCAAGTCAACACAAAGAAGACAAACAACTGTATGAAAAAAAAAACAAAGGGCAAGAAGTTGAAACAGCCACTTTCCCAAAGGCCACTTTCCCAAAGATGTATTCGTCCCCATAAACATATGAAAAGGTGCCAGAGAAATGCAAACCACAGGGAGAGCCCACTCCACACCCCCTTAGACTGGCTAAAATGACAAAGTCTGGCCACAGCAAGGCTGGATGAGGCTGTCACCCAGTGGATTGCCACACTTGCTTGCGACTCGCTGGTGGCCATTTAAAATGAAACACGTGGCTCCTTCTTCTCTGAGATGTCCCTCGTGGTTGAACATTCTCCGTATTGTAAGCCCCAGGATAAAATCATATCCTTTCAAGAAAAAACATAAGCCCGCCAAAGTGGGGACTTGCGTGTTCATAGCAGCTGAGTTTGGGAACGACCCAAGAGAAGGGACAAACAAAATATATCCACACTCTGGAATACGGTCCCCCAGGGAAGGTCAGCCAGACTCAAGGTCCACCCTGGAGGATTTCATTTATATACCGAAGCATAGAACATGCAGAATGATCTATGGGGAGTGACACACGGGTGCTCTGGGTGTGTGTGGGGAAGAAGGCATGGCAGAGGGGCACAGGGAAATTTGGGGGTGACGGGAGCGCTATCGTGGTTTTAGGTACACAACGTTTCTCAACACGCACCAAATCCTGTGCTCTCAATGCGTGGTTTGCTCAAGCAAATTATGCCTGAACGGAGTTATCTCAAAAAATGATCAAATATGGGGACGCCCAGCGGGCTCAGTCAGTGGAGCATGTGACTCTTATTCTCAGGGTCCTGAGTTCAAGCCCCCATTTGGCCTACAGACTATAAATAAATACACTTAAAAAAATGTATGTCTATAAATTAAAAGAAAATGACAAAATGTTTTGAGCTGATTAGTATTTCATACTCAGTCGTTGACTTAACGTGTATTATGCTGCTTTACTTCTTTGTAAATTTATTTATTATTTATATTCAACTAGTGATTAAACTTAATGTTTTTGTTTCCGTAAAACTGCTTAGAAGGATAAAGGTTATTAATTCTGTTTAAAAAAACAAAAGACCAGGTATATTTTAGTTAATCCCTCTTTTATATTCATATTTATTTATGTATTATATTGAACATTTAGTTTCGATCACTGCTTATTTTGTACTCCGTTTCTGTATAAACCTAAAAGGGCTCAAACAAGGGCCTTCATCAGGGGACAGCATCAGACACCCACCAATGTCCACTCTTGCTTTGTAGGGCAGCGATCCCGCCTACACAGAGAAGGTGAGTGTCCCTGAATGGGGCGTCACAAATTGCAGGCTGTGTGTTTTTCTTCCTGTCCGGGTGCTCCGAAGTGCCCGACTCTGCGTGTGGGCCCTGCTCACCCATCGGGCAATCTCCAGGAGTCCGTGAAGAGGGGAAACAGCTCTGTCCTCATGTGGCTTCTCCTCTGTGTCTGTGTCTCCTCTTCTGTCCCTTATAAGGACACCTGTCCTTGGACTTAGGGCCACCCTGATCCAGGATGGGCTCATCCTGAGTTCCTTCACGTAAGCACATCTGCAAACCCCCTACTTTCAAATGAAGGTCCCGACCACAGATTCTGGGGAGGGGACATATCTTTCTTGGGGAGCGGGGGACGGGGGAGGAAGTCATCATGCAAGAGTCTTCAGGGCCCCATGCAGTGCACAACACCCAGTCATGACACCATAGTCTTGGCCTCGTTGGGGGCATCCGCGGATTCTTTACCTCCCAGTGATTGCAAAGAGCATTTTTGTTTGGACTCCAAGAGCCTGGGCTGAGAAGGGTAGGGGGCTCCAGGGCCTGGGCCCCTCTTCCCTGATAGAGGCAGGTCAGGGGTTTGCTCTCCTTGGGGCGGCTGTATTAGCTCCCCTGGTGGAGGGACACCTGCCTTAACAAGGGTCGCAGAGTGGGGGTTTTAAAACACAGCTCTATTCCTTCCGGGTCCTGGAGACCAGATGTCCGAGATGCAGATGGGGCAGGACCTCGTTCCCCCTGGAGGCTCCAGGGAACGTCTGTTCCAGGCCTCTCTCTCTCTCAGCTTCTAGGGCTCCTTGGCGTGTGGCTGCGACCCTCCGTCACCACACGGTCCTCCCTCTGTGCGTGTGTGTTGTCAAATTCCCCCTTTCTGTGAGCGTGCCGGTGCTAATGGGTTACAGCCCCCCTACCCCAGCTGACCTCTTCCTAACTGATTGCACCTGCTTCCACCCTGTTTCCAAAGGAGGCCAGCTTCTGAGGCCCTGCGGGGCGAGAACGCTCACGCACGTGTTTGGGGGAGGACCCACTCCACCCATGAGAGGGCCCCACTGTCTCCTCACCAACTGGCAGCGGCCTTTCCTTCTTTCCTTTTGAACCGCAGCTCCAGGAAAACTTCTTCGCGCTTTACAATCCCGGAAACTACATGGCGAGACTAAAGGTGAAAGGTTTCTTCCGCAACACCTGGAGCGAATGGAGTGCCCCCCAACACTTTGGTGAGTGGGGCGCCCTTTCACCTCCTCTCCCTCGTGTGCACTGGACCTGGGGGGCACCACCCCTGGGCAAGGGAGCACGGACCCCTTGCGTGCTCAGATGTTCTGCCACCAGAGGCGCAGGGATCAAGCTCCACCCGCTTCTGTGTCCCCGTAGAGGGCTCTGAAGACAACAGCTGACCCTGCACCTTGTGCTCAGCCCATGGGAGGGCAGACCCCCAGCTAGAGCCCCCATGGCTTGTTAATAACAATTCTGCCAGCAGGCACATGGGTTCCTCTTTTATCCAATATGGTCCCTGGGCCTGATGAGAAGGATTTCCCCCCAAATAAGAGCTGCCATTTCTCCCTGAACTGTTCTGAAACCAGACCCTCCTCCTGGGCTCCCCAAGAACGTCCTGTTTCGGAGGTAGCATGTAGGAAAATTGGTCACTCGGGTCCTGGGGCTGCGGCAATAAATGACCCCACGTGGTGGACGGGGCTTAAAAACACAGGAATCCATCCTCTCCCAGGTCTGGAGACTAGAGTCTGAGATCCAGGTGGGGCAGGGCCGTGCTCCCTCCTGAGGCTCCAGGGGAGGGTCCTTCCTGCCTCTTCCAGCTTCCGGGGCTCCAGGCGTCCCTGGCTGGTGGCCGTGTCCCTCCCATCTCTGCTTCTGTCCTCATGCGGCTTCTCCTCTGTGTGTTTCTGTGTTCAAATTTCCTCTCTTTATAAGGACACTAGTCATTGGATTAGGGCCCATCCTATTCCACTGGGACGTCACATTTACTTGATTACATTTGCAAAGACCCCCTGCCGTGGGCTCAAATGTGCCCCCCCAATTTATATATTAAAGTCCTCAACCCCAAGACCTCAGAACGGGACTGTCTTTGGAGATGGGGTCTTTAAAGACGTGGTTAAGGTGAAATGAGATTAGGGTGGGTCCTGATCCCGTAGGACTGGGGTCCTTGAAAGAAGAGGGCGTGAGAACACAGATACAGACAGAGGGACGACCGCGTGAGGACACGGGGAGAACACGGGGTCTACAGGCCAAGAAGAGAGACCTCAGGTGCAACCAGCCTCGGTCCCGCCTGGATGTCAGACTTCCAGCCTCCAGGACAATGAAACCAGAAATATCTGTTGTTCCAATCGCCCTGTCTGTGGGACTTGGTTGTGGCAGCCCCAGAAAACTCACAGACGCCCCACAGGGCCCCGCTGTCGCCCCGGGGAGCCTGAGGTCTTTGCAGATCGGTGCGCCCGGTGCTCCCCCTACTGGCCGGGCTGCAGGGAAATGCTCACGGTCTAGGACTAGCGATCGGCCCTGAGGGAGAGCTATAGGGCCTGCTGGGGGGGCCTCGGTCTTCTGGCGGTGCGGCCGGCCCACTGCGCAAGTGGCCGCTGTCCCCTCCTGGACGCGCCCCAGTGCCTGCTGCCTCTCGGGGTCCCCTGGGGAAGCATTCGGGGCCGGGTGCAACCAGCACCCCTGGGACCTGCTCACGTGCCGGTCCGCCCTCCTCCGTAGTGTGCGACGTCGGGGAGGACGTGCAGCGCCGGGACTGGCTGTTGTCTGCGCTGGGCGTGCTGGCCACGCTGCTGGTTCTGGGGCTGGCGGTCGTGCTGTGCGGAAGGTGAGCGCGCAGCCCCATGACCTCGCCGGCCTCCGGGCAGGGCGCTGTCCCCGTCCCCACCCCACCCCCGCCGTGGCCGAGTGGGGGGTCTTACCTGCTGGACGGCAACACCACCAGGGCGCAGGCTGCAGCCGCAAGCGTCCCCACGGTCTTTCTGAGACATGAGCCTGTTCTGGGCCCTGCTGCCCGCGGAAATCCAGAAGCTGGGGACCCCACGCAGCGTCCTCAGGACCCTCCTCCCTCCGTCCTCAGACCCTTAGCTCGAGTCCCGGGGCTGCAGCCAGGCTCACCCGCCTGTCCCCATGTGTCCCCGCTGTTCGGCGCTCACCCCTTGCCCAGATTCCCCATGCCCCGACATCCTTTAGGGGTGACTCTGGGAGCCAGCCTCCTCGTCCTCCTCCTCCTTTCCCTCCCCTCCCCTCTTCCTCCCCTCTCTTCCTCCCCCTCTTCCTCCTCCCTCTCCCCAGCAGGCAGCAGGCCAACGGCGGGCAATCCTGACCTTTCCCTCCTGATAGCAGCTCCTGCCCCTGGGGTGCCTCCCAAATGACCGGGTGCTGAACCCTGCCAGGCCCTGCCCTGGGGCCTTGGGGTCTGTCCCTGGGGGCTCTGGCTTCCCTCTGGCTTCACCTACGCCCCTCCCAGCCCCTCCAGGCTGAGCCGCCCTGCCCAGGGGCCCTGCTCAGGTAGGGGACGCTGGTCTGTGTGGAAACCGGTCTGTGTGGAAACCGTGGGGAGCACCAGGTTCCACGGTGGGTGCCAGCAGCCCCAGGGCCGCCTCCAGCGTGACCAGGGTCTGTGGCAGGGGTCGGGGTGGGGTGCATGGGCCCCGGCAGGACATGCAGCACTCTGCCCCTGCGGACCAGCATTCCTCGTGGCTGTAGGACTTGGCCGTGGGGGCGGGCAGTGGAGACCAGCCGCCCAGACCCACCCAGGGACTGGGGCTGGAGTCCTCACTCCATCCCGGCGTCCGGAGGCCCCTGAGTTCTGGATTCAGAGCTTGTGGTTCTCTCTGTCCTCTGAGGTACTCGGTTTTGCAGAAACTCTTCCCTCCCATCCCTCACATGAAAGACCCCACCATTGACAATCTTCAGAGCAGCAAGTTGGTACGTCCTGGCTTCTGGTGAGGGGGTGGTTCGGGGACGGGGTGGCCACAGCCCCACTCAGGGAGCAGGATCCTTGTGTGTGGGCCCTGGCGGGAAGCTGGGGAAGGCTCACCCCATGGCGCTCCTCCAGGCAGCCAAGGCCTGGAGCCCCAGCGACCCGCGTGCCCAGGACTGGCCAGGCCCCTGCGGCTTTCAGGGTGATGGAGGGGTACCCTCGTTGGCGAGTCTGCAGCTCTGCCTGGCCCCGTCGTCCCCCGCAGGTGGCCTGGGAGGCCAGCAGAGCAAGCCGGGAGGACTGCCCGGTGGCGGAAGTGCAGGTTTTGGGAGAAACATGACGCAGGACCAGACCTCCTTCTCGGCATGGCCAGGTGCCTGCACAGCCTGGTTGCCCTTGGACCAACGGATGATTGTATGGGGGTTTGCGGAGGGAGAGGGACACCCCGTGCCCACTCCGTGGAGCTGCCACGATAAAGAACAGCTGTGTGGGCTCATTTTGTAAATAAACGCCATTTCCACCCAGGTCCTGGACTCGGGGGGTGGGATACAGCCCGTCACGCAGGGCACCCCCGGCCCCTCCCTCCAGCCTTCTGAAATGGGCCCCATCCAGATTGCTAACACGTCAGCTGTCCTGGCTGGTCCGAGTTTCTGCCTGGTTCTCTGACTCTGGTTTTCCTGCCGCCTTCTGTGTGACCGCCGGACGTGGAGAGGCCGCCCCCACCCCCACCCCCACAGGAAGCCCAGGGGCCTGGCTGTCCCCACCACCGCCCCAATGGCCTGAGTTGCACTGCCCACGTTGTGGGTTCCTGCCATGGATCTGCACTGCACAGCCAGCTGTAAACCGTGGGCAAGGATGCAGACACGGACACAGCCGGCCTCTCATGAACCAGTCTCCCCCAGGGGCAGGGCTCCCCCGAAACACCGTGCTCAGCACCTTGACTCACGAAGGGGCCCCTTGCCCTTTGGAACATTTCGTGTAGGGCAGTAAGCAAACGCCCTACATTGCAGAACCAATCCCGCTCAAACCTACCCCAGTGTCACTGCAAAAAGACTATTCCCAGAATCCCTACGAGGCTGCCAACACTGGTGGGTTACTTGGGGGCCTGTTAGCTAAGGTAAAAAGGGCCTGCCTGCATAAAGGGACGGACCGTGCTCAACCAGCCGCACAGGAACGGGGTGAAAACAGGCCTTTGAGGCCGTTAACAGGGCTCCAGCTGCGAGGCCACGTCCATGGCCAGAGTGGCTCTGCCCAGACCACCAGGGCTCCAGCGGATCAGAAAGCCAGGCTCCTCGCTGGCGTCAGGCAGGGTTAACGCAAGCGTAAGGGTGCGCGGTCCTGTCCCGTCCCCTTTTCACCTGCCCCGCAACCCTGGACGAAGCACAAACTGCCTTCTCTCTCACTGGACCCCACATTGTGGCAGAGACAAGCACTTGCACTTGCCACACAAACCAGTCTTCCACGTCCAGGATGTCCCCGCCCAGGAGAATTTCCAGAACCCACAGCTGGCCTTCCTAGGCCAGGTCACGCACGTAACAGGCCAAAGCAATGCCAGGACTCAGCATTCAGCTTGGAGGAGACTTTCTCCTGCAGGGAATGCCAGTTTTTGTGCAGAACTGGCCTCCGTAGGAGGATGTGGCTGCTTGTGGTGACCTCTGGGCTGGTTTTTCTCAGCAGGAAAACTAGCTACACTGTACTGCTTCCATGCGGGGATTAGAGGGCCCCAGAAGCTCATGGCAGGTTCAGGAAGGTCTCCTGCCAAGTCCACTGGGGCAGGGAGGCTCAGACGCCCCACGGCTCCCTCACTTTGGCTTGTCTACCACTCCAGGGCGGTCTCTCTGAGCTGCAGATGACCAGGTTTCAGTTTCTATCCCCTCCCCGCTGGGGTGCTATGAATCCCACTCTGCAAGGCCGCTGGAGGAACCACCGTGAGGCAGAATGTGGCCTCCCTGACCCCTCGTGTCTTCCACCCCACGGCTCAGCACGCCCAACCCCACAAGGCCGCTCAGTTGGAAACAAACCACCAGACTCTGTGTCCCGTTTTTTTATGGTTTTGCAGAATGCCCGACATGAAACATAATTGCAAATATTCGGCTGTGCAAAAGAGAATAGTGCTTAAGTACAAATGGAGACATGATTCTTTTTTTTTTTAAATAAATACTTAAACACAACTCGGGTCCCCCAAGCACCGGGACTCTAAGGTCTGTGTGGCAGAGCTGCCGGCCTGTGGACCCACAAAGACCTCGTGATTCCCCTCCCCCCGTAATCAATACATGGAATCTGGTGCCAATGGTCGATCACAATGAGCCCCCTTTGGAACCTTCCCCAGCCCTCTACTCATGATCTGGCCGGGACAAGGACACTGGAATTTCTCGAAGATCAATGGTCCGTAACAGTTAAAAGTATTCTACAGGATTCCCTTGGTCCCTTGGTCTGGAGGAGGAATGTCTAGATGACCTTCTTCAGCTCGTCATACAGGACCAGCACGAACGCGCCCCCCATGCCCCTCAGGACATTGGACCACGCGCCCTTGAAGAAGGCTTTGCCCCCTTCATCTTTGAAGATCTTCCGCCAGCAGTCGACGGTCCCCTTGTACATGATGTCCGCTGCAAGAGGAAGAGACTCGTTAGACACCGAAATCAGATGCCAATCACTGGGTGAGTTGAATTTCTGATCACAGGGAAAAATGAGGGTCTGCACAGCAATGGCCCAGATTCACAGCCCTGGCCCAGCCCACTGTTGCGGGTGGGGTGGACAGAGACGATATACCCAGAACTCAAGCCCCTAGCCACCACGGAGCCCCATGACCACCCCCGGGATCAGTGCAAGGCCCCTGGCCACTCTAGAGAGACAACGGCAAAGGAAGGGCAGGAGCAAGGGCGCCGGCAGGTACGTGGCAGGACCGCAGGTGTCTAGAACTGCCTGGAGAAGAATTATGGTCACTGACGAGGACCTCCCCCACCCCGTGAAGCCAGTTCACAAAATCTTGTCCCAAAGCCCCCTGGGAAATGCCTCATCTCCTAGCCCACCCCTCCTATGGGCTGAGGCCACAGGGCCACTCGTTCAAGGAGCTCTTGCATTTTCTCATCTCCCCAGAATGAGCCACAGTCACTGGGACTGAGACACGATACCTCCTTTGCGTCCCGACTGCATCATCATTCGCCGCCGGACGGTGTCGAAGGGATAGGAGACCACGCCAGCCACGGCTGTCACCGTCTGCGCGATCATCCAGCTTACGACGATGTGGGTGTTCTTGGGATCCGGGAGCATGCCTGGGGGGTCACCAGCCAGTGTTAGGGCCTGGAGCTGCCCACAAAGCACTACAACCACTGCCCACCCTGGCTCCACATGAAGGTTACGACAATCAGATCATCACTGGGTATCAGGACCGGTTCTGCTACAGGGCCTGCTGGGGGCGCGGCAGGGAAGGCGGGGGAACCACCTGCAGGCCACGGGGTCCCAGAGGCCAGGACTTACTGCCTGGGAGCAGCTTCTCTGTACAGCAGAGATCAGACAAGTCCCGGGAAGTGGGCGCACCACACACTCGCAGCTGTTCTGCTGCAGGCACCCCAGCCCTCGAAGCTAGCACGCCTAGGCCTGCTTTCAGGGTGTGAAGTGCACCCCCTAAAATTCATGTTAAAGCCCCCACCCCTCCTACCCAAGAATACAGAGTCTTTTAAAAAAAAAGACAATTAACTTAAAGTGAGCTCATCGGGGTGCCCCCTGACCCAACACCACCAATACCCTTTAAAAAATCGAAACCCAGACACACGGAAGACATGAGGACACATGGGCAAAACCGTCTACACACCCAGGCGACCTCAGGAACGGCAACAACCAGATGTCACACTTCCCACCCCTGGGACCGCGAAACCAGCGACGTCGGTGACTGGAGCCCCAGCACAAGGACACACTCACCTTTGGCGGTGTCATACACGCCAAAGTAAGCTGCCCGATAGATGATAATGCCCTGCACAGAGACGTTGAAACCCTGGTACAGGCCCCGGATGCCGTCGGACTTGGTGATCTTCACCAGACAGTCTCCGAGGCCCCTGAACTCCCGCTCGGTGCCGGACTTGCCCACGTCGGCGGCCAGACGGGTTCTGGCGAAATCCAGGGGGTAGACGAAGCAGAGCGAGGTGGCTCCGGCGGCCCCGCCCGAGGCCAGGTTGCCGGCAAAATACCTCCAGAACTGCGTGTGCTTGTCCACGCCCCCCAGGAAGATCTGCTTGTACTTATCCTTGAAAGCGAAGTTGAGGGCTTGCGTGGGAAAGTAGCGGATGACGTTGGCCAGGTTGCCCCTCCAGAAGGACAGCACGCCCTGCTCCTTGGGGATGCGCACGATGCAGTCCACGATGCCCTTGTATTGCTTGTCGGCGGCGATCTGCTTGCTGGCGTGCTGCACCTGCAGGACGGACGGACGGGCTCGCAAGAGGGGCTCCAGCCCGTCCGCGCAGCCGCCCCACGGGCAGGCGTGTCCCTAGACAGCTAACTGGTGCATCTGAGCGCGCTGACTTGTCCGGACACCCGTTCAGGGGGATCGTAAACGGCGCCGCATCAGAACGCGTTGCAACAATGTTGCGACTGCACATTGCAACAATGCTGCCAGCGGCGCGCCAGCTCTGTGACAACTTCCTACCAGGTTTGCAACCGCACCGACCGGTTCAGAGACAAGACAAGACTCCGCGCGCAGCAAAGGGGGCACCAGCCTCGCTTCCGCGGCTCACTCGCCCCCGTCGGCAAGTTGGCGGTGGCGGGGGTGGGGGACGGCGGCTCCCGTCCCGGGCGCACGCGCGGAGACCCCCTCCCGGCGCGGACCGCGCGTGCGCGCCCGCGGCCCCGCCCCCGCGCATGCTGCAGCGCCCACGTGACGCGAGGCCGGCTCCGGAAGCCGGCGGCGCGCGGACAAAGCGGCGCGGCCTCCCACTTCCGGCGCCCGTCCGCCCGGCGGCCTCGCTGCACGCGGCCCGCCCGCCCTGCTCTCACCGCCCCCCCCCCCGCACCCCCAGCGCCCCGGCCCCGGCCTCCCCGCCCCCGAGCGCGCGCAGTCCGCCCCGCACCTGCAGCAGCAGCTTGACCCGCTCGATCGGGGCCACGGCCGTCTTGGAGATGGCGGCGGCGATGCCTCCGGCCAGGAAGTCCTTGGCGAAGGAGATGGCCTGCTCCGTCATGGTGGCGGCGCAGCGGGCGGACAGCGGAGTGCAGGCGCGGAGAGCCGGAGGGTGGGCGCCACGGGCTCAGCGCTGCCGCCGCCGGGACCGAAAAGACGGGGCGGCCAGCGCGCAGCCGCTAAGGGCCCGACGCCCCGCCCCGCGCCCCCGCCCGCCGCGCCCATTGGCTGCGCCGCGCCCCCGCGGGCTGCCGGGAGCCGCGCCGCGCCCCGCCCCGCGCCCGCTAGCGCCGCTCCCATTGGCCGCTCCCTGCCGCGGCCCTGCCCCTTCCCGCGCGCCGCGCCCCGGGGCATGGCGGGAGCGGGGCCCCGCCCATGAGCCGTGGGGGCCGGGGGGCTCGGCAGCCACCGTGACCTTGTCAAGGTCACCGTGGGGCCCGGGCGCACTCAGCGGACGGAGGAGGCCGGGCGTCGCCGGGTCCCCGAGCCCGGGTTTTTCCAAACTGCTGGAAGGGGCTCGCCCCGGTGACCTCCGAGGTCCGGCTGTCGCCGCCGGGCTCGCCCCGAAGACCCCCGACCCCCAGCCCCTGGCCTATCGCGCTGACCCACGCCCGATCGCGATCCCCGGGCCCGCCCCGAATGCCGCCCCAATTCCGGACCGCGACCCCTTAGCTCTTCCTGCTGATCCCCGAGGTCAGGTCGTGACCCCCGGGCTTACCCCACAGACCCCCGACCCCCAGCCCCTGGCGCATCGCGCTGACCGAGGCCCGATCGCGACCCCCGGCCCGCCCCGAACACCGCCTCCGATTCCTGACCACTACCCCTTAGCTCTTTCTTTCTTTTTTTTTTTTTTTAAAGATTTTATTTTATTTATTCGACAGAGATAGAGACAGCCAGCGAGAGAGGGAACACAAGCAGGGGAGTGGGAGAGGAAGAAGCAGGCTCATAGCAGAAGAGCCTGATGTGGGGCTCGATCCCAGAACGCCGGGATCACGCCCTGAGCCGAAGGCAGACGCCCAACCGCTGTGCCACCCAGGCGCCCCGCCCCCCTTAGCTCTTTCTGCTGACCCCCGAGGTCAGGTCGTGATCCCCGAGCTCGCCCCATCACCATCACTCCCCCTTCCCCCTCCCATCCCTAATCGCGACCCTTTGGCCCTCCCTGCTGATCCTCGAGTTCTGGTCGCGACCTTCAGGCTCGCCCCAAGACTCCTAAGGTCAGGTCCCCACCCACCCCCACACTCACCCCAAAGACCCGCGGGCGGAGCCGTCCTTCACCTAGACCTCCAGAACAGCCAGAGGGACCCTCCACTGACACATCTCGAGACACGCCCCCTGCCCCCAGAGACCCCTCACCATCCCAGGTCTGGGCTTGCTGGGCCCTCCTGGAGGACCGCACTCCGACGTGGGGGTCTCGCAGCCCGCATCGGTTGGTGACCCATGGCGGTGCTCAGAGCACCGGCCTGTGCGCAGCTCACTTACACGCGTGCACTTGTACACCCAGGCGCACACCCACTCCTCACACGCGTGCACTTGTACACCCAGGCGCACACCCACTCCTCACACGCGTGCACTTGTACACCCAGGCGCACACCCACTCCTCACACGCGTGCACTTGTACACCCAGGCGCACACCCACTCCTCACACGCGTGCACTTGTATACCCAGGCGCACACCCACTCCTTACACGCGTGCACTGTACACCCAGGCGCACACCCACTCCTCAGGTGCGCGCACTGTACACCCAGGTGCACACCCACTCCTCACGCGCGTGCACTTGTACACCCAGGCGCACACCCACTCCTCACGCGCGTGCACTTGTACACCCAGGCGCACACCCACTCCTCAGGCGCGCGCACTGTACACCCAGGTGCACACCCACTCCTCACGCGTGTGCACTTGTACACCCAGGCGCACACCCACTCCTTACACGCGTGCACTTGTACACCCAGGTGCACACCCACTCCTTACACGCGTGTACTTGTACGCACACGTGCATACCCACTCTCGTGCACCCACAGGAGCACATCCCCCCAATTGAGGCTCCCCAAGTCCAGACGTTTCGTGTCCTGAACCTTTTATTGACTTGTAACCAAAGGGCAGGAGTAGTAAGTGTATCATTAGCTGAATTTTACAGTGGTGTAAACACCAAGCTCAAGACAAGATCCTTAAGAGCAGTTCTCAGCCAAGGATTCTTGGTCTTTTCTCCCCCTTTCTTTTCTCTTCCTCCCGGTCTCTTCTCTTCCTTCCTCTTTTTTTCCTCTGTGCTTGCCCCACTTCCGTTTGGTTTCCTGTGTCCCCAGTAGCAGGTTGAAAACCTGTGTGTTGGATGGATGGATGCCAGCAAAGCAGCCAGGAGAGCCCCGGGCACCCTGAGCCTGAGTTTGCCAGTCCCCTGTGTCCTTGCAAATGCCTGCCTCCGTCCTGTCCTGACCTCCAGGAGAGGCAGCTAAGACTCATGGTGCCCCAGGCTGGCCGGGGTGCAGAGGCTGATCCAGATGTAGGGGAAAGGGGGGGCACTCAGAAGTCACTTAAATGGTGAGAGGGTCTGGGCTTGCAAGGATGGCTGTGGAGTTTCATGATGCAAGTGTCCTTGCAAGGACAGCGCTGGAGTTTCCCCGCACATTCTTGCAGCTGAACTGGGACAGGAAGTGGAGAAGGTCCCTGGAGGGTCCAGCCCCACTCTGGCCGCAGCAGCCATGGGGCTGTGCACGAGCGGACAGAGGTCTGGCCTGGGTGCTGGGTGGGGATGAGGAGTTCACTCAGAGGCCCACATCCAGGCACTCCCAGGTGAGAACAGGATCAGCCTGTCTGGGCCAGAAGGGGCCCTGACAATGATTGCCACCGCCCAGGGGAACCTCAGGAGCCAACAGCCTGCTCATTCAGGGTCCAGCTGGTTGGGGTCTGCTCAGACGAGGCCTCCAGGCCTGTGCTGTGCCTTAATTCTCAGTGGCCAGCCACCCCAGCGGTCAGCATGGCGCCCCAGGGGCCCTGGAGAACGCTTCTGGAAGGAAGGAGGGAATGAAGGAAGGAACACGGGCTCTTACCTTTATTGCTAATTGTTCAGAGCACGTTTTTCCACGGGGGTTTGACTCATGCACTCACCTGTTTGTCCTTGGTATGTGTGTGGTAGGGTGGGTGGGTGACATGGCTCCCGTGCTCCATGGGGGCTGACCCAAGGGGCAGTGGGGTCTTGAACACCAGAAACCGAGAACCTCATGTACTTTGGAAAGGACAATCCAGGTACATTGCCCCCCCCCCCCCCCCGCAAAGGGAAAATGGGATAGGATGCCTGAAGGGGCATGATGGGGGGAGGAAGGCTGGGTGGGGTCCTCCAAAGGGTCAAGTTTCCAGTCCCCACGGGGAGATTGAGAAGGATCTCACATTCCTAAGATCTAAGACAGCAACTTGGGTGCTGCTGGAGGTCGGCCGCTGCCTGGCCAGCAGGTGCTTAAATCTTCCTGCCAAAGTATCTGAGAAATGGGAGTATGAACTAAAAAGAGAGATTGTCATAAAAATCAGTTTTAAAAGATAGTGCATTTCAGTTAATGGCTTAGCCCAGGCTAGTGAAGCGATGGGGGTGGACCACGGAGGGGGGCTGTTACGCGTTGTGAACGGGGCCGTGGGTGAGTCAGTCCTGGGGTGGGGGGTGCATTCACGGAGGCCCTGTCTTTAAGTAACCCAGTCTGGTGCGTGGTCAGGAGGGGCTGCCCAGGGACGGTGCCAGATACTCCCACACGGGGACCTTGCAAGGGAGCCACGAGAGGGGACTGTTGGGACGTCTCCTTGGGTGTTGTCTTCATGGCCTCCCGTCCTACCCGCACCCTTGAATGTCTGTGCACCCTCGAATGTCTGGAGGGCAGATTTTATCTAGTGGTGCATTCAGACGTCCAGATATCTGCTGAATGAAACCCCGTGGGCATCAATGAATGAGTATCACCGGGAGTCGGGAGTCGGGAGGGGGCTGAGGTCAGGCACAGAATTCCAACCTCGAAAACCCTATTGGTTCCTAAAGAGTAAAGACCTTAATTTTTTTAATTAAGATTTTGTTTATTTATTTGACAGAGAGAGAGAGGGAGAGAGAGAGAGAGAGAACAAGCAGGGGGAGGGGGAGAAGGAGAAGCAGACTGACTCCCTGCTGAGCAAGGAATGCCATGCGGGGTTCAATCCCAGGACCCTGGAATCATGACCTGAGCTGAAGGCAGACGCTCAACTGACTGAGCCACACAGGCGCCCCTAAGTAAAGACCCTATAAAGACATATGCACGTGTGTGCACGCACACCCTTTACGTTCTTTCTCAGAGTCCCCTAAAGATGGCTTTTGGGCAGCATTCCTGAGAAGTGAAATCTCAGGTCCTATAGAAGTCCCATTTTCTCTTCTCATTGTTCTAATGGTGCCACGAAGAGTCCCAGCAGATGCAAACGGGGCAAAGAGGGGTATAAGGATCCCACGGAGCCTTCGTCGTATTCTCAAATGCTATCCGGCTGCTGCTCTCCCTCCTGGGGTCTCCCTCGGTGGGTCCTGGGGTTCCGGGCACAGGTGTGGGTATGCAAACTCAGGGTCGGCCACTCCTGGGGTCCCAGGGTGAGGGTCCGGTACGCGGCGGCCACAGGGCAGCCAGGACCCACGGGGGCTTGGCTGTTTCAAGTCATGCGGGCGGGCACTGGTGCTGGTGCGAAGCGCACTCCTTGTTACAAACCCGGTGTCCTTGAGACAGCTCGCGGGCCACCCTGACGAGGTGTGGCCACAGCTCTCCACACCCCAGCCGGGCTGATACACGGAAGGTGTCTGCAGAGACTGTCCTGTTCTCCCAGGATGGGAAGGAGGCTGACGGGGGTGGCCCAAAGTGACCGGGTCAGTGTCACCCAGCTCCACCCGGCTGGAGCTGGATGGGAGTACCAGCCCGCGGGTGTGGACTGGATGGGGTGGAGGAGGGGACCCAGGGTGGGAGGAGCCCTCTTGTGCGGCCACCACCCTCCAGGCCCAGGGGACAGAGGAGCGTTGAGCCCTTCACGTTTGTTCTTAACACGGGGGAGCTGCGGTCACCCAGCTGACCGCACAGACCCCTAGGTCAGCGTTGAACTTCCTTCTCCCACCCCTGTCTCCTATGGACACACAGCTTGTGATTAAAAAAAAATTTGGACTCGAAGCAAAAGTATGCAGTTATGTGTGTGTGGAATATACATATAATACGTTATATATAGGATATACATTGTAAGTATATATAGCTACATAATTGTATATAAAAGACACACTATTATTCTATAAAACATGTTCATATTGAGAGAATTGATTTGCAAATACTTGTATATTTTACGAGTTACGTACAGTGGTTTATTTCTGCTATTATAATTTTTTATTATGATTTTTTAAAAAGAGTTTATTCATTTCTTCGACAGAGAGACAGAGCTCACACGTGGGATTGGGGAGGGGGAAGAGAAGCGGAGTGCTCCCTGAGCAGGGAGCCTGAGGCAGGACTCGATCTCAGCACCCTGGGATCATGACCTGAGCTGAAGGCAAACGGTTCACCGACAGAGCCACCCAGGCGCCCCTATTATTATTATTCTTTAAAGATTTGAGAGAGACAGAGCAGGTGCGTGGAGGGGGAGGGGCGGAGAGAGAGAGAGAATCTCAAGCAGACTCCCCACTGAGCGTGCAGCCAGACGCGAGGCTCGATCCCAGGAACCTGAGATCGTGACCTGAGTCGAAAGCAAGAGTCAAGCACTCAACGGACTGAGCCAGCCAGGCTCCCCGATGGTAGCTGGTAGCTGGCAAGCGTGAGCGACAGAACACTCAGGGTGGCCTGTTGGAAGGTGTCCCTGTCTGACCGACAGGCTGTCTTTCTAATAATTACGTAACTTCAACAACAGACGACGTGTGCGTTGGTACGGATTTACTATTTCCCCGTACACGGGCGAATACAAACGCACCTGCTGTCTTAAGACAACAAGATAAATTAGTGAAAAGCACAAGAGGCTTGAGCGCAAAATCGGTCGCTTGGGGACGCCGCTCGGACACAGTCCTCTTGACCCGGTAAAGCGTCACCCACGTGAGCTAACCTGCGTCTTAAAGAAAGGAGTTCTTCAAGGTCGCACAGGCGGGGGCAGCCCAGCCTCCCAGCCTCCGGGCACAGAGGGTAGGAGACGGGGCGCCCCGGGAACCGGGCACATGGCAGGTGTCCCGCGGTGCCGCTCGGCTGGGGCTCACATGGACAAACAGGTTTGGAACAGGTGTGAAGGAGAAGGAGGAGGACGAGGACAACGGTGGCCAGGGGTGCGGCCTGGGCAGCGCCCAACGCTGACAGCTGCTGGAGAGCGCCAGGCAGGCTCGAGGCCCCCTCCCAGCGCGCCCCTGGGTGCCACGCGGCCTTTCCAGATGTGGAGGGGCTCCAGCCACGCAGCAGGACCTCGGGGGAGCACCTGGGCGGTGCTGCCCCGCTCCGGGCACAGTCAGCCGCATCTCGGGACCCACAAACGAGCTTAGAGCAAGTGCATTTCGCTGCTTTAATCTGTTTGGTTACACGGTGGGTGAGCTGCAGTCATCATTGTACCGGCGGCAAACCCTGGGGACGGGGACCCTGTCGGCCTCCTGGGAGAGCAGCGTCTGATGCCGGCGGGCTCAGGCTGGCGAGGCTCTGGTGCCCAGGATCACGTCCAGCCCGTCCCCCACGTGCGCCAGCTGCACGTCACAAAAGCCATGTTGCTCCAGCAGCCTGCGGTACTCGGGCAGGCTGCGCTCCCTCCCCTGCGTCCGCACCAGCAGGTTCAAGGACGCGGGCAGGCTGCCCCGCGCCGCTGGCTTCTCCTCCAGGACCATCTCAGCCACCAAGATGCCACCGCCTGCAAACAACACAGCCAGGTTGAGTCGTGCGTAAGGTTCAGCGGGGAACCCCGGTGGGGTGGATGGTTTCGAGGGGGACGGGAGGTCGGGACTACTTGCGGGGAGGCTGGAGTCCTGCGTAACGCTCAGCGGGGAGCCCAGATGGGGCGGCAGGTTTCCAGGGGGATGGGAGGTCGGGACTACTTGCGGGGAGGGTGAGGACACTGCCCCTCAGCCTGGGGAACCAGAACCCCAAGGGGACAGACAGAGACAGAGAGACACGGAGGCGAGGACAAGGGGAAAACACAGACTCAGGGTGCAGTTTCGCGGCCCAGCCTCGGGCATGCCTAGCGCACGCGGACACAGCACGGGGCTGCACTATGGGTTCACGGTGTGCGGAAACAAGTCAGGAACTCTGGGTGTAGGAACCCGAGATCCCAGCAGGGAGCACGCATTCGCTTTGGGAATCCCCTAAACAACCGGGACGGCACCTGCCTTGGAGTGGGGTTAGGACCAGCCCCGCCCGGTCCAGGAACACTTGGATTATCGGTGCACAAAGTCTGAGCGCTTCAGGAACAAAGTGTGCGCGCGCACGTGTGTATACGCGCCCCTACATGCGTCTGTCTGCGTCTCTATTTCCAAAAGCGTTCTCAAAGGATGGAGAAACCAAGCGTTGGGAACACAACGGCCTTGGGATTGGAAAGGAGCCTGGCTGGCACTAAGCAGTTGAAGTGTGCATTCAAACTGAGACCCACAGATAAGTAAACTGGCCACTTTACGCTCTGTCCTGCAGCCCCCAGGCCTCCTGCCCCAAGTGCAGGTAACCACTGAAGTCCCAGCTCTGGGGGTGGAGGGAAGCCCTGGGTCCGAGCAGCTGCCAGTGTCCGTGTTGTAAGGACGTGTCTCGTGGCCAAGTTCAAGCTAACAAGTCAGCATGAACAGGCGGGCTGGCAGCATTCCTGAGAATTTACCGAGCGGTTCCAGCCCAACCTGGGGGGTGGGGGAGAACCCTCAATGCAGCCGTGCACTCTCCCCGACTCTCCAGCCAACCCTCCTTAGTATGAACACTCCTTGGAACCTAACCGTCTCCCCAGGCAGGTGTGGAATGACCCAGTGCTCAATCCTCAACCCCACCTGCTCCCCGGGGGATACTACAGTTTTAGGACTCTTTCGTTTTCCGTTTTGTGAGCGACGGTTCTGGGCTGGGCTCTGTTCCAGGACCTGGGAACACGGCAGGCAAGAAACAGGCAGAAACCAGTCCTCCCAGGGCCACATTCTTCTTGGCGGTCAGCCTGAGTGTCCATGTGACATGGGTACGGCCAGGTGAAAACCTGCCTCTCACTGACAGCATGTGTGTCCTGGGGCTGCAGCAACAAATGACACAGTCTGGTCATGTACTCTCTCCCAGCTCTGGAGACCAGAGTCTGAGACCCAGGCGGGGCAGGGCTGCTGAGATCCAGGCGGGACACGGCCGTGCTCCCTCCAGAGGCTCCAAGAGAGGGTCCTTCCTCCTCTTCCAGCTTCTGGGCTCCAGGCGTCCCTGGGCTGGTGGCCGCATCCCTCCCATGTCTGCCTCTGTCCTCACGTGGCTTCTCCTCTGTGTCTGTGTCTGCTCTTCTGTCTCTTGAAAGGACCCCTGTCACTGGATTTAGGGTCACCCTGATCCCGGATCACATCCTTTATCACATCAGCAAAGACCCTATTTCCACATAAGGTCCCATTCACATGTTCCAAGTGGACATAGATTTGGGGGGCAGGGGACAGGTTGAACAAGTCATCCTACCATATGGACCAACGAGGATGGCTTAACTACGTCGCCTTTCTTGGCACTGAAATTTGCTCATTTAACAGACGTTGCTTAATTTTCTGTGCAGCTCTTGTTATGTTAGTATGTTCCCGAATACTCCAGCGGATTGGTCAACACGTTGCAATACTGTTTCCAAACCCAGAGCTCATCTGTGTCCATGTGTCTGTGCGTCTGCATGTCCGGCCCAGAGGCCTCTCCCTGCCCCCTAGTCCCTCCTAGTGTCCCGGTTCCTGGCATCCATCTGTACTTCACTCCAGAATGTCTCCAGGAGCCTCCTAGGAATGGCAGGGGGCGGGTGGGAGTCTCCCTGGTTTCAGTCCACAAATGCCTATGGTATTTTTTTTTTTCTATCTACACACGTGAACTGG
The DNA here is from genome assembly GCF_017311325.1 of Ursus maritimus. Lineage (NCBI taxonomy): Eukaryota > Metazoa > Chordata > Mammalia > Carnivora > Ursidae > Ursus > Ursus maritimus. Next base: position 124,295,749 of record NW_024423319.1, on the reverse strand, counting down.
TAGTTTGGGCTCCTGGCTGGAACCCCGAATCGTCTCATTTCCCACGCCATGGCTGTAGGTCCAACGCGTCTCCGCCTGATTCTTCATTTGTAAGAACTTTCCTCTTCTTTGCTCCTGTGGCCACGCTCTGTGCATGGAGGGACAGACTCCACCCTCTGCCTTCCACGAGCCTGTTTGTTGATGCTTTGTCCCCCGGTCCCCACGCGTGTCTTCGAGTCCTGCATTCCTGTGCACCTGCGAGGAGTGGGGGCTCGGCAGCTGCTGGCACCTCTTGGAGCTAGGAGACCCCCCCCCCGACAGCTGAGCGAGGGGGCTTTTCTCTGGAGGATGGGAGTTGGGGTCGGGGACACAGAGCGGCCGGTACATGGAGGGCTCCCTGGAGGAAGAGGCAGACAGGGGGCATCAAGAATGCCAGCCGACCCTTGTCCAGAATAAAACGTTCCTGTGCACCCTCCATGGGGCCGTGTCTGAGCTGCGAGCCACCAGAGACGGCCTTTCCGGCTCTGCGGAGCATCAGACCCTTGCAGGGCAACAGCTGGGCGTGATGCTTAATTTTACAGGTCATCTCGGCCTGGCCATGGTGCCCAGATACACGGTCGAGCATCCTTCTGGGGGTTCCTGCAAAGGTTCCTTCTGGATGAGAGTCACGGTTCAGTCTGAGTAAAGCAGCTGGCCCTCCATAGCATGGGTGGGTCTCGTCCAATCAGTCGAAGGCCTCAAGAGAAAACAGACTGAGCTCCCGCAGGAGGAGGGAATTCTGCCTCCAGCCGGTCTCCGGACTAAAGCTGCAGCATTAGCTTGTCCACAGTGTAGACTTCAGACGTCCCAGGCTACACAATCACATGAGCTAATTCCTTGCAATAAATCTCTCTATTTCTATACACACACACCCCGTTGCACTTTACCTTTGCTTTGTGTGTGAAATAGGAGATCAAACACGTGGGGCGTTTCCCGGCGCCCGTGGACTAGAAGACGCGGTGTAGAAAAGGACCCGCGAATTGCTGTATCGTTTATGTTCCCTAAGTCCGCAAGGAGGGAACAGGGGTGCCTTGCAAGACGCCAGGAGCACAGGACACGGGAATGAGGGCCGTGCTTTACGGGACTGGGACCTTGAGGGGCTGGGAAGGGGCTTCGGGGGGCTGGGTGCACCCCACTCTGCGGCCTGGTGGGCCACGTCGGCCCTGAGTGGCTTGGACACGGCGCGGGGGACACGGGACGCCCAGGATAGCATTCAGAGAAGCCACAGCCTGTGTGCACAGAGGGACACGGCCGGGGGAGCATCCAGGAGACTTTAGGGCCCGAGAGCACGGACACGGTCACTGGCTTTATGGGTCCAGGACAAGGGGACTCAGGTGAGACCTTCCCAGAGCTCCCGCCACCCTCCTTGTGGATCAAGCACGTCGTCAGGGGGATGGGAAATGGCGCCTGGGGACCAGCTGGGGGCATCCTGGCTGTCTGTAACACGGCTCGTTCCTTTGTAAATGACAACGGTGTCTGCGGTTGCAGGAAGGACCCACTGGGCACGGTCTCACCTGGCTTGCAGCTGCTTGAGACGCGGCTCAGCAACTCCCGCACTTTGTGGTCCGGCCAGTCGTGCAGAATTCTGGACAGGATGTACAGGTCTGCCTCCGGGAGGCCGTCCTTGAAAAAGTCACCTGGTGTGAAGACAAGACGTCAGGAGCCCGTCAGGGACGCCGGGCCAGTTCTGCACCTGCCAGACTCGGGGGTGGGCCGCTCCCCGGGACTGCAGGAGCAGAAGGAATACTGCCTATGGGGGGAGAATTGTATCCTAAGCCCTAAAACATGCGAGCCTGAGTCCCTGGACCCGCCAGCATGTCTGTCCTTGGGCCGGGCCACGGCCCTCATGAGATTCAGGGTGGGAAGGGTTTCTTTCCAGCTGCTCCCACATCAACGGCTGCTCCCTGGAAGTTCTACCTCACGTCTAACTCAAGGGTTTCCTGCTTCTGTGTAACTTCCTTTTGTGGCCTTGGCTGGTTGTAGACGCCTGGAGATGCCCGTGTCTGCCATTCCAGGTCCCCACCTGCTCTCCCACCAGGACGGCTTCCAATGCCAAGGACACGGCGGCTCATGGTCCCGTTCACGTGATTTGGAGATGCACACGTGTGCGCACACACACACAGACAATACACAGATCCGTGCAGAGACACACACATTTGCATGCACATGCAGACAACATACACATGTACGCACACACACACACATGCAGAGACAAATACACAGACAACACACCCATGCATGTTCACGCAGAGACAGCAAATACATGCATGCACACACATGCACACATACAACATGCATGTATATGTGTGCAGACACACATGCATACACAGGCACACAAACATGGAGACATACACACAGGTGCACATTTGGGTGCATACAAACACGCATGTACATGTGGTCACACATGTATCCAAAGACACACATATGTACGTGCACAAACACACACATGCACACAGAGATGATACACGTTTGCACACCCACGCACACCCAGAGACAGACACAAAGACATCACACACAGATATGCACATATGCAGGGGCGCCTGGGTGGCACAGCGGCTAAGCGTCTGCCTTCGGCTCAGGGCGTGATCCTGGCGTTATGGGATCGAGCCCCACATCAGGCTCCTCCGCTAGGAGCCTGCTTCTTCCTCTCCCACTCCCCCTGCTTGTGTTCCCTCTCTCGCTGGCTGTCTCTATCTCCGTCGAATAAATAAAATCTTTATAAAAAAAAAAAAGATATGCACATATGCAAACACACATAGACACACACAGACCCATGCACTGAACACACACACAGACACACATGCACACAGACACGGACGCTCCTTTGCAGAAACACGTAAGGCTGGCAAACACTGACTCACGGCAAAGGCTAACAGGCGTTCACCTGGCACGTAGCTGATCCGCTCCGTCTGCCGTCCTTCGGGCTGAAAACACGTGACGTGCTCGATGACCTCCGGGAGGTCAAACACGGTCACCTTCAGACGCGGGTACTCCCGGGTGAGCGCTCGGGCCAGGGCACCTGTGCAGCCTGCGGGAATGCAAACACACACTTGGCGACCCGACCCGCCTGGAGCTCAGGAAACCCTTGCCGGTCTCCCGAATTCAACCTTGGCAAAACCAGAATGATGGCTGAGCACACAGATGGAGGCCAGCACCGTGAAAGCAAGCCAGCCGGTGGCAGAGACCTGTGTTGTCTCATGCAGGCCTCGGGGCCTCTCAAGGTCGGGACCTCGACAGCCGGTGAGAGAGCCCGTGCTGGCCCAGTGCAGATAAGCAGGGGTGGGCACAGCCTCATGGAGGGAGCATCAGAGTCCAGCTGTGAGGGGCTGCACTCTTACCATCTCCTCTCTGGTGCAAGAATATAGATGCGAAGGCTGGTGCCACAGCAGCCACTCTGGGCCACCAGGAGGAGAGGTGTGCAGATGACAGGGAAATGAAAGCTGGTGGGACCCCAACCCCACTGTATCCCTTAGGAAGGCATCTGCTCCCCCTGTCTGCTATCCTAGGATAAGGAAGGGACTGGGATGCGGTAGGAAGTATATGGGGCATAATTAGACCTGATGGGATGGGGGCACACGGGGTCAGCGATCCTCTCCCCCACTCAGCAGCCACCAGAAAGGGTCCTATAACCTCTACAGGGGTCCCTGCCCATTACTAGAATCTCCTCGAGTATCTGGGAGTGGGAGTATCTGCACAAACCCCGCCACGGCCAGACTCAGGTTTTCTGTGTTTCTTAAAGAGGTAAACGCATTCTGGACATCTTACTAGCAAATGAGGTAGGCATGACTTAACCCAAGAATCACACGGAGCCCTCTGCACCTGATTCCTGGCAGGCGGTGGGGGTGGGGCTACATACCTCCCAGGTCACAGGCCAAGGTGAACCGGGACAGGTCGAAGGCCGTGGCCACCTGGTGAGCAGTCAGCTTGGCGAGGCCGTGCATGGCCCTCATGAACTGCAGCTTGGCCGGCTTGCTCTGAAACGGAACAGGGTTTCAGGAGAGCCACACGGAGGCCCGGGGTGGGGGTGGGGGTGGTTCCTGCACCCTGGCTGGGTGCCACCAGGCGTTTCTGCAGGTAGAGAGCTGGGCAGGGCTCCCGGGGTGGGGAGCATTAGGGCAGAGCCATGTGGGGACGGGGTCTGGTGGGGCAGAGCTGGGCCAGGAAGGGGGGCCAGTGAGCCAGAGCCGGGTGAGAAGGAGGTGGGGCGGAGCAGAGTGGTGTAAGGAGGGGGTGGGTGGGGCAGAGCCGGGTTGTGGTTGGAGGATCCTGTGAGGCATACCTGGGTGGGGGAGGGGCTGGTGGGGCAGGTGGAAGGTTGGGTAGGGCAGACGGGGGTGGGGTCTGGTGGGGGCAGGGCCGCGTCCAGCACATCGGTCCGTGTGGGTGTGGGTTGGGGTCAGGCCACCCGTCCTAATCCTAACAGACGCCCACGTCTAAGGATCTGAAGTCAGTCATCGGGGACGGTCACCCTGGAGGCCCCAGACCCCACGAAGGGTCTCCCTGGACAAGGAGCAGGAGGGGGTAGGGGGTGGGGTCTCCCAGGGCCCCCTGCAGCCGGCACCATGCTGCTGAGAGTCTGATCAGAAGTCAGGGACAACAGCCCCTTGCCCAGCTCCCCCGTGGGGTCCACACATGGTGGGGGCCTTCGCAGGGCGGGAGAGAGGACGGAGGTCCCCCTGTTGGGGACAGTGACCGGTGGGAGGGGGTGCCGCCTGGGGCCAGTTCTCCCAGGGCTGCCCAGCGCTGTGGGGTGGGACACGGGTGGGGAGATGCGGGAGGCGTCCCTGAATCCCACAGGGACAACGGGGCCAGAGGGAGCACACCTGAGCCAGCATACCCCTCATGTGGGTCCCTCCTGCCCTCTTCCCGGCCTCCCCCCAGCTCTGCTTTCTCCCTGGGCTGAGGCTGAGACAGCCCCGCTCTGTACCCTGGGACCCCGTCTGCGGCTTCTCTCCACTGTCTCCACCTGAGTGTGGGTGTCTCTGTGTCTCTGTCTCTGCTGGGGACGGAATGACTCTGTGTCCAACTCCCCACCCCTAATTTCCAAGGGGATGGTGTTAGGAGGTGGGCGTCTGGGGGGGGCGGTGACCAGGTCATGAGAGTGCAGCCCCCACTGCAGAGACCCCCCTGCCCCTTCCACCCTGTGAGGACCCAGCAAGAAGTCAGCTGAGTATGACCCGAGAAGCAGGGGTCCCCAGACCCCGAATCTGCAGACTCCTTGACCTTGGACGTCACCTCGAGAACCATGAGAAGGAAATGTCTGCTGTTTGGAAGCCCTGTCGCCTGTTGCGCTCTGCGACTGTCTCCGTCCCCGTGCCCCAGACCGGACACAAGCCAACAAGACCAGTGGTCTAGGGGCTCACTCCTGCATCCTGCAGACAGCCTGGCTCCATGCCCTATGTCTCTGCCCTCAGCAAACGCTTCCCGGGAGCGAGGCCGCAGATGGCCACAGGCACCCCAAAGCACCCCATCGGGTCCTGCCCTGCAGACCCAGACCTGTGGCCGGGGGCGGAGGGCCCGACAGGATGCACCGCAGTCTTGCACTGGACCCCCGAGAGGATCCTGGAATGGGAAAGGGGAACAAGGGAGAGACAGGCAGGAAGTGCTTTGCAAACCGTGAGCTTGACTAACAGGGTCCCTTCTTTTTAACCGCACGGTGTGTTAACCCCGTGCAACCTTTGGAGCCCCGTCCTACAAACGTTCTCCCTTCTCGGGTGCTACCTGGTGCCTGTGGAGTCACCGGAGCCGTGAGCGGCCAGCCACCCTGCCCCCCATCCACGCCAGCCAGCCGTGGCCTCCCCGGACGGTTCCTACTATCATGGAGGCCAACGTTCCGTGGTTTTGTAACAGGTGCCGCCCGATTAACCCGCCGGCAGGAGATGGGTTCTGTACCCGTCGCTCCTTTTGCAAAATACGCCCGCGATGTGAAAAGGAATGTCTGGAGTTACGGTACCTGAACCGGGTCTGCCGTCTTCCTGCCGAAAGCCGCGTCGGCTCCCTCCCGCACGGCGAGCTCCAGGTCTGCGAACAGGTTCCAGAAGTGGTCGTTGTTGTGCATGGCCAAGCCGTGCAGAGAATACTCGCCGTCCGAAGCCAGGTGCAGATCTGTCAGCTCCGTGTTGCGGTAACCTGGTGCGACAAGGCATGGTGGGGGCTCCCCACGGGAACGCCCCAGCAGACCCCACAGCAGGGGGAGCGACGGCGTGGCATCCTTGACGTGGACGCGCAAACCTCAGCTGAGCACGTGCTCAGCTGCACAGGGAGGGGGGCTGCACAGGGAGACAGCCCAGACCCAGCACGCAGGTGGACTCCTGTGTTACCCAAACACATGGACATTCCCAGGGGTCAATCCCCCCCAAAGCCCCAGGGACGATCACTCGGCTGGGCCACAGTCCCCAATTCTTCAATGCAAGGCCAGGCAGGATGTTGCCCTGGAGGGTGTTTTGACACCTATAACCAGACGACCTTAGACAATGTGGGCGGGCCCCGTCTAATCAGTCGAAGGTGTTAAGAGCAGGGATGAGCTCTGGCTGAGGAAGAAGGAAATCCGCCTCAAGACTTCAGGGCCATTGTGTCTTGATTTTCAATCACCCCACAGCTGGATGACCCACTTCCTTGCTATACACCTGCAGGTCTATACCCGACAGGTTCTGTTTCTCTGGAAAGCCTGGACCGGTCGGAGCCCTTCCTCTCTCCACCCTCTTCACACCCAGCTGGGCCGTCTGTAGGATCTGGTCCCTGGGAGCCCCTCCAGGACACTCGCATCTGGAGAATGGGAGGTTGGGGGTACAGGTGATGGTGGGGGAGACCCCGATCTCTCAACGGAAGGCCCCGTGGCCTGTATTCATCAGAGATATGGAAGAGCACTGCATTCACTGTAACACCTAAATGTCGTTACTTTGGAGACCCTTGGAAGAGCAGCAGTGCCCCATGCACACGTCTGGGAACGGTTCACAGGGTTTGTCTGCAGAACCTTGCCAGACATCAGTGAAAATGTGCGAGAAGAAGCTCCCGGGTGACTCAAAGTCTGCACACCAGAACTTTCTCTGGGTTCAGTCATTCGTTCTGATAGAGGAGAACATCATTACAATGATCGGGGTGCGTTGCTTTCTAGGCTCCAAATCGTAACCACATGTCTGTAGGACTTTGTGCAAAGGGCAGGTTCTGGGGCTTCTGCCAGCACCCCGCTTTCCTCCTTATCACAGAAGTGAAGGTGCCTCTCCTGCCTGGGGCCCTCAAACCCCTGTCATTCCCAAGCCATCCATAGGGACCATCTATAGGACATGCTCTGAGACCATACTCAAAAGTGTGGTTCATTTCAGCAAACGCATTGTTACCCACCTGTCCAGCCACCTATCCACCTACCTACCTAGCCATCTGTCCTTCCTTCCATTCATCCATCTACCCACTTACCTACCTATCCATCCACCCATCCATCCACCTGTCCATCCATCCATCCATCCATCCATCCATCTTCCTACCTATCCATCTGTCCTTCCTTCCATTCATCCATCTACCTACTTACCTACCTATCCATCCACCTGTCCATCCAGCCATTCATCCATTCATCCATCTTCCTACCTAGCCATCTATCCTTCCTTCCATTCATCCATCTACCTACTTACCTACCTATCTATCCACCTGTCCATCCAGCCATTCATCCATTCATCCATCTTCCTACCTAGCCATCTATCCTTCCTTCCATTCATCCATCTACCTACTTACCTACCTATCTATCCACCTGTCCATCCAGCCATTCATCCATTCATCCATCTTCCTACCTAGCCATCTATCCTTTTTTCCATTTATCCATCTACCTACTTACCTACCTATCTATCCACCTGTCCATCCATCCATTGATCCATTCATCCATCTTCCTACCTAGCCATCTATCCTTCCTTCCATTCATCCATCTACCCACTTACCTACCTATCCATCCATGCATCCATGCATCCATGCATGCATGCATCCATCCATCCATCTATTTATCCACCTGTCTGTCCATCCATCCATCCACTCACCAATACGTCTACTCATCCATCTACCTACCTATCCATCCGTCCATCCATCCATCTATCCATCCATCCATCCATCCATCCATCCATCCATCCATCCATCCACTCATCCATACGTCTACTCATCCATCTACCTACCTATCCATCCATGCATCCATCCATCCATCCATCTATTCATCCACCTGTCTGTCCATCCATCCATCCACTCACCAATATGTCTACTCATCCATCTACCTACCTATCCATCTGTCCATCCGTCCATCCATCCATCCATCCATCCATCATCCACTCATCCATACGTCTACTCATCCATCTACCTACCTATCTATCCATGCATCCATCTATCCATCTACCTACCCACCCATCTATTCTTCCTTCCTTCCATTCATCCACCTACTTACTTACCTATCCATCCACCCATCTATCCACCTGTCCATCCATCCATCCATCTGTCCTTTTATCTCTGTCCTTCCATCCATCCACCCAATCATCTGTGTACTTTCCTATCTTTCCATCCTTCCATCCTACCTTCCCTCCTTCTTTCCTGCCTTCATCCATCATCTATCCACCCATCAGTCTATCCATCCAGATCCCCTGTTATCTACGTAGCTATTTTCCCCTCTATTACCAATCTATTATCTATTTGTATGCACCCATTCATCTCATTTGTCTAAGTAAGTAAAAACAAACACGTATCTGTATGTCCCTCTGGTTCTGTTTCTCTGGTGAACCCTGACTGATACAGCTCCTTTGAGAGCAGAGCCCATAAAGAAGTCACTCTTCTAACACACACACACCTACCACCCCCCTTCCCCATGCACACCTACATCTCCTTTCTTCCATCCTCTGCTTCTTTCCCTTGGAGAAAAGCCACGTTCTGAGGGTCTGGTCCTCCCTGCCTTGCCTTAGAAGCCACCTCACTTGGTGACTTGCTTCCACCTGCAAAGATTCTCAGCAAGACAGCTCAGATGTCCTCTTACCTCTGTCTGTCTTCTCCAGTAATCCCAGGGCTGCACAGACATCCAGGAGCCGTTCGGTTCCACACACAGAGGCGTCAATTTTGCCTGCAACATCCACGGCCTTCAACGGGGCTTCATCTTTTAGAACATCAAACACCTTCAGCTTGCAAGCCGTGAACAGGGCCTGTCCGTTAAAAACAAGTACGCTTAGACTTACTACGTGACTTGTCCAGCACTTTTGACTCCTGTAGACCCAAACGATGGAGGTCAAAGCTGTCACAAGTATTTCACTTGTGAACGGAAACTTCTCCAGAGAACAGTGGACTGAGGCTTCCGCTGGTAGCAGGTTTGCACAAGGCAAAAGCACATCAGTGAATACCAAGCAGAAAAACTGTCCCACGGGAGAAAAACCAACTTGTTGTGATTTTGGGCTGAATTATTTTCCCCCAAGATCTGTATGTTGAAGCCCTAACTCCCAGGACTTCAGGATGTGACTGTATTTGGAGACAAAGGGCTGTCCTCAGGTGCAGAGTCTTTACGAAGCTCAGGACACATACCCTCCAGTAACTGATAACCTTCACTCACGCTCCTCTCAGCTTGTAATGCCAAAACCGACTGTGATAACTGATGCATGTTCATGAAGGGCCCGACGCAGAGCTGCTTCCAGATCTACTGGCATGGACCTGGCAAGGTGACACGTGCTCCCAGACTTCCTACTGCCCCTCGGCTTGGTCAGCTCACCTGACCCCTGGGATACCTTTGTAAGGTGAGCAATGGAAAAGGTGGGCATATGGATACACAGCTAGGTAGGTAGACAGATAATAGATCAGATAGGTGATAAATAGATATACAGACAGATAATTGACAGATCGTTTGATCATAGGTACATAGGTAGATAGAATGATACTTTGATGGTAGGTAGGTAGGTAGATAAACAGATCAGAGAAGGGGCGCCTGGGGGACTCAGTTGGTTAAGCATCTGCCTTCAGCTCAGGTCATGATCTCAGGGTCCTGGGATCGAGCCCCACATCGGGTTTCTTGCTCAATGGGGAGCCTGCTTCTCCCTCTCTATGTTGCTCCCGGTGCTTGTGTTCCCCCCACCCCCCATCAAATGGATAGATACAATGTTTGAAAAGAAACAATAGATCACAGAAGATAGGTTGATGCCAGGACCACAGTATAGCTCAATCGAGTAATGGTGCAATGCTGTTGACCCTGTTTTAAGTCTTATTTGCAAGGAAACTTGGTATTTTGAGATACAACACAGCTTAACCACCTCTCCTAATCATGAGAGCTTCTGCCCCAGACAAGGCCGTCACGGGGAGGTGGCCAGGGGTGGAGTGTGGGAGGGGGCAGTCTCCAGTGCCCCACCCAGCATCCACAGAGCCACGTACGTGGCCCCTGCAGAGGCCAGGCATGGGGAGGGCCGCCTCCCTGCTGTCTCTCAGAAGCCCAGAGCTGCTCAGGCAGCTGGAAGGTCAGCTGAGAGGGGCAGCAGCAGGCCATAGAGAACACGCAACAGCCATGTGGGCGTGGAGGGGTGGAGCACAGGGACGGCCGCTGCCAGTCCTGTCCTTGGCGGGGATGGTGGAAGACGACCAGGTAGGCTTCTCCCTGAGACGCTCTCTAGTCTGGCCTGGGCACCCGGGTGTTTCTCGGAAGTGTCTGTGACCGCGCAGAAAGGACGGCAGAGGCCACAGGCACTGACCTGGCATCAGCGAGCACCCAGTGGCCTGCGGGTTCCCACCCCACCTGAGACACCCTCTGGCTGGGACAACTGTCCAGGATCCCAAGGCCATAACACGATGAGGTCACAGATCCCTCCAGCCAGCTGGTGAGCCAGTGCCTGTGTCCACCTGCCACCTGGCCAGTGGGAATGTTGGGCACCCTGGGGCTGCTGCATGGTCAGCATTCTGGCCTCGTCTCCCGGGCAGGGCAGAGTCCTGTGAGTGACATACTGTGTGCCCTGTGCTGGGGTCATGAGACTGCTGCTCACCGTCAGACACCCACAGACGCCTCGCCCCAGCTGTGCACAGGCCTCAGCCACCGGAGCCCAGAGCACGTCTCACACACCAGGGTGTGTGCCCCCGGAAATCAGGTCATGGCCTCTGTGACCCCCCAAGTCACTATCTCTGTGCCAAGCCACTTAGTAAAGGCAGAACGTCACTGAGGACACTCTTATGGGCTGAACACTGGCCCCAAATGATAGGCCAAAGTCCTGACCCCTAGAACCTGAAAACGGAGGTCTTATTTGGAAATAAGGTCTTTGCAGATGTGAGTAAGGGAAGGATCTGAGATGAGCTCATCCTGGATCAGGGTGACCCTAAATCCAATGACAGGTGTCCTTGTGAGAGACAGAGGAGGAGACACAGACACAGAGGAGAAGCCACGTGAGGACAGAGGCAGAGGTGGGAGGGACGTGGCCATCAGCCCAGGGACGCCTGCAGTCCCAGAAGCGGGAAGAGGCAGAAAGGACCCTCCCCTGGAGCCTTCATGGGGAGCACGCCCCGGTTCCGGCTGGATCTCAGTGGTCCTGCCCCGCCTGGATCTCAGACTTCTGGTCTCCAGAGCTGGGGCAGGATGAATGTCTGTGGTTTTAAGCTCCCCAGTCTGCGGTCATCTCTTACGGCTGCCCCAGGACACGGAGACAGGTACCTTTGAAGCTTTAAAGCCGTCTATGAGTTCTAGAAGGCCCACTGGGAACGGGGGCGGGGTCTCCACTGTCCCGTTAGAGTCTGGTCCCCGTCTGTCAGCAGAAGCCTGTCCTGTGTCACCGCCCCCCTCTGTCCTTCCGTGGCCACCACCATCGTTGCCCTGAGCAGGGTCTGAGCTGCCCCCTTCCACGTCGCTCAGGTTCTCGAAGGTGTCGACAGGAGGGATGGAGTCGTGCTTGACCCGCTGCACGTCCTCGCGGCGGGGCGGGTAGTACAGCTCCACCAGCTTCTTGCAGAAGTGGTTCAGGGGGAAGCCCACGACGTTGAGGAAGTCTCCGCGGACGTACTCCACCAGCATGCCGCCCAGTGCCTGGATCCCATAGCCACCGGCCTTGTCCCTGAGCGGGAGGGAAGGAAGCAGAACGGGGCGGGAGGGAGAGGGGGTGGATGATTACAGGAGAAATCAAAGTCTCGAGGCTAAAGGCCGGTGGCCGGTGGATGGCTTCGTGGCACGCGATCAGACGGGATGGCCGGCAGGAGCCCAGCGATCACCCCAGGCCGCTTCAGTGATGAGTCTGGCTCCAGAGAAACTCCTATGTAATCCTTCGGTCCCACCAGGGATGATACAAAGTGTCCCCAGCGGTCCCCAGGGGTCACTGCCTCCCACACCAGGCCTGGGGCATGGCAGTCTTGGGGGCAGTGCAGTGAGGACCCCAACCCCACCGTGATCTTGTGCACATCTGCATCTGTGGCCCCGGAGCCTCTGCCGAGACCTCCTTACGGATAGAAGAGGGCACTTCAAAGACCCGTTCCTGGACCCTGACTTAGAGCCCAGTGCTTTCCATCCGACCCTCCCTCCTCTGCTTCCCCTGGACTCCAGTCCCTAAACTGGCAGGAGGTGTCGGCTCGGGGCGCCCTCGGCAGTGAGACCACCGCTGGCGTCTGCACCCATGCACCTGCCCCTCGCCCGCCCCGTGCCGTGGGGGGAAACAGAACGGGGAGCAGGTGTGCTCTCTCGTGCAGCCACCTGCACCTGATGGCAGCACTGAAGAAAGAGACTGTTTCTCCCATTGTGGGTTGTTCTCATCCACTGTCCCAGCACAGGGCAGCTCAGGTCCTGACACCAGCCCTGCCTGGAGCCCCTGACCCCGGCGGCTCCTCCAGCACGACATCACCCGGGTCCCTGCACTGCCCACTGAGCCCCCGTTGTGATCGGGACAGTAACACAACTACTGTGCACTAGATGTCTGTATCCTCTCCCCCCCCAAATTCATCTATTGAGATCTAACCTCGAAGGCCACAGTGTTAGGAGGTGGGGCGTTTGGGAGGGGATCAGGTCATGAGGGTGGCACGTGGACACATGGGATTAGCGTCCCCATAAGAGGGACTCACATGGGCTCCCCACTGTCGATGTACTCCCACAGGAGCTCCTCGGACAGCTCGGAGAACTTCACCGCGGTCTCCTCGTGGAACTCGGACACCTCCACGTCCAGCTGGCCGTCTGCAACACAGGGCTGCCGGTCAGGGTGCGTGACCTCAGGGCCCCAAAGCTGTGCTCTGTGTGTTGGAGGAGAGGGGGGACCATCTGCCCCTGCTCTGAGTATAACTCAGGTGGGAACTGTTAATCGGGGGCAAGAGGGTACAAGTGGGGAAAAAAAAAGTTACAAAGTCAAGAAAGCAAAACCAGCGAGGAGCACAAAAGTTGCAAACCATAGACCCAGGGGGGTCTGGGGTGTGGGGGATAAGACAGTTGCAACCTGCAGACCCAGACCAGCGAGGGGCCTGGGGTTTGGGGGATAAAAAAGTTGCAACCTGCAGACCCAGACCAGCAGGGGCTGGGGTTTTCCTGCAAGAACAGAACTTTCGGGCTGGCCCGGAGGCCTTTGCTGTGAGGCTGGAAAGCCCCGAGCTCGGCCCGTGGGGCACATTATGCAAAACAGCTTTTACAACGAATCCTCGGGGGTTTGGGTCCTTTTTTAAAAAAAACCTTCTTTGTCCTGGTGTGACTTCAGGCTGGGCAGCCTGAGCCAACCCCCTCTGCCTTCCAGACCGGGAGGCCTGGAGGGCAGCACTGGTGTGGGTCACGCTGGGCGGCTGAGCCCCTGTCTCTCAGGTGCTCCGAGGCCTCCATGTAGCCCCGACTTCTGCAGGCAGGAGGGAGGATGCGGGTCCACGGGGACGCCTGCTCTCCTCCCGCGGTGGCCCCCGGCCTGGGGAGGGTGACACTGGCGCTATACCTTTGGTGCAGCAGTGGACAATGGCGACGCCCGTGAACACGCTGTGCTCTTTCCCGTTCAACCTGCAAGACGCAATCGACATGGCGTGTGTATCCCCATCGCGGGAGCCGTGCCCTACAGCACGTTCCCACCGCCCCCTCTCAGCCTGCGTCTGTCTGTGGTCTTGCAGCAAAGTAAGACAGGGTACGGGACACGGCAGGGCCCAGGGGCTGAGATGCCCTGAGATGGGGGGTGGGCATGCCTGGCCGGGGGGGAGACTGCCCGTCTGCCTGTCTGCCCGCTGCCCCGGCAGAAGCTCGTGGGGAAAGCCGGTGACACAGAAGTGGGCACGGGGAAGCCACCACTAGGATGGGGACAAGAGACCAGGGATAAAAGCTCACGCACACACGGACAAGCAGGAGGGTGGCCAGGGAGGCTGAGTGCAAACTCCTCCATGACCCAGGCATGGACGGCCGTGGACCTGAACCCTGCCCGGGACCCTAACCCGAGGACCTGACCCCACCCTGGGACCCTAACCCGAGGACCTGACCCCACTCCAGACATTATACCTACCCCAGGTGCAGACCCTGCCCGGGACCCTAACCCGAGGACCTGACCCCGCCCCGGACATTAACCCCACTCCAGGTGCAGACCCTGGCCGGGACCCTAACCCGAGAACCCGAGCCCACTCCAGACATTATCCCTACCCCAGGTGCAGACCCTGCCCGGGACCCTAACCTGACGACCTGACCCCCCTCTGGACATTATCCCCACCACAGGTGCAGACCCCGCCCGGGACCCTAACCCGTGACCTGACCCCGCTTTGGACATTATCCCCACCACAGGTGCAGACCTCGCCTGGGACCCTAACCTGAGGACCTGACCCCGCTCTGGACATTATCCCCACCACAGGTGCAGACCCCGCCTGGGACCCTAACCCAAGGACCTGACCCCACCCTGGGACCCTAACCCGAGGACCTGACCTCACCCCGGACATTAACCCCACTCCAGGTGCAGACCCTGCCCGGGATCCTAACCCAAGGACCTGACCCCACTCTGGACATTATCCCCACCCCAGGTGCTGACCCTGCCCGGGACCCTAACCTGAGGACCTGACCCCACTCCAGACATTATCCCCACCCTGGTGCTCGGGACCCTAACCTGAGGACCTGACCCCGCTCCGGACATTATCCCCACCCCAGGTGCACAGTGCTGCTTCCCAGGGGCACCACAGTCCACACTCACCTGGAGAGCATCCTGTACGCATCTTGCTTGTCCACTGGCTTCTCCAGAATGAGTCCCCCGACCGTCTGCAAGAGAACCAGGGACGGATCCACTCTCGCTAACCAGATCTCACTGTCCACACCTTGATTTCAGTCGCCAAGGACACACAAACCAAACTGGAGGTCAGAAAAGGGGCCCCGAGGGGAGACTCACCACGATGGTGTCCGCTCCGATGACAATGTCCGGGGCCCGGAGGTCCTTCTGCAAGAAATCCCAACCCAGCTTTAGAAGCGATGTCCCCATGGGTCTTGCACAAATACGCTGGTGATGTTGACAGGTGGGGATGAGGCCAGTCTTACATCAGCAAATACGATGTGAGTGTCCTCAATGTCCCCAGCAAGGACATGGGTGTGACCCCAAATCCTCCCCTATGGAGGGGGAGGACAAAGCTGGTTTTTTGACCCGCTCAATGTACGTTGAGGAAAGGTACTCTGGACAATACAATACATCCAAGTGGAAAATTCAGGCTTGGGCCTGACCACACGCATCTAGGATTTGTGCAGAACCTTGAACTTAGGTTGTCCTTAAATATTGACCTTTCTACTGTCGAAAACCAATTGATCAATACTTGCTTATTTGTACCAATACTTATTATAGCATTAAGTACACTGCATTTGCTATAGTATATTAATTGCAATAGGATATTATTATAAGGCTTAGCAATAATAATCCACATGAGGGGCGCCTGGGTGGCACAGCGGTTAAGTGTCTGCCTTCGGCTCAGGGTGTGATCCCGGCGTTATGGGATCGAGCCCCACATCAGGCTCTTCCACTATGAGCCTGCTTCTTCCTCTCCCACTCCCCCTGCTTGTGTTCCCTCTCTCGCTGGCTGTCTCTATCTCTGTCGAATAAATAAATAAAATCTTAAAAAAAAAAAAATAATCCACATGAATTCTGTATCATAAATGATGCTGTTATACTCATTGCAATAGTATATTACATAGTAACATAGTCATAGTTTAGATACATTAATTCTACATTGTAAGTGATGCTGTTCTACTCATCGCAATAGTATATTATATAGTAACGTAAAGTCATAGTCCAAGTACGTTAATTCTATACCGTGATACCGTTCTACTCATCGCAATAGTATATTATATAGTAACGTATAGTCATAGTTTGGGTCCTTTAATTCTGTGTCATAAATGACAAAGTTATACGCATTGCGATATTATATTATATAATAATGTATAATGATAGTTCAGGTCCATTTATTCTATACCGTGATACCGTTCTACTCATCGCAATAGTATATTATATAGTAATGTATAGTCATAGTTTGGGTCCATTAATTCTATACCATCAATGACAATGTCATACTTATTGCAATAGTATATTATACAGTAACATATAATAATAGTTTGGGTCCATTAATTCTATATCATAAATGACGATGTCATACTTATTGCAATACTATATTATATAGTAATGTATAATAATAGTTCAGGTCCATTAATTCTATACCGTGATGCCGTTATATTCATCACAATAGTATATTATATAGCAACATATAATAATAGTTTGGGTCCATTAATTCTATAACATAAATGACAATGTCATACTCATTACAGCAGTGTATTATATAATAATGTATAATAATAGTTCAGGTCTGTTAATTCTGTATCATTTTTTTTTCTTTTTTTAAGACTTTATTTATGTATTAGAGAGAGAGAGAGAGAGAGCACTGAGCTGTGAGGAGAGGGAGAACCAGGTCCCCCTGAGCAAGGAGCCCAATGCAGGGCTCGATCCCAGGACCCTGGGTGTTAACTCTATATCATGAGTGATGCTGTTATATTACTTACAATATTACATAGTAATATACAGAAACAGATAAGCTATATTCACTATTATAAGTGATACTGTTATATTAATTGTATATTACATAGGTGCACATAGTAATAAATAATCTACATTAATTCTTTATGATAAATGATACCCTTCAGTTAATCCCAACAGCATATTACACAGTAAGAGGCTGATAAACTTATCAAAGGTTATATTATACATTATATATAACATATAAAATATATATTATATAACTATACTATATATAACTATATACTATAATTATACTATGTATAATATATACAATATATTATATTATTATATTAATATATAATATGAAACATATTATTATATTAATATAGAATATAGAATATATTATTATATTAATTATAATTGTATGCTACATGACAACACTCATTCATAGATGAGCCACAATAATTGTATAGGATACGGTAAATGGCATTTATTTACGACATGTACATCGAAAACCCGAAACCACCCTCCCAGCAAGAGAACCCTCGAAAGATGCAGGAGCAGAGCCCCCTTGCCTGATGCATCCTGCTGGCCACCTCCAGGGCCTTCTGCTTGGCTGTTTCGATGGCGTAGGCATAAGGCGTGGGGAAGGACGCTTTATCAAGCTTCTCTTTGAACCTGGAAGGAACCACCTCGAACCTGAGACCCTGGAAGAGGGGAGAACGGGGTCTTGAGGGTCGACAGGACCCTGAGCACCATGTGCCACTTTTACAGGACGTGTGGCCTTTCCCACGTGCCAGGAAGAAGCCAGGCACTGACCAGTGTTCACCAACCACTGACCAGTGCCATTTCCGGGCTGCCTGGGGAGGAGCGGGGGCTGGCTGGGGCCCAGCAGACCTGGCAGGAAGACATCGGTACACGGGGCAGCCACAGAGAGGCCAGCAGGTAAATCTGGTTGGGACACTGGGGTCTGAGGCTGTGTGGGGTCAAAGGGCTCCCAGAGCGTCCCTGGGGCCGGCACTTCACCCCCCCACCCACGGTGAACAAACAGCTGTCCATCCCGCCTGCACAAAATTCCACAGACGACTGACTGTGGTCCCCTAACACGTGTGGACAGGCAAGGCCGTCCCCCGTGGGGAGCTGGTCATGCAGAGAGTGACACTTTGGTGTCGGTGGGGACAGGAATGTGGGCCTTGAACACAGAGGGTCAAACTCTCCCGCCCCACAGGCATCCCCCGACAGAGCTCCCGTGAGGCTCTGACCATCCCTGCCCCCACCTCTCTGAGGGGCCCCTTCCTTGGTCCTTGACCTCCTACACCCCGTTTCCCCTAGACTGCTCTGTGAGCCCTCCTCTGGTCTGTACTCCCCAGCCCTCCTCTGGAGGTACTGAAAGCACCCCTCACTCTGTACGTACTCCCACCCAGAACTTTGCCTGCCTCTGGGGTCTGCATCTCCTCCTATCTCCAGTACCCCGTTCCCCAGACAGGGCATCCCCACTGTGACCATGTCCCCTCCACTCTGGGTCTGTCCCTTCCCCCAGTACCAGCTCCAGGAAGGACCCAGCTCGGGCACAGACATGGTCTTAGGCTGGCAGACCCCTGGCCAGCAGGTCCTCGGCCACTCGGCCTGGCCTGAAGACTCTGGTCCCAGACCGTACAGACTGCTACTAGTGTAGTCACTGCGACCCTGAATCACTAAGCCATGGCTCCAACCAGGATCCCAGTCGCAGATCCCTGCTACCAGATCACAGAGTCCTACTTTCCCCAGCCTGCGTCCCCCAGCTCCCGGCCTGGAGCACTGGTCACTAGACCCCAGTCATAGGGCCCTTGTCACTGGGCCCCCCAGCATAGCCCCGATGGTCAGTAGGCTCCCAGTGACCAGGTCCCCCGGCACCAGGTCCTGCTGGGTCACCAAGGCCCCTGGCCCCAGGGACCAGTTAGCAGACAACCTCCCTGGGTTAGCAGATCCCTGGTCACCAGACCATGTGGCACCAGGCTCCTCATCCCCAAGGCCCTGGATATAGGCTGACAGGCACCAGGCTCCCAATCACTAGATCCCCCAGTCAACACCACGTCCCCCTTCCACACCTCCTTCCACCCCAACCCACCCACACCCACCTCCCAGGTCTCCAGACCCCTGGCCCCAAGACCCTGGCCACCAGGTCAATAGGTCCCTGGGTCACCAGCCCCTTCCCTACCCCTCAGCATTAGAACCAGAAACCCCAGTCACCAGACCTCCAATCACCAGGTGCCCCAGGCCCCCAGTCAGCAGAGCCCCAGGTCACCAGACCCCCAGAATACTAGGTCCCCAGTCACCAGGCCCCCCCAGGTCCCCAGGTCAGGAGGCGCCTGACCCCAGGGCCCCCCCACCGTCCCCCCCAGCTCCAGGCCCCCAGGCTCCCGGGCCCCGGCTCCAGTTCCCCAGACAGCAGAGCCCCAGGTCACCAGACCCTTAGCCCCAGGCCCCAGGTCACCAGACCCCCAGCCCCAGGCTCCCGGACTCCCGGGCCCCCGGCTCCAGTCCCCCAGTCAGCAGAGCCCCAGGTCACCAGACCCCCAGCCCCAGGTCACCAGACCCCCAGCCCCAGGCTCCTGGGCTCCTGGCTCCAGTCCCCCAGTCAGCAGAGCCCCAGGTCACCAGACCCCCAGCCCCAGGCCCCCAGATCAGTAGGTCCCCAGACCCCCAGCCCCAGGTCACCAGACCCCCAGCCCCAGGCTCCTGGGCTCCTGGCTCCAGTCCCCCAGTCAGCAGAGCCCCAGGTCACCAGACCCCCAGCCCCAGGCCCCCAGATCACTAGGTCCCCAGTCATTAGGCCCCAGGGCACCTGCTCCAGGCCTCCCCAGGTCCCCAGGTCAGTAGGCGCCTGACCCCAGGGCCCCCCGTCCCCCCCCCCCTCCCCCGGCTCCAGGCCCCCAGGCAGCAGAGCCCCAGGTCACGAGACCCCCAGCCCCAGGCCCCAGGTCACCAGACCCCCAGCCCCAGGCTCCCGAGCCTCAGGCTCCCGGGCCCCCGGCTCCAGTCCCCCAGGCAGCAGAGCCCCAGGTCACCAGACCCCCAGGCCCCCAGAGCCCCCGGCTCCAGGCCCCCCCAGGTCCCCAGGTCCGTAGGTGCCTGACCCCAGGGCTCCCCCATCGTCCCCCCGGCTCCAGCCCCCAGGTTACCGGACCCCCGGCCCCAGCCCCGCCGCAGACCCCGGCCCAGGCGCAGCGCAGGCCGCTCGCTCACCGCGTGGCTGAGGATCTCCCGGCGGCGCGGGGAGGCGCTGGCCAGCACCACGCGCTTGTGCAGCAGCTTCCCGATCACCGGGCTCAGCACCATGGCGCCCCCCGACCCCCGCGCCCAGCACGGGGCCCGCAGCTCGATCCAAAGCCGGATCCCCCGCGGCGCGCCGCCCGCTCCTGACAGAGTGAAGCCCCGCCCCCAACGTCGCCCCGGCCCGCGCGACGCCCCGCCCAGGCCCCCCTCCCCGCCCGCCGGAGCCCCGCCCCGCGCCGCGCGCCGCGCGTCGAGTGAGACCCCGCCCCCAACGAGGCCCCCGCGACGCCACGCCCAGGTCCCGCCCCGCCCGCCGGAGCCCCGCCCCGCGCCCAGCGACGAGTGAGGCCCCGCCCTCAACGAGGCCCCGGCCCGCGCGACGCCGCGCCCAGGCCTCGCTCAGGCCCCTCCCCGAGCGTCCCGCCGGAGCCCCACCCAGGCCGAGCCCCGCCCAGGCCCGCGGGACGCCCCACTCAGGCCCCGCCCCCCCACCGGAGCCCCGCCCCTGCCTTCCTGGTCTGGACCCCAGGCTGCGCGTCCCCTCGGCGCCGCGCCCCCAAACCAGCTGCGCCCGCCGAGGGGCTGGGGCAGAGGTCCTTGCGAACAGTCTCCGGGAACCCGACGTCGCGGGACCCCTTGGGAGCCGTGGGGGGCGGGCGCAGAGATGGGGGGTTCCCGGGAGGCGGTGGAGGGGGTGCGGAGATGAGGGGGGAGTCTCCGGGGGCGCGGCGGGGGTGCGGAGATGGGGGTCCCCGAGAGTACAGTGGGGGCGCGGAGATGAGGGTCCCTGAGAGCGCTGCACGGGGTGTGGAGATGGGGGTGACCCCGGGAGACGGTGGAGGGGCGCGGGCATGGGGGGTGCGGAGATGGGGGTCCCCGAGAGCACAGTGGGGGCACGGAGATGAGGGTCCCTGAGAGCACAGTGGGGGAGCGGAGACGGGGTCCTGGAGAGCGGGAGAGCGCGGCACGGGGTGTGGAGATGGGGGTGACCCCGGGAGACGGTGGAGGGCGCGGGCATGGGGGGTGCGGAGATGGGGGTCCCCGGGGCGCGGTGGGGGCGTGGAGACGGGGGTCCCCGAGAGCACAGTGGGGTGGTCCCCGGGAGGCAATCGAGAGGCAGAGATGGGGTTCCCCTTTGGGGGAGGCTGAATAGCCCTTGGTTGATAACCCTGCCACATACAGACAGATACATGGGTGAACAGGTAGATAGGGAGAGAGAGAAAGAGAGAGAGACTCTCTCCTGCTAACGTGGTGGGGGGTCTTCTCAGTCTAAGCACTACTGACATTTGGGGGGCTTGGATGATTCATATTTGTGGGGGCGTCCTGTGCTCAACAGGATATTTAGCGGCATGCCCAGTTTCCGCCACTAGATGGCAGTGCCTTCCTTTCAGGTTGTGACAGCCCCAATTCTCTCCAGATCCTGCCCCGGGTCCACCGGGGACAGAATAGCCCTTGGTTGAGAACGCTGACCATAGACATGATTGATAGATGATAGGTAGGTAGGTAGGTAGGTAGGTAGGTAGGTAGGTAGGTAGATGATAGATATAGCGATAGATGCATTGATGGATGGATGGATGGATGGATAGATGGATGGATGAATAGAGATGATAGATGATAGATAGATAGATAGATAGATAGATAGATAGATAGATAGATATGATGGATAGATGATGGATGGTTGGATAGATAGATGGAAGAATGGATGGATGGATAGAAATATAGATAGATAGATAGATAGATAGATAGATAGATATGGTGGGTGGATGGATGGATGGACGGACGGACGGACGGACAGAGTCTCTCATACCAGGTCCACGCTTCTCAGCCTGGGCACTGCTGACATCTGGGGCTGACAGTGTGATGTGGGGCGTCCTGGGCACTGTAGGGTGCTACGCAGTGTCCCTGTCTCTATCTCCCACATGCCAGTAGTGTCCCCCCACGGTTGTGACCACCAGAAACGTCCCCAGAGGAATATGCATGCGTGCATAGAAACCCACACTGCACATACGTATGTGTATGTACGTGCCATGTGTCTGTATATATATGGCACAGACGTATTTCAACATGACAGCCTATGATGTATTTTGGTGGCACTGTTAGCTCTCATTTTCCCCCCTTAATGTCCTGCGCTGGCTGATCTCCTATGAGGCACGGGATAGGGGCTCGAAGCATAGATGCCCATAGCCCGTGTCGTAATACACAGGCAGGAACCCAGAGTCTGCAGTGCACCTGGGGGCTGGGGAGGTGGCTGGGGGCCCAGGAGCCAGCTCCCAGAGCCTGGGGACCCTCCATACAGATCACAGTGGCCGCCTCTTTTGTCCCTGGTGCTTTCCCCGCAGAGAGCCCGAGAACCAGGACGGCAGGATGCACGTAATCCTACCCCTTTCCTCCCATCTCTGTGCCCGTCCATCCCAGTCCCCCAGACCCCTGAATTCACGGAGCCTCTCTGGATTATGGCTGCCCACCAGCCAGCCCCTTGATGGCGGTTCTGATCGCCGGGTGGCCTCACCCAGGACAGCGTGCCCAAAACAACCCCCGTATTTTGGAGGTCAGTTCTTGATAGGTTGAGCTCGACATTTCCCCCCAGATCCCGTCACGTCTGTGCACGAGCCACGCATCTCGTTCTTTAAAGAAGAGCTGGTTTATTATGCAATCGTTTTAGGCTCATGGGGAGGTCGCCCAAATAGCACGGAGGGTCCCCGTGCACCTGTCACATCCTTCCCCGTCCCGTTGACGACATCCTCCCATCACCTGGTGCTTTGGTCACAATTACGAGCCAACACAGGTGCATCCCCAGACCGCTATCGGAGGTCGCCCATTTGCCCAGGACCCTTCCAGGATCCAGTTAACGGAACATCGTTTTCCCGAGAGGTCCCCCCGCCTGCTTCTTTGTGGGGACTGGCGACGACGAGGAGGGGGACAGGCTGGCTGGCGTTCTGATGGTTTTTCACTTGCACTCAGGGTGATCTTCACGGCAGAAGCGTGTCCCCACAAGGGGCACACGGAGACAAGGGAGAGCTGCCGGGTGGGCCAGCCTACGCCTTCCGTGAGGGACTTAGCCGCCGACTGTAGGCAGGAATCATAAACCCAGTCTGGGCTCCCGCGGAGACGTGGGATCGGGCTCTGGGGACAGGTGCCAGGTTCAAACCCGGGGCGTCCCACTCTCCAGCTCTGGGACCCCGGGTGAATCCTTCCACGTGTCTGTGCCTCAGTTTGCTCCTCTGCAAGATGGACCCAACCCCCACCCCATTTTACTGAGATGAAGGAGCTCATCTGTGTGATAGACTGGGGGATGCCGTGGTGTGGGGTTTGTCCTACGATGGCTGCCCGTGGTGTGGGGTTTATCGGTGAGTCCCAGAGACTAGCGTACCCGTTACACGGCGTATCCTCGTCCAGAGCCCCTCTCCCTGTGCCTTCACTTGCATTTATTCCTACCCTAAAGTTACTTTTATGACACTACAAAAAAAAAAAAAAAACCCACAACAAAACAAGACAAAACAACAACAACAAAAAAACCACCAAAAAATCCCTTGTGGACATTTGCAGAATGGCACAGATTTCCAAAGAGATCAGACTTGGGAAAAAAAAAAAAAAAAGCCAAGGTCAAACATTGAAACTTTTTCACTATGTCAGTCTGAACCCAAAGTATTTCTACGCTCACCAAATAACTATGATATTCTCAAGTTTTGGTAAGTGTGGGATGCGTTTCCTTGGCTGTCTTTTCCAGAAAGAGTGAAAAGTGCAGGGTAGGAATGTGTTCC
This sequence comes from Ursus maritimus, assembly GCF_017311325.1. Taxonomy (NCBI): domain Eukaryota; kingdom Metazoa; phylum Chordata; class Mammalia; order Carnivora; family Ursidae; genus Ursus; species Ursus maritimus. The sequence continues at coordinate 124,271,829 of NW_024423319.1, read as the reverse complement.
CCGCACCTCGTGATGGAGACACAGTTCTGTGTGTCCTGGCTCCTTCAGCCCCGTTGCTTTGGGTATTTTGATTGGATCCTTTGTTGAAGATCGAGGACAAAATCTGCTTCACTAGGGCTACTTGGATTCTGTCCTGGGCATGATGGACGTGCGGTGGTCACCCAGCCCGCGGAGCAAGGAGGTGAGAATAGTGATAAATGGTAGACAGACGCAGAAAGTGTATTGTGTGCTCGGTTGGGGCTGGCCGTCGGGATCGGGAGCAAATGGGCATCGGGCATCTTTTTGGGGCGATGGAAATGTCCCGTAGCTGCATTGTGGTGTTTCTGGGACACCTCTACAAAGGTTCTAACACCCAGGTGAATCGTGGGGTGGGTACATGGTACCTTGATACAGAGGTGACGTGGGCCAAGCTGGAGGACGTGACGGTCGGTGACATAACGCAGACACAAACCGACAAATACTGCCTGACTCCATGTGTATGCGAGGCCCCTCGAGGCGTCCCTTGTATAGGGACGGAGAGCAGATGGTGAGGGATGGGAATGGGGTTCCTTGTTTGCTGCGGTCAGAGCTCCCATTCTACAAGATGAATTCTGGACACTGAATGTGTTTGATACCACGGACCCGCACACTTAAACGTGGTTAAGACGGTAAATTTTGCGTGTATGTATTTTACCATAATGTTAAAAAATTGGAAGGAAAAGGGAAAAACAAGAACAGCTGGGTTGGGAATGTTTGCTTCTTCCATATATTCAGCAATTCGGAGAGGTGACACTGGGCAGAAATTGATTTCTTTGTGTGACATTTCCCAGTATGCCTCATCTTTTTGAAGTATAGATATTTTCAAATATGCTCAAAGGAAAGAGAACTATAGAATGAAACCCCACATTGCCTTCACCCACCTTCAAGCATTACCAGTGATCAGCATTCTGCCATTTTTCTTCTAGTCCCCCAAATTTGTGTGCATGCCCACGTGCACGTGTGTGTGTATGTATGTGTGTGCATGCACGCATGCATGGGCAGCCACATGTGTGCATGCGTGTATATGGGAACATGGTGTGCACGTATGTGTGTATGCTTGTGTGTGCATGCATGGATGGATGCCTGCATGTGTGCATGCGTGTATATGGGCACATAGTGTGCACGTATGTGGTGTATGCCTGTGTGTGCATGCATGGATGGCCGCATGTATGCATGTATGCATGTGGGTACATGTTGTGCGTGTATATGTGTATGCATGTGCGTGCATGCATGGATGGATGCCTGCATGTGTGCATGCCTGTATATGGGCACATGGTATGCACGTATGTGTGTATGCATGCATGGGCAGCCACATGTGTGCATGCGTGTATATGGGTACATGCTATGCACATATGTGTGTAAACCTGTGTGTGCATGCATGGATGGCCGCATGTATGCATGTATGCATGTGGGTACATGTTGTGCGTGTATATGTGTATGCATGTGCGTGCATGCATGCATGGTCGCGCGTGCATGTGTGCATATGGGTACATGGTGTGCATGTACATTTGCATACATGGATGGATGCCTGCATGTGTGCATGTATTGTGTACACACATATGTGTACATGCATGGATAGATGTGCACATGCATGTACATGGGTACGTTGTGTGCATTTGTGCATGCATGTCTGCACTCATGGATGGATGCCTGCACAGCTGTGTGAATACGGACACATGTGTGTGCATGCATGCCTGCATGTATATGTGTGTATGCATCTGTTTCTGTAATATTTTAAGCCGAGCATATCAAACATCATATCATTAGACACATGAATAATTACACATGTATCACTTAGAAAAAAGGATTTCTTTTTAAAGCCCCATCATTCCGGACAACAAATCCTTGATTACACCCCACGCCCCATCCGTGTTGTGCTGCCCCGATTCGTGCCGTGTGCTTCCAATTCCACCCTCCTTGGAGAGTCTTGTCGTTGAAGATCCCGGGGTCTGGCTGGAGGGAATGTGCAGTTCAAAGCGAGATGGGACGTGTCTTTGGAAAGCAGGGGTCTCAGAGGTCAGAATGAGAAATGCATTCGCCTTCTGCACGGGGAAGAATCAGGGTTGGCTCAGGACCTGAATCCTGGTGTCACATCCTTAAAAAAAACTCCTCATCCATACGTACCCACACATGTGCATACTTTTAATTTGCAACTTCACAGGTGAACAGGTTGGATTTCTGGGGAACGCACACACACATACACACACACACAGACGCACATGGCACACCACATTATTCTCGTGTTGAACCACAAGCAAGGCCATCCCTGGCATTTCAGGCAACGGGACCGATACCGTGGCATGAAGCTGGGACTGTGCATTGGGATTCCCAGCAATGGGAGAGACCCCGTGCGATTGCCTCCCTTCCTCCTCCCCGCTAACGCCGACGCCGAGGTGCTGTCCATCTAATAGGACAGTGACACCGGTGACAGTCCCCTCTGTCACCAGAGGCCCCCAGGGGCCTGACATCCTGTGAAGGAGGATATCAGGTAGACAGGCTTCCTCCAGAATCAAGGTGTGGGGTTTCTCACGGGCCGCCGAGGTGTTCCGTGCGGCGGGTTTGAGGTTTTCACAGCTTTTGTGCATCAGAGGCCCACGCCCAGAGCGTGGGTGGGGGTGTCTTGCTGGCTCAGGATTTCCGACTCTGGATGCTGGGGCTGTGTCAACGTTGCTTTCTAGGGTTTGGGTTTGGGAGAGTCGGGAAGAGCGGGGTTCCCTAATGCCAGCCTTCTTGGAGTCAGTCACCTGTGCCTCCCCCAGGTAAATCCTTCACCAGGTAAGTCTCAAGGGGTCTCTGTGAAGGGTCCCTATGGTGGCTTTGAACTCTGTGCACACACGTGGGCATTCAGGACCAATGTGCTTAGACGCTGTCCCTTGTGGAGACGTTCCAGCTGCAAGGCGGTGGGCAATGACTATGCACGACCCCAGTGTGGCATGGAGGGTGTCGAGGGGACCCCCAAGGCTGACTCTCAGTTCCCAAGGGCGAGCGTAGCATGGGCTCACCTGCTTTCCACCTGCACGTGCCTCTGTCCCTCCCCCGCCCCGCCCCAGACATGCATGGTCACAAAGCAAAGGTAGGAACCGGAGTTTGATTTTAGGACCATGCACAGGGAGGCGGCCTGGAACCTCTGGAGGCTGCTATCGGGGTCCACAGTTTATACACTAACCTCCGGGGTCCACAGCATGTCACGGGAAGCCGGAACCGTGTATGCCTCTCCAGTTACTCCCCCGAACAGGTGCCTCTGTGAACGGTAGCCACTTGCATCATTTTCAGACTCCATGCATGGACATCACCGTGCGCATCAAAGAGGGGAGAGGTCACCTCTTGGCCACGTCGTCTCGAGGACTAAGGAGCCCGTGGGTGGGAGTTCCAGGTGGGACTCAGGCCTTCTCTGTGCAAACCACCTTGGGGAGCCTCCGGCTTTGGGGCCCCAGAGATGACAGCACTTGCCCTCTCTGCTTGGCAGGCCCGTTCCAGAATTAAAATCTGGAGACGGCGTGCAGGAAGGTGTTGGTGGCGTTGGAAGTCTCTGGTGCCGCGGTATTGGGGACTCTCTGGGCGGCTTCGTGCTGGGCATTCACACTGGGAATCACGAGGGCTGACCCTGCAGGAGAGAGAGCCCTGCACACCAAGGATTGGGTCCCATGAACCGGGGTCCCCCAGGAGCCAGCGCTGGGCGTGGTGGGCCTCCTGCAATCACACCAGGCATCGAGCTTTACATGGACTTGCAATTTCAGAGTGGCTGAAATGGTGTGTGTCCTGGGGCAGCCATCACAAACTGGACACTTAAAACCACAGGGATTCATCGACCTGCAGCTCTGGAGACCAGAGTCTGAGATCCGGGGGGGGGGGGGGGGGGGGGGGGGGG